>NC_071091.1:59408173-59716923 GCF_027358695.1 Spea bombifrons
TGCACCTAAATAATTAGGTAAGTGAAATACCGCAGAATTTTATTCTGCAGTGATATTCTAAAAGGGAATTAACTGATGGACTAAGAAGCTTCATTGCCATAACAGCAGAAAAAAGACTTGTTACTTTTATTTTATTGGTACCTCCAATATGTATATTACTCTTACAGTGTATTAGCGGCAAGTACACAGAGACTCCATTCAGTCTATCAATATATTAATTACATTTACAGCTCATGTTTGCTTATTTATAGGTTTTTTGTAGACTTGTAGTTTAGTAGGAATACAAATAAAAGATAAGAATTCTGATAGCCTTTCCTCTTCTTTTCCAGTGGTCTTGGACAAACAGAAGCGGAATCATGCTACATCAACATTGCGAGAACGCTTGAATTCTACGGAGTTGAAATGCACAGTGGTAGAGTATGTTTGATTTATATGTATTTAACATTTAGGAAATACAGGAAAATTGGGTGGCCAACTTGATTTGGAAATATAACATTGTTAAGATGCACTCTCATTCCTTAAACACCATTCATAGAATTATCTCCTTTGTTTTGTTCACCATTCATGCAATTATATATATTATTATTATATTCCAGTATGTAAAGCGTCATCAATTAACAGTGATTAAAAAAAACACACGCATTGTTTTTCCCCTTTCCCTTAAACTACATAACATGCACCTCTTCTTTTTGTTAAAATTCATTGTGGAATGATTTATATGTATAACTTGTGTGCAATATTATTTAGAATCCAGTAATCCTGTGTCTTAATGACAGTTTTTGACCACTTGGCTTGATAGTTTGGAGACAGTCACAGTATTGCTGTCACAAATAATTTGGATATGTGCAATCCATATAACAAAGCCATAATGGAAATGTCACACTTATCCCATACATGTTTAAAATAATATGATATAGGCATTTTTTTATTCCAATAAAGATGAAGAGTAATATATCATCAATAAGACAGGTATAGAGAAAAAACTTGAAATAAATGATTTATAGGACATGATATCCAAATTAAAATTTTGCAATTGGTAAACTTGAGAGCCTAAACAATTTCTTCAGAGAATAAGAATCCATACATTTGCCCTTAAACAAAATAAGAAATCCTCTCCAGATAGGCATTTAGAATGTTATATACATTGACCCATGTGTGATTAAAAGGGTGTTCTTGTGATTCCTTGAGCCATTACTATTATGTGGAATGTGGAATATTTTTTTATTTATTTTTTTGCTTTCTAGCTAAATGTTGCATGCCAAATAATGTATAGAGAAAAAGCGATCTCTTCCATGGGCAAGAAACTAGGATGGCCCAACATTTCCTACAGATTTACAAACCAGCCTCTTCCATGGAGCAGGCACTTGCTCACCCTCCCTATAGTTCAATGCCAAAATCCTACATATATTAATTATGGGCATGCTTTCCATACTCACTCGAAATTCTTATCAATCTTCCCTCAAAACGTGCTCCTCACAGCTATTTAACAATACCAGGGTTACTGCTTTTATTGTCCTCTTCATCCACTGCATATCTACTGGAAAAATACCTTAATCCACAAACTGAATGTTGTTTATAGAACATTCTCCATCACTATAATAGCCAGTCTATCGATTTTATTTGATATATTTAATACAGACACGTTTTGTACTAGCGCTTTCTTCCGCTTCTTTTATACTTGTCCTCTCCTTTTATTTTCTTCTTCTTTCTTCCTCTCTTTTCCGGTTTCTTGTGAATTGATGATATTCAATAACAAATAGATATGTATATATCTACATCTGTCTATTATTCATCTATGTTTTTAAGACATTGAGGGTTATATAAAAAAAATTCTTATCGCCATAACAGCCAATGGTGATTCTGCTCATTGGACCATACCATTGGTTGATTGTGAAAAGATCACTTTTCAGACTTGCCACCGTAATCAAATGTTAACGCATAACCTTATAGCGTCAGATTTAAGCATGAACCAGACCACCTTTCTCTTTTGTTCACTGTTCTCATTCTTCAGCAATGAATGGAAACAGATAACACCAGAATTTCTGACATGGTTAAATTGCACCATCTAGAGTTCATGTTATTTTTTTTTTGCTAAACTTGGTGGTGTGCATGAGACATTTCTGTGGGGTCTTTTTATTAGGCTGAAAACATACCAATACCCCCTTCCAAACCATGTACTTTACATTGCCGTAACCTGATGCCTTTATGACTAGGACTTGCTTGATTAAATTAATTCTGCATTGCTCTGAATCATGTTGGTGTTTGGCGTATGCCTTTTCTATGCTCGATTTGACCTAGATTTCTTCTTCGGCTTGCCTATTTAATGTATAGCTTGCTTGCATGCTGCTATTGGCTCATGAACCTTTATGATATATAATTTAGTTGGGTATTACACACACACAGCTGTAGTTTCATAGTGAATATTGGTTCATCTTGGTAATGAAAAATGATACAGCATGCAGCGCAGCATTTATCTTTGTGCTAAAGCTGTATAAAATAGAATTATCATGTATGCGGTGGGTCAGAGAAGATCGCATCTTGTAGCTGTGTTTAGGTTGACTGCCTCGTCCTGAAGCATTTCGATATGTTAGCTACCTTCAATGCTTTATGCTTGACTTTAGTTTGCCTCTGATGTATATGATTATGAATTGTTTATAGAGATGGTGTTGTTTAATTTCATTGAATCAAAATATATGTTGCTGTAGCAGTAAAGAATAGATGATTCTAATATATATTTTTAAAAATACGTATTCCTTTTTATTGTAGGATCTCCACAATTTAGATCTGCTAATTGGAATTGCTTCTGGAGGTATAGCTGTATACAGAAAACTAATTTGCACCAGTTTCTACCCCTGGTTAGTATTTGTTTTATATATATATATATTTGCTGTGTTATGAATGCTGTAATTCAGCGATACCTGAAATTTAAAAATATCATACAATCACACACCTGTAAGATTCCTATGGAACACAAGATGCTATATATTGTTTTAACAAAATACTCTTTACAAAGAGCCACAATCCACTGGTTCTAAGAAACTACGGTGCCTTTATTTTCCTAAGCTTAATAATAATTTACATCCTGCATGTCTGTATTGTATGCCAACTAGATGTATACATTTACGATACTGCCTACAGTAGCATAAATTAGCTTAGCTCTTGTATTTATTAAAGCATTTTATTAATAGTATATTTTCATTTTATTTAGGGTAAATATTCTGAAAATCTCTTTCAAAAGAAAAAAGTTTTTCTTACAGCAGCACACAAAAAATGTAAGTATCTCTTCTCTTCTTTTCTTATCTTTTAATCTTAACATACATGATACTATTTATTACCAGGGCCAGATGGGTAATGAGCGGGACGGCCCTGGCACTTTAAGGCCAGTGGCCACCTGATGACATAAAGGTGCCCGTTGGCTGGAAATGCACAATGGCACGGTTCATGTTAATGCTCATGTAGCATGCAACCAGGCATATCCAGACGCTTCATATATTTTAACCTTGTGGAAACCCATGGTGTGCTTCTTCCCACTTGCCATAGAAACATCTAATGCAGCAACAGAAATCAAGAAATAATTATGGCGTTACCTGTTATGCCTAAACTGCAGAGTGACCACCAACTCAGTTGTGGCAGATTTCTCAGAAAATTTAAGTCACGGGTTAAGTTGTGAAGTGCTGTGGATTTTAAAGAACAGTAAAAAGTCTACATTGCATGTTCAGCTGGACCCAACTGATGTATATCTTTAGTTCAGTAGTTACATTTGATTGTTAGTTAATAAACTTGGTTTGTTTAATAAATGAATACTCTGAAAAGCAGAGAAAACATATACAATGTCTTTTGTCTCATAAAATATGTTTCAACATTTTTAATGTTAGGAATTATTTACTGTATAGTGGTGGAAGAACAGTATGAGAAATCTTCATTATATATATATATATATATATATATATATATATATTAGAATATTGAAAGTGTGTGATGTTTGCTACTTATTTATTTTACATTTCTTTATTTCAGAATGAATGCAGAGATCAGATTATTGCCTTCAATATGTTAAATTACCGGTCGTGCAAGAACCTCTGGAAATCTTGTGTGGAGCATCATACATTTTTTCAGACAAAGAGGTCACTACATTACGAAAAGAAGCTTGTGTCTAATTACTGGACGTTGGGCACATTTAATCAAGCAAAGTATGAAATATTTTTGTTCTCCCTTTCTTTGGTAGATATTTCTTAGACATGTAAAATAGTTACAAAGGTAATGAGTTTAAGAAAAAGACATGTCTGTCAAGTTCAGTCTTCCTATGATGATCCAGATGAAGGCAAAAAGTAAAAACATATCCATTATGACCCCAACAGGCAGCCTTCAGGGTAAAAAAAAAAAAAAAAAAAAAAAAAAGGGCTCATAATTAAATACTGCCATTTATAATCCCATTTATAACCCTGCATAACTTGCTGTTTTCTGACAGACAGACAGAGATGCATGTTCATTATTGTGTTATATATTTTTTAAGATTCTGGTACTTTATCATCAATTCATTATTTTTTCATATAAATCACATATAAATGATATAAAAGCTTTCATATATAGACCCAGATTGTTCTTTATTGCATATATATATATATATATATATATATATATATATATATATATATATATATATATATATATTATTTTTATTTTTTTTTTCTTTCTCCATGAACACATAAAAGGAAGCACTCATGGGTCATAAATCCACCAAAATGTTTGAAATAATATCATATATACAAACATTCAGGCATCCTTTTGTTTACCAATATATCCTGCTTTCTACTCACTGTTCTCACATTTGCCTAATCCGCCAGTCCGTCCATAGTGATTTTGTTTGGATGAGTGCTCATCCAATTCACTGTTACATTTATAAACATTAAACTGCATTTTCCAAACGCTTGCATTTTCTTCCAGTTGATCTAAATGATTTGCCATTTGGATTATTCCATCTGTTCCAGCAATTGTACACCATATTGCAGATATTTGTGTTATCAGCAAAACAGAGTACCCTCCCTTCAAGACATAAACATATTGCAAAGAACGTATTTTTCTGCGTCACTGCAAAACTGTTGTAATTTTGGTGTATTTTATCAATATATAGTTATTTGATATGTCTGTATCAAAGTGTATTTTTTTTCTTTCTTTCTATATTTTTTCCAGGCTCTAAACTTCTCACAAAACACTTTAGATAACATTAATTGAGTCAGATGCGCAAGTTCACTAGAATGGAGTTGATGTTTTAATTTCCAACTGTTAATTCCTCTATTGTATTATGAGTATTCCGGTAGCAGTTTCTGTGCATCATGAGACGTAACCATTAGTTTACAGTCTCCTGAAAGCATTAACCCTCTTTAGATATTTGATTTCTTGTTAAACATTTACTTATGCATATGGCAAGGGACTTTGCTTCTACCTGGGTTATTTGACTTTTTCTCATTACAATATCAGGTGTGCCAGCAGCCAACTGTGTAGAAAAGTGATTGGCGGAATGGTATGGAACACTGATTTAAGAAGGTCTGTGTCTGCAGAGCATCTGGAGACCAAAAGCTTACCTTCCCGATCGCCACCAATAACCCCAAACTGGTAACTAGTTTGTTCTTTATTTTTCGATGTTGTCTCTGTAAGTCAAATTGTTAGGTTACATACTACTTGTTGTTTCCTGTCCACCCATTGTACAGCGCTACGGAATTTGATGGCGCTATATAAAACAATAAATAATAATAAAAAGGAAGAGATTTTTTTAAAACGTGATATTCTCTTAATTTTTTTGCTATATGTGTGTGTTTGTTGAGTTCTCCTCTACAAAGTTCTCATTTTCACAAATTTCTTCAGGCGGAGTCCAAGGTTACGCCATGTTATTAGGAGGCCACAGCATTCCTCTGCTGATAATCTCGCCAATGAAATGACGTATGTAACGGAAACAGAGGACGTGTTCTATACGTACAAAGGTTCCCCAACGTCAAAAGACAGTGATTCTGAGTTCTTTCAAAATCGCAGTCCTCATAGTAGGTATGGGAATTTCTTGTCTACATTTTTAATAAAGTAGTTGCAATGCGTATCGCACAGGTTATGTTAAAAATATAGGGATATAGTGATGTAAATATGTATAGAATATACAGTAGTCTATGTAATACTTTATTCATGAGTAGTTGTTTCATATATTTGTGTTTTTTTGTTGTTTTTTTAAATGTATAATTGAATAAATGCAAAAGCCAGCTCACCTCCCTATATATTCATCTGCACGGATCCACACGGACTTGATGCGTGGAATGAACACAAAAAAAAACCAAAAGGATCGATCCAGCACTTGAAAAAAACTTCCAGCTTTATTTAATTTACTAAATGATTAAAAAGCATAATTCACACCTAAGTGCATAGGAAACCCCAAATCTGACGCGTTTCAAGCGGCACCCCGCTCTTTATCACTGTGATAAAGAGCGGGGTGCCGCTTGAAACGCGTCAGATTTGGGGTTTCCTATGCACTTAGGTGTGAATTATGCTTTTTAATCATTTAGTAAATTAAATAAAGCTGGAAGTTTTTTTCAAGTGCTGGATCGATCCTTTTGTTTTTTTTTGTGTTTTTAAATGTATACCCTTAGCATAAATATTTGTTTAATATTGTTCACAAACTTCAGTGTTGTGTGATGAATAGTGAAATTAGAATTTTGGTGAACAGTGTCCTTGGTCTTGAATGTCATTTTTTTTTTTAAAGAAAATATACATATACTGTACAACACAGCGCTGTGGAATATAATGGCACTATATACATCTAATGCATATTAATAATGCTTAAGCATGTTTATCACAAATAACATTTATTTATGTTTCCTTTTTTTTCCTTTCACTTGCTTAATGATTCTTTTTACTTTTTAGGTCATCAGATCAAGATTCTCCAAAGTAGGTTACTCTTTGAATGATATCAAATGTCTTACTAAACCATGATAGTTTGAATGTCACAATATTGTTTTCCTCTCAAATGGCTGTATAGTTAGTTTTGTAATGATGTAATTTAATACTCAAAGGTACACAGTAATGCAAATGATAGCTCTATGGTCCCTATAAATGTATGTGTTGTCCCTTTTGCAAATGCATTGGGGGTTCCTCCAAATCCTTCCATATTGATTTGCTCATTCCCCCCACCCCTCCAGCTTATATGCTTTGCAGGCGATATGTTCAGTCGAACACATCTCTCTGCGTGTGATAATCTTTCACTTTTCAGACCCCTTTACACATGTGCAGGATGCTCTTCCATTAATTTCAATGAGAACACCTTCCTGCCACTGATTGACTGCTTGAAGCAACCAATCAGTGGCAAGAACTGTCGGACCACCGTAGAGGAGGGCAGCTGCAGGACTCCAACTTTTACCTCCGCTAAGTCCTGACAAATGCAGATTAAAGTACTCACAAAGTACTCACTTTAATGTGCATTCTTCTTTTAGTCCCTGTAAAATGCTGACTGAAGAAGAAATCAATGTACCTTAATATTCTCTATTTTCTGATTATTTAATTGTACATGAAATAAACAGATCAAATGCCTTGTATGACTACAACCACAAGTATTGTAGCTGGTGACAAGATGCAAATAAAATATATAGTAAGTTTAATTTTATTGTATTGCAATTATGTATTTATTCAGGAATATTTTGGATCACAGCCCAAAAGAAAACACCCTGACCCTCACTCATCAAGCCCCTTTCCCTAATTCTCCTAATGGACTTTCAAGCCATTTGCCATCCTCGCATCCACTTGAAGGTGTGGATAAGACATTTTTGGAAACCTATGATAATATCAAGAAAGGAGGCTCCACAGATGATTCCAACCAGTACTACTGCGATAAGGTATACTTTCTAAATGTATATAACGAACCATATTGTAGTCTGTCCTTCTCACTTAATTTTTACACTGCATAAAAATATCTATGATTGGTGAACATTTTTAACTTTGATTGGCTTGGTATACAGACAGTTTAACGTTAAGCATACATTCACTCACTGGCTACTTTACTAGGCACACCTGTTCAATTACTTAATACAAATAGCTAATTAGCCAATCACACGGCAGCAACTCAATGCATTTAGGCATGTAGACGTGGTCAAGACAACTTGCTGAAGTTCAAACAGAGCATCAGAATGGGGAAGATAGGGGATGTAAGTGACTTTGAACGTGGCATGGTTGTTGGTGCCAGACAGGCTGGTCTGAGTATTTCAGAAACTGCTGATCTACTGGAATTTTCACGCACAACTACCTCTAGGGTTTACAGAAAATGGTCCGAAAAAGAGAAAATATCCAGTAAGTGGCGGTTGTGTGGACGAAAATGCATTGTTGATGTCAGAGGAGAATGGGCAGACTGATTCGAGATGACAGAAAGGCAACAGTAATTCAAATAACCACTCGTTACAACCAATGTATGCAGAATACCCTTTCTGAACGGACAACACGTTGAACCTTGAAGCAGATTGGCTACAGCAGCAGAAGAACACTCCTGTCAGCTAAGAACAGGAATCTGAGGCTACAATTCACACAGGCTCACCAAAATTGGACAATAGAAGACTGGAGGATCGTTGCCTGGTATGATAAATCTCGATTCCAGCTATGACATTCAGATGGCAGGGTCAGACTTTGCCGTAAACAACATGAAAGCATGAATTCATCCTGCCTTGTATCAACGGTTCAGGCTGGTGGTGTAATGGTATGGGGGACATTTTCTTGGCACACTTTGGGCCCCTTAGTACCAATTGAGCATCGTTTAAACGCTACAGCCTACCTGAGTATTGTTGCTGACCAGCAGGATAATGCACCATGTCACAAAGGTCACATCCTCTCCAATTGGTTTCTTGAACATGACAATGAGTTCACTGTACTCCAATAGCCTCCACAGTCACCAGATCTCAATCGTTTGGGATGTGGTGGAACGGGAGATTGGCATCATGGATGCGCAGCCGACAAATCTGCAGCAACTGCATAATGCCATCATGTCCATATAGACCAAAATCTCTGAGAAATTTTTCCAGCACCTTGTAGAAAGAATGCCATGAAGAATGAAGGCAGTTCTGAAGGCAAAAGGGGATCCAACCCGGTACTAGCAAGGTGTACCTAATAAAGTGGCCAGTGAGTGTATTCTCTAATTTTGCATGGAACTCATCCCAATTGATGCCCCGTGTTATTGTCTTTATATTCCGTTAAGGACATCATGTGCCCCATCTATGATTGCAGGTACAGTGGAAAATGTAAAGCACAGAAACACCAAAGCTGTATCTTGTCTTCGAATTTTTACACCTTACCTTACCTTTGAGATCCTTTAAAATATAGCTAATAAAAGCATTCAAAAAGTACAGGCCCCAGTACCAATCCCTGAGGTATCCCACTTGTAACAAGGACTTCTTCTGAATATACACCATTAACTTTAACTTTCTGTCTCCTGTCACTTAACCACTGTGTAATCCATTCAACTATTTTATCATCCAAACACTGCAACTTATATACAAGGGACAGTATCAAATGCCTTACTGATCATTAAAACATGTGCATTTGTGAGCATGTCCGTATAATGCCAATCACATCTTTTTGTAAAGGCAAAATAGAAGCTACTTAGGTTCTGTTTATATCATATAAAATGTGACAATTTGGCATTTTTTCTGACTTGTGGAGAAGAGACAGTAGGGTTTCTTTAATTTCTTTAATTGTTTCCACCCATTTCAGTTTCATGTTTGCAATTAAAACCATAAATGACATTCTCAGATATTTTCTCCAATATCAATAAAGAATGAAACGTGAGCACTAAATGTAATTATAAAGGCCCTTTTGGGACAAAACTACCATAGGTCCTTGGTAACTGCATTAACAGTTAGCATTTTATGTGCACACACAGAATGAAGTTGGAAATGGAGAGCTGCTTTTGGTCCGTATCACACCAGATGAAGATGGGAAATTTGGATTCAACCTGAAGGTAAAGTTGCAATGGTCATATTAAATGTGAGTGGTTAAAATCATTTGTACTTTGATCAATCCAAGTATCTTCAGGGATTGTGATGTGTCAAAACGTTTTGGCCAAGCCAAAAAAACGCCAATAAGCATACACTTTTAGCTATTTGTTCTTGTTTGCACGTGTATTATTTTATTTTGTGTTAAATCTAATGCGGAGCTATTTCTATTAATTTACAGGGTGGTGTGGATCAGAAAATGCAATTAGTAGTATCTAGAATAACACCTGGATCACCTGTAAGTTTATTTTTTTGCACAAACAACTATGGCACACTGAGCACTTTAATAGTCCCAGGCCAGGACACGATACCAAGGGCAGCATCACATAACATTGTATCCACGATACGTGGGTAGCAAGGTATCACATCATGTTCTGTCATGTTCAGACACCTTGCATGCAAAAGCTTTCTGATTAATGAGGCGTCTCTCACCCCTCAAGTTCTCACTGTTCCAGAATTACCATATGCTCTACTCCACATGTGAAGAATAAGACCGCAGCGGCACAATCTGGATAGCAGTATAAATTAATTAAAGTAACGTCTTATCACAGAGACAGACCGGGAGGCTTGCACTACACAAAAACATAAAGGAACATAATGTGATTGTAATATTTACAGAAGTATCAGCAACATGTCATTATTGCCATCTTAAAATGGCCCACTATTACACCAAGGAGCCTTGGACTCACTTTAGTAGACTGTGGTTTGAAAAAAGAAAAAATCAATTTCACATGGATTTAAGAATGTGGGCCAATACAGTATTTTGAAATGACAGAAATAAATTATGAACAGTATTATATAAATGTCTGTCTTTTTAACGCATATAGTCTGCCCATTCCAGTATCTCAGGCCTATTAAAAGAATAGCTCGTATGTTCCATACTGTCTAACTTGACCCCTAACATTAGATGGTAAATACAACAGCTATTTGTTGTCCAATTACAAAAAAAATGTATTGTGATGAAAGTGAAATTAATTAATCAATAAAAAGAAGTGTTTGTCATTTAGTCCGTTTCTGGATTACCAATAAAGCAGTTGACAAAAAACTTCCATTTTTTTCCTGTTTATTTTTGTTAATAGGCTGATAAGTGCACTCCAAAACTTAATGAAGGCGATCAGATTGTGCTGATCAACGGCCGTGATATATCGGAGCACACGCATGACCAAGTAGTAATGTTCATAAAAGCAAGTCGAGAGTCCCACACACGGGAACTTGCTCTGCTGGTTAGGCGTAAAGGTAATCTTTGTGCTATGGTTAATTTTGTAATGGGCACTTACTTATGTTGGCTATAAGGAGTTGAAGTCACACATGTGGAAGAAAGCCATGCATCAGGGAAATCAGGAATAGGGTAGTATATATTCTGTACCAATAAAAGATGCTGTCACAGTATGTTATCCAGTTTGTTTGTTTGCCAAGTGTGTATGGAAAACGCCATTATTGTTCTGTGTGGTCCTCATAATGCTTATGAGGGTAGTGACATCCCCTATAAAAAGTGTTACTTAGGAATCAGATTAGTTACTTCAACATTGGAGACAAACATGCTGGTCTCTAGTCTCGTACATAATGCTGTTTAGTGATTGAAATTCTATCTATTTGTAACCATTACAGTTGTCAAGCCACTTGGGGACACAAAGCCCGGAGATGAGACAGATTTGCAACTTTTCCCAGCTTTGATTCTTCCGACTTGCTCGGAATATGGTGACACGTTGCAAGGATCGATGGAGCAACTTGCAAAAGGCTTGGAAACTGGGGTTGTGCTCATTCAGTTTGAGGTAGGCCTTAATATTGAATTACATTTCATAATTGCTTAAGCTGTAACCTTATATATTTGTAAACATATTAACAACGTTACTTCCTGGCCAGAGATAAAAGGTTTTAGTTTAATATATTCTATGGTCCATCAACTAATGTGCTATTTCGGCTAATTTATCATATCACCGTCTAAAGTCTCTTCCTTTACATGTCTTCTCATCTCTTTTCATAGTACAAGAAGATTTTTTTTTTACCAATACTTATTGTAAAGTTATTGATCGATTTGAAAAGAAAATTAAATTGCACACATATTTACTGTACATATGAATATGAACTACAATCACTTTAGTGTGTTTAATAAAATATAGTCTTTATATAATTTTGTTTTTTAATCTGATCTTAAAATTCCACAATGCAAAACCCACCTAAGCTAAATCTATTCTCTCCCATTCTAATTATGCATGTCTTGAATGAAGAGGCACATCACATTATGTGTAGAAACAGCTTTTAACTTCATGATGGGTATTTTTTCCAAACTTGTCCAACTGTAAAGAGATGTTTTCTAGTTTGTTGCATATGTGCTTTCTCTCCAGAGTTGACGCCTATTGGAAGGTCTTCTTCTCAGCGTCATCACCTTTAGAGTACATTTTTTGAGTAATCTTAACAAGACCTGTAAACAATTTAGCTTGACGTGGATACACTCCACCAAGCACAGTCAAAGCTAATTTATTTTTGGTAGCTGTTTGGCTTTTCCTTTTAGCCTTTGGGCTTATTTGTTCTGACCTCATACAGAACAAATCAACTTGACATTTTGAGAAAATCCCCCTGTTGGTAGGATCTGCGCATTCACTTCATAACCAACAGCCACAGAAATGCATTTTCTAGTGATTAAAAATCTCACAATGAAAAGATCTGGAAAACTCCATTATTCGTCATTGTATATTAAGAATCTTTTCAACCCACAGGAAAATGATTATGAGCGTACTTAAGTGTCACGATGCGATGCTGAGGGCTACATTCAGAAAGTAACATTTCTAAAGAGAACAACACATGTGAACAAGCCATCATTAAAAATTATCAGTACCATGTTTTGTAGAAGCGGTTATTACATTTTCATTGACATCGTAGGTGCTTATTTTGCTTATTGTATACTATATCACCCTTTTTGTTTGTATTTCAGCAACTTTATCGGAAAAAACCCGGGCTTGCTATTAGCTGTGCAAAAACGGGTCAAAATATGGACAAAAATCGATACAAAGATGTCCTGCCTTGTGAGTATTTTCCATTTTTTTTTTGAGTTCTCTTTTTATTCATTTTTTAACATAATGTGATACAATCCCAGGAATGGTGCTGGATACTAAAGAATATTACATAATTTGTGGTGCTACATATTTCCACAATCCAGTACCATTCCTGGGATGCCATCACAATATCATCTCTCTAAAATCATTATTGTCCTAATAACAGAAAACATTGTACAGTATTGTTTAAAACATTTTATATGATAAAGAGTTGAATGCTAGAAAGTATAGAGTACACTATATGGAGAAGTAGATAAGGTATGAGAAAACTGGTAGAACAAGCGATTGCACATGGGCAAAGTAAAATGACATGGCAAAAACTACATTGTAGCACAAATTCATTTTATGTTTCTTTATATCATTATGACTATTATGTACAAAAGTGTATATATATATATAGATATATATATATATATATATATATATATATATATATATAAATGATTTATCACCACTGGCCACATGTTCATTGTAGTATAACATTTATTATTGAATTAGATGCAATTGCCTTATCTCATGTATTCCCTTAAACCTAAACGGTAAATAATGCAGTGTGATTTAATTTGGCATGTTTACGATCTTTCAACAGATGTTAAATAGTTTTCTGTGGGTATAAAATATGTATTTTATTTACTTAAATGTGCACAAGACAGTTGGTCCCAAGAAATCTAGTATATCAAACACTGTATTTTAGGACAAATCACAGGAAAATAAAGGATAGATAAGTATAGAAAAAAATTCCATCACAGAAAATATGAAACTGTTAAAACAATATTTAAGGGCTATTTACAAAGTGTTCCTAATAATTAATGCATTGAATTTTTTTTCCCTTCCATCCAATTTTTCCTCACCTTTTCCTATTCATCAACCAGACAGATGGTCAACATTTTCTATTCTCTTTTATTGTGTGCTTTGAACAAACTAGTTGAAGCAGCTGTCTCTTTCCTTAAAGGCACTAATTACACAAAAACCTTTTGTTACCATCGCCACATCTGTACAGATAATTGAAAACTCATCTAGATTTCCTTTCTCTGCAGATGATACCACTCGGGTGGTGCTGGAGGGAAATGAAGACTACATCAATGCAAGCTATGTCAATGTAAGTCAATGTCATTTTGTTCTGTAATCTCAATGTTTTACCTTATACGTCTCCTGTGACACATCCAACATCACCCTCACAAACTTAATTGAAGGTTGTGGTATACAATGACCATTATAATGCTTACATTATTAATGCAGGGGTAATTGCTCGCTTCATCTACTACGTAAAGCAATCTTGCACTTGGTTAATGTATTTAATACTAATATTAAATCCTACCCCCTTTTTTGTGTATGTGGGGGTTAACATTGAAAAGCATTTTGTAAGGAGCCCAAACAGCATACAAATCACTGCATGTGTGATTTATTTTTCTTTTCTTTCTACTATAGTACTAAAAGTGTACTTAAGTATCCTCCCTGCACATGCCCCATAGCACATGTCCACTTAACATATTTATATATACAAGCTGAATTGTAGAATGACATTTAAAGATGATGCTATGGTGCCAGATTATTTTGTCTCTATGCTATTGGTGCAAGAGATATTGGCAAGCCCTACAATTACATTCAAGATTCCCCCAAGTGACACTTTAACAAGACAGATATTATAAATGGTGATTGCTGATGTTTATATGTTTGTGTATTTTTATTTTTTTTCAGATGGAAATCCCTTCATCTAATATTGTAAACAAATATGTTGCCACTCAAGGACCTCTCCCTCACACCTGTGCACATTTCTGGCAGATGGTCTGGGACAACAAATTATCTTTGATCATCATGTTAACAACTCTTACAGAACGAGGAAGAGTATGTGCAGAAACTGCATTAATATTGTAATTTGTGTCTCCCACTCTCCATATGTTTTAAAATTGTAATGGTGGGAATGTCTGCTTATTCAGCCAAAAGAGAATTTGTGAGGTCAGGCATTGACGTTGAAGAAGGGCTGGTTTCCAATCAGTGTTCTTATTTATTTAAACATGTTCTGTGAGATTACGGCCAGGGATCTGTGCAGGCGACTCGAGTTCCTCCACATCAGGCTCGTCAAACCATATCTGTATGGAACAGGAAAGGGCTTTCCTCCACTTGGTGCCACAAAGTTTAAAGCATACAATTATCTAAAATGTATTTTTATGTTGTGGCATTAATATTTCCCTTCACTAGAATTAAGGGACCAGCCCCAAATCGTGAAAAACAGAACCAGACCATTATGTAATAGGTAGCAGTCTACTGGTTTCCGCCAAACCCAGATTCATCCATCAGACTTTCTGTGAAACATGATTTATTACTCCAGAGATCACGCTTCCAATGGAGGTGTGCTTTACACCACTTCACCTGACTCTTGGCATTACGCATAGTGATCTTCAGCTTGTGTTCAGCTGCTCGGCCATGGTAACCCATTTTATGAAGCCTGCTTTCAGAGGCAGTTTTGAACTCTGTAGTGAGTGATCCTACAAAGGACAGGCAATTTATTGTGCCACACATGACAGCACTTGGCAGCCCCAGTCTGTGAGTGTATGTGGTCTACCACTTCGTAGCTGAGCTGTTTATTACTCCTAGATGCTTCCACTTTACAATAATAGCACTTATAGTGGACTGGGGAAGATCTAGAAGAGCAGAAATTTCACAAACTGAAAGGTGGCATTTTATGTGCCACATTTAAAGTCACTGAGCTCTTCAGTACCACCTAAAGTAAATAATTAGGAGGGGGGGTCCACGTACTTTTGGTCATATAGGTTTTATGTGTATGTATGTATGTATATTCATTGCCTGTCTGCTTAGCCTTGATGATGCGTGGGAAGTGATTGTCTTGCCTGATACACCCATTAGCCAGTCAGGGCCTCTACTGTGCTATAAAATACTATAGTATTTTCTAAATGCCCATTTTCTCTTCCGACAGACAAAATGCCAGCAGTACTGGCCTGATCCTCCAGACGTGTTGGAATATGGGAATTTTCGGGTAAAATGCCTCTCAGAAGATTGCACGATAGCTTTTGTCTTTAGAGAAATGATCATTTCAAATGCTGAGGTAAGTGCTAATGCAAAAGATTCCCAGTGGCCTAACACACATGTTGTCATCCCATCTTTCTGTTAGTCCACAAGGGTTTGGAATGTCTAATATATATTTACTAAAAAGATATTATTCAGTGGACAAAAAGGACTATTTTTGACCTTTAAAATTACAGTAATGCTTATATTGAAAAGTAATGGCATATAAACCAGTCTATTCTCTAATTTTCTAATGAGGCCTATTAAATATATAACAATATATAATTCTCTGAACAGGTAATAATGACATCGATAATTCATAATGTATAAAATATATTTCTATGTTTTTCTGTAGTCTTGAGTACCGTATTTGCTCGATTATAAGACAATTTTTTTTCCAGAGCAAATGCTCTGAAAAATACCCCTTGTCTTATATTCAGGGTCTTCTTCTAATCAGACCTATTCATAGTGTGGGTTGGAAAAAAGTATGTAAACCCCTAGACTAATCACTTCAGCAAAAGCTAATTGGAGTCAGGAGTTTGCAAACCTGGAGACTAATCAATGAAATGAGATTGAAGGTGTGTTTTAGAGTTACTCCGACATTAAAGAAAAAAACAACACATTTTAAGTTTGCTATGCTTAAGAAGCATTTGCTCATGTGAACCAAGCCTCACAAAAAGGAAATCTCAGAAGACCTACAATCAAGAATTGTTGATTTGCATAAAGCTGGAAAGGATTACAAAGTAATCTCAAAGTTTAGATATTCATCAGTATACAGTTAGACAAATTGTTTATAAATGGAAACGATTAAGTACTGTGGCTTCCTAGATGTGCTCATTGAGTTGAAAAGAACCCTAGATGTGCTCAGTGAGGTGAGTAACAGCTAAAGGCTTGAAGAAATCATTGGAACTGGTAAACCTCTCTCTTCATGAGACAACCGTATGCAAAACATTGAACATGCATGGAATCCATGGCAGGTTGCCGCTGCTCTCCAATTTAACATCGCTGTTCACCTGAAGAAAATACCCCTTTTGGAGTGACCCAGTCAGAGCCCAGATCATAACCCATTAGAGATTCTGTAGAATGACCTCAAGAGATCTGTTCACCCCAGACATTCTAAGAACATCCTCCTACAGACATCAATAGCTGGCACACTTCATGACGGAGGAGCGAAACAGAGGTCTCGGGCTCCCTTTATTTTGGTAATGATTTAACCAGTCAGTTATCAACCTGGCCGCTTGCGACAACAGTGGCCTTGGCATCCCAGTTGCGGCATGCCAGTTGTAGCACAATTTCCCATTTCCACCCTTTACTTTACAAAGTTTTACCACAGTTGAGATTTCAAATCTGTGTTTATCGACACAGATATTTTTTTATGTGAAATGATATCATGTTTACATTTGGACACTGACAATATGAAATCTTTTCAGACAGGTGAAGAGCTTACTGTATCACATTTGCAATATGTTGCGTGGCCGGATCATGGAGTACCAGATGATTCATCTGATTTCCTGGAGTTCGTAACTTGTGTGAGGCAAAAGAGGCTGGATAATCAACCTGTCCTTGTTCACTGCAGGTAAATTATCTAAATGTTTTTACTCTGGGTGGGTTCTCTGCACATGTCTGTGTATGTAAATATGTACAGCAATGTGAAAAAGTGAGTACATCCTCTTTGGATGGTTTGGTTTTACATATAAGAACATTATAACAATCATGTTCCTTAGCGGGTCTAAAAATTAGCCAAATACAACCTCTAATGAACAACAATCCATGATATATTACACGTCATGAGTTAGTCAACAAAAATAAAACCAAAATGGAGAACCCATGTGTAAAAATCTAAGTACACTTTATGATTCAAAAATATGGTTCAATAAAACCACCTTTAGCAACAATAAGTAATTCTTTTCTGTATGACCTTATCAGTCTCTCACATCATTGTGGAGGAATTTTGGCCTATTCTTCTTTACATGAGAAATTCTTCGAATAGCAAAACTCTTACCCGTATGGGCAGTGTACTGCAAGACCTCAAACGGGTGAAGCCACTCCGGTTCCCCTCCGGCGCCATATCAAAGAATGTGAGCAATTTATGCAACACACTCGAAAATGAAAATGACATAAAGACGCCAATACGTCTATTAAATCCATAAAGCTTTATTGTTCTTTTATACATTATTATAATTTATTATTATACATCCATAAGAACAAGACAGAGAATCTTACGCGTTTTGCCCATATGGGCTTAATCATGGACAAATGATTCCATTCTTCTTTACAAAGTTACTTCAGTTGATTGATGTTTAGAGGCATTTGTTTATGCACAGCTCTCACCACAGGTCCCACCACAGCATTTCAATCATGTTGAGGTCTGGACTTTGACTCGGCCATATCAACACCTTGATTCTTTTCTTTTTCTTTGCAATTTTTCTGAGCATTGCACGGTCTGACCTTGAGGTGAATTTGCTGGGATGTCCACTCCTGGAAAGGTTGTCAACTGTCTTGAATGTTTTCCACTTTTGAATAATCTTTCTCACTGTAGAATGATGGACTTGAGCTTGTTTGGAAATTACCTTATAACCCTTCCCAGATTGATGGGCAGCAACAATTGCTGATGTCTTTTCTCCCTAGCATTGTGTTAACACAAACAAATGGCTCATTTATAGACGGGGTCAGACTTGCTGATGATCAATTAATCAAGATCATTTGATTAGCAGAACCTGTCTCCTAATTAGTATCTTAATTATGATGGAAGCAGTAAGGGTGTACTTATTTGGCTTTGTTTTCTTGAATAAATCATGACATGGTATAATTTGTCATGTGTTGTTGTTCATCTGGGGTTGTAATTACCTAAATTTTAAGGAACAGATGATTGTTATTATGTCCTGAAATGTAAAACCATAAAATTCAAATAGGATGTACTTTCTTTTTTCACACGAATGTGCATATACATTTTCTACCTAAGAATGTTGATGGGTTTTCATACGTGATTGTGGAACTGTTTGATAAATAACACAGAGCTGTTCATTTATAGTGCTGGAATTGGTCGAACAGGTGTTCTTATAACCATGGAAACAGCCATGTGTCTGATTGAACAAAATCAACCAGTTTATCCTCTGGACATTGTGAGGCAAATGCGAGACCAACGAGCTATGATGGTTCAGACATCGGTATGTTACAGAAACTTACCATACTTGTGTGTGTAATATATGCACCCATTAGCTTTCGTCTTTACTTAAATGATGCCTTTTATAGAGCTGTAGCTTATGCTGAATTTTTTCTAGTTACATGGCCTACATTCCTTTTTCTAACGTATAGATTAATGTAATTTGATCATTGTATGAATAAGGTCCTCATTGACTAAAACATTGCCTTAATTGTGATGTTAGTACTTACATATCCCATACCATGGTTGTTTTTTGCTATATATCTAGACCAAGCAGGTTGGTGGTCACCAGCATGACCTGACTTTCTGAATTCTTTTTTTGTAATCTCCCAAATATGCTGAGTGTATGTTATCTTTATAAAAAGCACATTTTGATAAATAGTTTATTAATATACTTTTTGCATAAAAAGTGTATGCAAAGAACATTATTTAAGAAGCGTTACCTAAACTGAATGTTTTAGTTGGTATCACCTTGTACTACTTTTCCTTCTTTATACTACTTCCACAGAGCCAGTATAAGTTTGTTTGCGAAGCTATTCTCCGAGTTTATAAAGATCGATTAGTTCAACCACTACTTTGCAGCTGATGGCGTCAAGCTCCGTAGACTGAACCGGGCTTCCACAGAATAATATAAGATTGTATGAAACGTCCACAACGCAGAGATGAGCACATCGGTGGCACTTTAAATTTCTGTAAACAATTTTAAACTATGTACATATGGATGTGTATATATTGTGTTATGTATATGTGTCTAGAGATGTGTATAAAATCATTTTGCACATATTGTACACACAATAAGAATCACAGAAACACTACGTGATACCTTATTTTGCCTTAGACAAGACTTCCTTGGGAATAATATAATGTTTCACGTTTCATGTTTCAGTAGTATTGAGAATGTTCACTATATTTTTAGAATGTATGTCTTAGTAAAAACCAGGACAACACAGACATATAAATATATCACATATTCATTATATTTTTTCAAAAAGTGTGCCAAGAAATAACATATCGTAAAAATAAATTAGACACTTGTACACTTGGAAGTACATATTTTAACTTTTTTAATTATGCGTTGCTTAAAATCAAATGAAGTCATGTATAGAAAAATGTCGATAGCACAAACTTCGGTACAGCAATAGCTTGCGTCACGTTTCCTTTGTCTCTAACTGAATATACAAGAAACACAATTGAGCAAATGAGTCCATGTATTAATTGACGTGAGATTTGATGTATGCCAGTAACAATTGTTACATAAACCTTCTTGTCAGCATTCTCGCTGGGATTGATAAAAGGCTAACAACATTTATTAGTTGAATCTCACAACTGATTAGTTAATACAGATTCTGGGTGCTTCTAGGTCACCAAGATCTAATCGCAAAATAGTAAGAGAAAGAACTTTTGATACATAATTTGTAAGATGTGCGCTAAATTTACAAAGAAGCTAATACTTAATCACCAACTTCCATGTTTAAACTATATAAAAGAACAACGAGGCACTTCTTTATTTAATATTTAAATAGTAATGATATTACATGTATTTAATTTTAGCGGCAACATGTTGTTAGACTTACCAAAGAAGCATTTGTTAAAATACTTTCCACATTGATGTAGAAAAGAAGCAGAAATACGATGGTCGAGAAATCAAAACAAATGTCACGTTCATATTTAATATGCTGTGGAAAACTATGTGAAGTGTTTTTATTTAAATTAAAATTAATACATTCATTGTTTTTGGCTCTGACATGTTCCAACAATATGATGGAAATATGTGCTTCAAGACTTATATGCAGACCATTTAAAATCTTGTTTAAAAACCCGTTGAATCCAGGTCCATGTCTCAACTACTGTTTTTATGCCTTATAACCGTATCATAATTCACTGGCTGATCAACTGCCTTTAATTGTGCATCCTCACCAAGTGTCTTGGCTGTAAATTCAATGGAGGTTTGTGCTGTTGCAGACTTCCATTGCAGCTCCCACATGGCCAGCTTGGGATCCTCTTGGGTATGGAGGATAGAAGGTCCAATCTACTAAGGCCACTCACACCCCCTTCCTGACTCTACCCATACCCTCAACAGTTGACGGCGCCGATCTCTGTGTTATAAGAAGAAGCAACTTCATTTGCAGCTAATATTCATGTAATCATGGCATTTATGTAAAATTCTAAATCACTGGAATGTAAACATTGTGATGCTGCTTTCATAAAAATACATTTAATGTTCAGTATTAGGCAGGTGATAACAGGTTACGTCACCAGAAATGTCGTATGTGTCTATATTATCACACTGGAAAGGTTTTACAGTATAATAATCTGAATTTTGATTTCAGGACGCTTTTACAAATAGGGACAAGCTTTAACGTCAGGTCGGCAAAATACATTTTTACGCAATACAAAAAACAAACTAGATTTTTTTTTTCTTTTCCTTTGCTAAATATAATTCTAGGTCTGTAGTAAAAGAGACTGTATCACTCTAGACTGACAAAGATTCATATACATAACTTGACTTCTAAAAAAAAAGAATTGTGACTATTATCAGATGAAAACACCAAAAGAGCTGGCACAATTTGGACTTTGGCAGGAATTTTTTATAAGCAGATAAAAATGAGTATTCACTTTCTAACATATAAAACATGGGAGTAAAACTGAGTGAGAGGTTATAACATTAGGAAAGGTATCTACTTTAGCTTTTTTTACCAGTAAATAGCAAATTTGCTATATAAAAAAGGATTAAAAATGAAATGGAAGAGATAAAAAGAAAGAACAAAAGAAAAGGGAGAGAGATAAAGAATAAAAAGAGAAAGGCAGAAGGAGAAATAGATGAAAAGTGAAAGGAAAAATGCATGTCCAAACACATGTGTGTATATATTTACAAATAAGAAACAACTACTATATATAGTCCTAAGGGATAAAAAAAATCTTAATCCTGTGACAACTGCAAACTTCCTCTTATGGAAAATATATATGATGAGTACACGCACAAAATTCAAAGTATTATTTCCTAATTGTGTTTCCTCTAGTTGGAAATATACATTCTGGTAAATAGTTGCTTTCCCTTCTCCAGACTGCAGCCTCTCTGCTCATCATTTTCCCTATTTGACTGGTTTAGCTGAATCTCACATTTCAGCTCTTTTTTCATTTCTTCAACACCATGTTGTTATAGCTTGTGGACTGTAGTATGGAAAGTGCGGTAATGAAAAGGTACCATAGATCACCACAATGTACTACCTAATTAATGATCACTAATATATATATATATATATATATATATATATATATATGTAAATCTTTGATAAATATGATGATCTAGGTACATTATGAGATGTAATACAGATTACCTATATCCAGTAGTACTGTATGTACCTAAAATACATGTTGCAGTTAAAATAGAAACGTGGCTCTTAGATGACTTTTTTTGTTGATTTTGTATTATTTAATGACTAAGCTTAAGTTTACGTAACACAGGGATGATTCACATCTGTACTACCATTCAGCCAGAACCTTGACCTCCGTTGTCATGAATGTAGCACGCTCTACAATGTTATGTGGGTTAAATGATTGTACTAAAGGTACGTACGAAATGTATGTATGAATACAATTCACTTTTTTAAGGCTGAGTGTCATAATTATCAAACGAAACTGTGCACAGGTGGTGCAGTCACTCAGCAGGAAACCATCTTTTTTTTCCTTTACTTGACCAGGATATATTTCAGACCTGCTAATGTTGGAGGCTGGTGGTAAGTACAATTAGTCTCAACTGTTGGTTTCCTGTACCATGTGTCAGGCATGGATTAAGCATGTATTATAATGGTGCAATCCATGTGAGCTTGTCATGTGAGCTGGGCTGATACATGGCCAGCTCAGCATGAGTTACAAGAGAACCTCAAGATTGACCCTATGTAAGATGGAAATTCAGGTTTAGTTAATGCACCTCTGTATGTGACCTAATGGCCCCTCATCTAAATTTATTGCCACTTGTGCAGCTGATCCGTCTTTGCTGGATACACAAAGGACAGGTGTCAGCCACATGCATTTGATTTATTTGCCATTTGCCACTGGCCTTAATTTTTATTGATTTTTATGCCCTGGTCCTTTCCTTGCTGTTGATTTACGTGAAGAACAAAGCAATAAAGAGCTCCCCTTTCTGGTGCTCAAATTCATGAGTTTATCTGCTGTCAGAGATTTTTGTTCTATTCTAACATGCCAATATTGTCAACCTCCATACAACGTTCTCCCATCAGACCAAAGTTTTTTGTTTTCTTCTTCAAATGGCATTAAACATTATCACAAATATGGATGAAATATTCAAAATATACTTATCTGCTTATTCCCCATGGCTTTACATCATCTGTAAGTGATCTTGCTATTCGATCATCCTTTTACGTACCAAACTTTAGAAATAATGAATTGAGTTTGAATGTGCTTCATATGTCACCAGTGCCTAAAGTGTTAATGTGCCACCGGCCTGCTTTATTATATACTTAGTTCATAAGCAAAATTGGCAAAAACTCTTTAATGTAAACGTAGACTTTCCGCTGTCATGCAGAGAAATGTAATTATCATTTTCCTGTTACAGGCAATAAGCTTTGACTTGATGAAAAGACTTTCAATTGGAGATGTATTTCATAATAACATTATGTTAATAGATTGGGAATTGACGTTACTGTCATATTGGTTTTTCCTATTGGAAGCTAATGTAAAGGTTAATACTTTACTGCTTATCTTTTGACAAAATTTTTTAACATTTTGTTAAGTGAAAGTGTACATTGTGGCCAAAACGCATTATCGTCAACGACACATAATTAGTACGTCCTTTTTTTTGTTTTTTTTTTTACATTTATTGAACACTGAATTGTAAATTGGTGTAATATTTGAAGAGTTAATTTATACTTGTTCCCTCTGAAATGTAATTTTCTTCTGATTTATTTTATAGTTCTAAATATCGATTCTGATGTGTAATTTTTTGGGTATTACTACAGTATTGGACATAGAAGCTGCAATTGATTGACATTTACACCAGTGGTATGAAGCTGCTAATAAACTATTTGTCATATTAACAGAGAGATGTGTCTCTCAATGTGTATTACAATACGGGGGTTGAACAATAGGAGGTGCAGCTAGCGCAAGGCACCATTGCCCGCACGATGCTACTTTAGTCTACTTGAATTTTTATATTTAACTTTTATGACGAATAAAATTTAATACAAAATAAATATATTTATAAAAAAAACATTAACTTTTCAATCCTTTAAACAATATACACACATGTCATTCAGAAATGCCAAAAACAGATCTTCTTCCTCCTTTCTTTCCACTTTCCAGCAAATGCGATCAAGGTGTGATTGAAACAGCTCATTGAGACTGCCTATTTTCTTCAAAATGTATATTTTGCCGTCCAGCAATGGCCATTCCATCACTTGCATGTTTATTCCTGTCACTGGATCCACATCACTTTCTTGATGGTTCACTGTAAAATGGCCGTAACCGATGGCATTTAGATTTCCATATACAGGCCGTTCGTCGTAATGAGTCACTGAACCTGTTTAGCATTCACGCTGATTGATTGGTATAAGAGTGTTTCTGTCATGGCACATACAAATATCGACAATCAGAGCCTTGCTCCGCACCGAAAACCCAAGGCCCGTTATTTTTATGTGCATGGTTTCTGTTGTTTTTTAAACCTGCATTGCTATCTTCAGTGTCTGTCGACCAGCAAATCTTGCCTTGTCAATTTGGATGGGGTTAACATCTGTGCCAACCATCTTACCTCGTGCACGATGAAAAACTATGGCTCCACGCACCTGTCGGCACATATTAAACCAGTCAGTTACAGTACTTCTAGATTTTCCTGTAAGAGTCACAAAAAAACACTGGTTCTAAAATTGTGCAGTAACGCAGGTTGCGGTGTAATTTGCCGTTTATATCCCTATAATTGAAAAATGTGTTTTCTTTTCGTACAGAATGTGACGTTTGGCTCCCTTTAGGGCCCTATTGAAGTACATGTACACAGCAGTTTAGCAGTAGACCACAGATTACTGGTAGACTGCTAAAGTATCATTGCCTGCACCCTACTAGGAGCCCGCTGAGGGAGATAATAGGATCTTCGCTACCCCCACTACCATAACCGAGGCCACTGCATTGCTGGGGGGCCCCTATCAAGTAATGTAAGGCAGTGTAAATGAAAACGGATGACAATACGGTGGCTGAGAGAACGCATGATTAGGGGGTGCGGGTTATGTTACGAGTCTAGGGAAAGAGCATATGACAGAGTAGGGGATCTGAAAGCTGGCTAAGGTTATTACATGGGCACTAGGTATATGCCAGGGGCAATGGATATGATAGGAGACAAGGAATCTGACAGGGAAGGCATATGACATGAGGGAGATGTAAATGTGAGGTGTAAAACATGGGTGAGATGTAATGGTGGCGTTAAACCTAGACGAGAGACGAGCAGTTTCATTAAAAAAAAGGGGAAACATAAATGATGGGAATAATAATAAAAAAAAAAGAGAAATGTAGTAATGCAAGTTTAATAATAAAAAAAAAGAAATGAGGGAAAAAGTAAATTGTGGGGATTAATAGAATTGTAGGAGAATTTTAAAATTTGTTAAAAGCTAGTTATATATAATATTTTTTCAAGTGGATGAGGTCCTTAATTAAACCAACTCCTCAATTTACATAGATGCATCAGGAGGTCAGGTGCCGTAGCTTACTTGAGTCATCATGTAGGAAACAAAATTAAGTCCGGTAAAGAGTAAAAATACATAAAGTTGGGAAAATTTCCAACTCAGCAGTTTTCATCTACTGCTGAAAAAACCCAAGTATTTATGTTGTATTCAGTAACATGGATAGGGTTTGTTTTTTTACTATTTTGGAAAGGAATAAAAGGCCAAAACACCCAAACCTTACACTAGAATACTTTTTTTAAAAATAGCTATTGGATTTGTTTTTTAAATATAAATAGTATAGGTTTTCAATTCATTGCCATTTAATGTTTAAAGAATTAAGAGAATTTCATATGGAAAAAATAACTCCCAATACAGGATGGCCAAGAATAAAAATGTATTTACTCAGTGTACAAACATGAATCCACTAAATATAATGTGAGCTCTTATTCAGACACTAGAAGGAGCCCTTGCATAGCAATTTATATTTACGGTTGGATTTATGAAAGGGCTTGAAAACACATTTATTATGAGACAGTGATTGTATTAAGAACAGAAAAGGCTATTTAGACAGAATAAAAAGATGTGAAATCATGATATAGTTAATCGGTTTGTCTTAGTCTGTCAATTCTAGTTTTGCCATACCCCTTGAATATATGTATAGTAAAAAAGTGCTAATATAATACAAGTGCTACATAAATAAGATAAATAATAATTTCCACAATGCACCAGAAGACTTACATGATATTGAATAAGTGCTTATATAATATAAGCGCTACATAAATAAAATATAATAATAACAATTTCTATAATGCACCAGAAGACTTGAGGTGATATTGAATATTGGGAATATTAAATTATGTGTAGTAATTATGTTCCATCTCAATGGCCCTAATCACTGGAGAGATCAGGGTGACTTATGTCCACCGTTTCCAATGAATATATAACATTGTACCGAGCTGCAAAGTACTATTAAGACTTTATTTCATTGTTAGCCCACACAGTTATTTGCAATGAATAAAAGAAGCTTCACAGTGAAAGGTTATGCATGTCGATATATAAATCCATTTTTATTTTCAAATTTAGGAATGAAAATATCAGACTCTTAGTATGTCTAGTGGGTCTAAGGTCAAGTGAAGGTGATGCATGTTGCCAATTTGTGTTTACAGCATTCATCTTTACTTGCATCAACATGCTCATCAAAAAGATGTTCCTTTTAATGCCATCCAGAGTTGTCAATCGATGCCCTTGAGCACATGAAAAGAGGCCTTCCCAAAAATTAAAATAAAAAGCTTGATGATTAAACTTCAGAAGATGAGATGCAAAAAAAAACCCCTCCACGCTCAAATGGCTTCTAGTTGCAAGGTAATATGCACCATATGATCAAAAGTATGTGGACACCCCTCCTAATTACTGAGTTTAGTTTCAGCTACAAAGGTGAAAGTCCTATGATTCTAATGTGGGTGTTGGGCATATCCTGTGGATGCAATCAGGGTGTCAGGGCTGACATGATACTAAAGAGGGGGGCATTAATTCACAAGGGGGGCTGGCTGGTGGGATAAATATACAATGTGGGGCTAGCTGGGGGCAATACACACGGATGTGGTGGCATTAGGGTGACCACATCGGTCATGTTTTCCAGGACACACATAACTTTTACACTCTGCTGAACAGCCCAGGTAAAATGCTGCCCTGCAGTATGGGGGATGTATAGACTCATAGAAGGGAACAAACTAGTCAGAATATACATCCATACTGCAGGGCAGCATTTTATCTATGTTGGCGGCATTAAGGGGGGCAGCTGGGGCTAAGGGCATAAATACACATAGTGCTGGCTGGGGGGGCGAGACACAAGGGGGCAAAAACACAAATGGGGGTGTCAAGGACAAAGCAGTGTAGAAAATACTTTTTTAAAAATTGTTGTAGCTTAGCCCGTCCGGTGGGTGTCAGAGCCTGTCCTGGTGTGTGTGTCTGGGTGTCGGTGTGGTAGAGCCTGTCCTGGTGTGTGTGTTTGGGTGTCGGTGTGGCCGAAACGTTGCTTTTTTTGTTTTGCTTTCTCTGAATAAAGTAACCTAAGGATTGGAAGCTATTTGGAGTGCTGGAATTCTTTTCAGCGTGGCAGAGCCTGTCCTGGTGTGTGTGTGTTTGGGCGTCACTGAGGCAGAGCCTCTCCTGGTGTGTGTGTGTTTGGTCATCTGTTTCCTGGGACTTTACTTACTGTAGGAATAAATTGAACTACTGAATTAATATTTACTAGTAAAACTTGTTTTCCTATACAGTAGTCTTATATTCAGGCTTTTTCTTTATTTCCTAAATTAATATTCAAATTTTGGGGGGTCGTCTTATAATGGAGCAAATACGGTATTTAATTTTTTACTTATCCAGAGATAAAACACACTCCAGGACTAAACTTTCTAGGCCCAGAAATCAGTGAGAGGAAAAGTAAAGGTTTTGTGTTATTTACTCTATGTCAATATGCAGATCTTATTAAAAAGGATTAGTGGCGCTAAATTGTGGCTTCAGGCGTCACGTGTATGATGTTTTGTTTTTTAAAGTGTACTGATGTAATATGATGGGATTGGGAGTACATCAATATGCATTAAAACATCATGGGCATGGATGGTGGGCTGATTCGGTGGCTCATAGGGTCACTTGACTAGACTTGCCCCCACCAGGCCTTAAGCTGCCAGCCCTCCCCTGATGGGTGTATACTGTTTATATAATAAACGGTGTATAATTTTTATGAATAAAATTTTTACTGCAGAGTCTGTTCTTTTTTGTCTTTATTTTCTGTAGAAATGGTTATCGAAGTAGTTACATTAGCTGATTAAAGGATATTTTTCTGTGTCATGATCCAGAGTCCCCAGTAGTAATTGAAGGACTATTTATTTATTCCACGGTTCAGTTGAAAGGCACACTCTGTACTGACTTGTGATATGTAAATCTGCTTATGTTTGTGTGTCATTTTAAGACAGTATGAGGTTATCAGCAAAAATTAAGCTTATTACGGCAATCGCATTTTCTCTGCTCTGCCTTGCCAACACAGTTTTCAAGTAAGAAAATGAACATGTTATTTTCCAAAGTCATTGTTTGTTTTCCAGAAAAATACAATGTGAATGGCCTGTGAACTCTGTTCATGAAATATTGAAGTAGATATTTCTTTGTCAGAAAAGCCAGTTTGTCTCTTGGACAAGAAGCAACAAATGGACCAGTTTTTAATCTCTTTGTGTAAGTGTTGAGCATCAAAAAGACTTCTGCATTTTATGTGCAGAACAAACTTGCATGTATAATATCAGACTCTGCATAAATTGAATATGCATTTGTAGACAAATCGATCCACTAATGAAGCTGCTTGCCATGAATAGCAAAAAAAAAAAAAAAAAAGGTTCCCTGACACTGGTGGATATAAAAAAGATCCTTTGCAAGATTATATTCAGGCATCCAAACCAAAAGATGTTTAGATCCGTGGACTCTCTTGTTAAAGGGACATTCCAGCCATCATATAGACTCATGACATACTCACCTGAGTTCTTCATATGCATGTGTTGAAAGCACTCCGCCTGGAAGCGCTTTCCTTCCACTGATTAGATGTTCAGTGACAAGCAACGTTGGTCCATGGAGCTGTAATGCCAGCTGCTGCAGCAGGACTGCAGGTTCTACATCAGATAAGTGCTATTTGTATTTGGTTTTGGAAGAATGCATAATAAAGTAGTATAGTGGCTATAGCTGGGATGGCAAGGACACTAAACTAAACTTAAAAAATATTTTCCAAATAAAAACAGAAACAAGTTTTTTCCCCCCCCTTTTTCGCCATATTTTACATGATATGAACAAAATAAAGGTATTTAAAGAAAGCCCCTGAAAAACAACATAATTTGTGTAGGTACTGAATAGTTGAAACCATAACTCACCTGCTACTTCTGCATGTAGTGAATAGACCCCCATTAAACTCTACTTTATCTGAAATAATAACCAGCCCAATAAGGAAGCCATACTTCTCTGACCCTGTTTAAGCAAAGTTAATGCAGTAATTATGTTTGCTACAAAAGTATATTTGTAGAATAGATACTGGGGTGTGTGGTAATTGAAGGTGATATCCGCCAAAACTAATTTGAGGGATACAGTGTTGTGGAAAAATATTTGCCTCTTCTGGAATTTTTCTATTTTTGCATATTTGTTGCACTTAAATGTTTCAGATGATCAAACTAATTTTACTATTAGACAAAAAAATGAGTAAACACAAAATGCTGTTTATAAATGATAGCTATGTATAGAAGGAAAAAAGTTATCCAACCACACCTGGCCTTCTGTGAAAAAGTATTTGCCCCTTCAGTTACTAACTCAACCAACTAACAAAATGCATTTGATCATTAGGTTCAATTTCTCTAGACACACCCAGGCATGATTACTGCCAACCCTGTTGAATCTAAACATCGGTTTAATAGAACCTATCTTGCAAAGTGAAGTAGCCTAAAAGGTCTCAAAAAGTAACCCATGATGCCACGATCTAAACAAATTCAAGAACAGATGAGAAATAAAGTCATTGACATCTTTCACTTTCAGAGGGGTTACAAGTCCATTTCTAAGGCTCTAGTACGCCAGTAAATCACAGTGAGAGACATTATCTACAAATCGAAAAACTTGAAACAGTGGTAAACCTTCACAGCATTGGTGAGCCTACCAAAATTCCTCTACGAGATCACCAATTTTACACAACCCCCCCCCAAGAACTGCAGGCCTCACTTGTCTCAGTTAATGTCGGTGTTCACAATTCCACAATAAAAAACAGACATCTACGAGGTGAAAACCACTGCTGACCAAAAAGAATATAAAGACTCATCTTACATTTGCCAAAAAAACATCTTGTTGACCCTCAAGTCTTTTGGAATAATATTTAAGTCAAAAGTGTAATATATTGGAGGACATAGGTCCAGTTACATCAGGAGTAAAGCTAACGTATTCCACAATAAGAACATTATTCCAACACTCAAACACGATGGTATTAGTGTAAAGGTGTGGGGCTGCTTTTCTGCTTCAGAACCTGGCCAATCTATCATAATTAATGGAACCATGATTTCTGTGCTGCATCAGAAAATTCTGAAGGAGAATGTCAGGCCATCAGTTTGGGACCTAAAGCTCAAGCGCATTTGTTTTATGCAGCAGGACAATGATCGGAATCACACAAGGAAGTCCATCTCTGAATGGCTCAAAAGAAGCAAAATTAAGGTTTTGGAGTGGCCTAGTGAAGGTCCTAGATTGATTGTGATTCTGTGACATGACCTTAGAAAGGCAGTTCGTGCTCAAAAACCATCCACTGTGGCTGAATGCAAACAGTTCTGTCAAGAAGAGTTGACCAAAATCCATCCACAGCAATGTAAAAGACTCATTGCCAGTTATCGCAAAAGCTTTCCCGCAGTTGTTCCCACTAAGGGTGACACAACCAATTACTCTCACATAGGTGAGATGGGTTTTGATTAACCCTTCACTTCAATAAATACAATGATCAGTTAAAAGCTGCATTTTGTGTTTAGTTATGTTGTCTTTGTCTTATATTAGATGATCTGCAACACTTAAATGTGACAAATAAGCAAAAATAGAGGAAACCTTGAAGAGGTACTATGAAAAATACATTTTCATAGTACTGTATATGTGGCACAGACTCAAATGCTCAAACTTTCTTTTTTTTTTGAACTGCCTTAATGTTTTTGATCTGGACTGAAACCCTGTCAGGATCAGTATATTGATGCTTGTTCTTTGTTGTCTTTCTACAATATAATAACTAGTTTCTGGAGAACAATCCACTTCATTTACCATTACATAGTTATTGATTTTTTTTATTTTATGTTTTATTAATGGACTTAGAAAGTGCACTTGAAGGCATAATGCTGAAGATAATCCTGTGTTGATCAATTTTTCATCTTGGACTAAAATCATGACCAGGTTGCAGAGATGATCAAAACAAGCAGGGCACCTAATAGACGACTGCATTTAGGACCTTTCAGAGAAGTAACACTACACCAACTAACAATAGTAAGAAGCTCCTTCTAGTCTTAACCAATTGTGTGGTAGAGGGTTGAGTACACATTTTTAAACTATTAGTAAGTATTAGAAAAGACCGTGTTCCAAGAATACCCCAACAGCAATTTTATATTTATATTCAATTAGTATTATTACAATTTCTCTATTTTTCCATAAAACCTAGAGCATGTGGAGGTTTTCCAACATTTTAATCATTTAATTTAAACATAAACAATAATACTGTTTTTTTTTTTAACCCCTTAAGGACCGGGCTCATTTTTCGTTTTGTACCCTGTGGGACCGAGGCTGTTTTGACACTTTTGTGGTGCTTGTGTTCAGCTGTAATTTTCTCCTCACCCATTTAGTGTACCCACATAAGTTATATATTGTTTTTTTCAAGACAAGATGGGCTTTCTTCAGATACCATTATTTTGATCATATCATCTTATTTACTATAAAAAAATAAAAAAAAACCTGGTGAAAAATTGAAAAAAAAACACATTTTATGACTTTTTTTTGAAAAATCTTTTACTCACCTAAAAAAGCAAGTAAAAAAACTAGCTAAATAGATTCTACTACTTGTCCTGAGTTTAGAGATACCCAATGTTTTTATGTTTTTTTGCTGTTTTTTGTAAGTTATAGGGCAATAAGTACAAGCAGCGTTTTATGATTTCCAAATGTTTTTTAACAAATCTGGTCAGTCTGCCTCCATCTCCTCTTTGGAACATCTTTGAAGCCGGTTAACTCAATTTAACCCCCTCAAACCATATATTTTTGAAAACTAGACACCCCAGGGTATTCCAAATGCTGTTATTTTAACCCTTTCCATGCACCAATTATACAACTACACTTTGTCAAACTTTGTAATAGTAAATTTTTTTATTTTTTTTCCCACACAAATTGTATTTTAGTTATAGATATACAGGTTCTGGTATATGTCACTGTCAAACAACACCCCAATATGTGTTCAGCAACATCTCCTGAGTACAGCGATACCCCACATGCATGGGTTTGTCAGATTGTTTGGCTGGTAAAAGGCTACTTTTGGGGCATGCGTAATTCAGGTGGTCATTTGGTCATTCTGCCTCCCTCTCCTCTTTGGAATATCTTTGAAGCCGGTTAACTCAATTTAACCCATTCAAACCATATATTTTTGAAAACTAGACACCCCAGGGTATTCCAAATGCTGTTATTTTAACCCTTTCCATGCACCAATTATAGAACTACACTTTGTCAAACTTTGTAATAGTAATTTTTTTTATTTTTTTTTCACACAAATTGTATTTTAGTTATAGATATACAGGTTCTGGTATATGCCACTGTCAAACACCCCCCCCAATATGTGTTCAGGAACATCTCCTGAGTGCAGTGATACCCGACATGCATGGGTTTGTCAGGTTGTTTCAGATTTAAAATGCCACATTTGGGAAGTGCGCTTTTTTTCTCCATTTTGGTCAGTCTGTACCTATGCCCTATCTTTGAGCTAGGCCACTCCAATTTACCCCATCAGCCATTTTTTATATATATTAGACACCCCTTGGGTATTTGAAGTGCTTTTATTTTAACTCTTTGTTGAGATTTTTGAGAAATTTTAGCACTTGCTCAAAATAATAAACTTTATTTTTTAATTTTATTTTATTTTTTTAATACTTTTTTTATATTTTTTTACACATTTTGCTGGTACTGGATGGTTCATCTAGTGACATCACTGCATAATTATTTTTAAATGTTAGCACATTTTTTTTATTTTTTTTCCATTTTTTATTTTTTTTTTGAATATTTTACTAATCACATAGTGATTAGAAAGCTGGGCTCCATTGACTTGCATGGTTGAATGCAGTACCTGTATTCAACCAGTAAGTGGAGCCAGTTCTCTAGAGGGTCTGGAGACCCTCTAGCGAACTTTTTCGTCTCTATTGTTTTATTTCCCGGGCCGCCGCCATCTTGCTTGATGGCGAAGATCACCGGCAGCGGCGGCTGTGACCGCTCTCCGGAGCGGTCACAGCCCACCTAGAGGTAAGTGTTTGGTGTCGCTGGATGCCTCCTGATCGAGGCATTCCAGCGACACCATTTAAGTTTAGGAGGCGATCGTTGATCGCCTCCTAAACGCTTTTAAAACGGGCGTCCGCCGCCATACAATGTATGGCGGCTGTTGACGCCCCGGGGAGGGGCCAGACATGGCCCCCGATGCCGATCTCGGCCTTGCTGAATGCCTCGACATCGAGGCATTGCAGCAAGGCCGTTTAAGCGAAGAAAGTGATCCTTGATCACTTTCTAAGCTTATTTAATTTTTTGACGGTTCAGGACCGTCAAAGGTCATTTAGTGACCTTCTTGTTATGAACCGGCAAAGGTCCTGCTTCCTTATCCAGTGCTGATGTATCTTACCTTACATGTTTGAGATACCGTTCTGTTTCAGTCAAGACTTTAATGTCAATTTCTATTTGTGGTGGAGGTTTCGGCTTTTGCACAATGCAGAATTGTGTCTCCATTTTTCGGATATGCTTGGAAATTGTCATCTGTTAAGTTAAGTCTGTTGAGTTCCATTAACTTTTTTTTGTAAAGAGCCAAAATAAGCTGGATATTGTTACAAATTGTACAGCCTCCAAATTGACTTACAATACAGGTACAGTGAATATACACTTGGGGGGATAGCCACATGAAAAAAAAGAGTGATTTCAAAATGGCATGCTTGATATATTAACAATTATTGCAGAAACACGTTGCCTTGATGACCTAAAATACATTTGTCACACGTTTTCTACACATTTCATTTAACAGTTCAGTGCACTAAACCCATGTAATGTTGTTTACATATTCGAATAAACAATATCAATGTATTAAAATCCACCATATATGTATGTGTATAGAATCATTGATGATCAACATTTTACTACCTTTTGTAAGTTACTGATTTATTTTGGTAGAAACAGTGATCAAGGACTTATTATATATGAGGAAAACAGGAAGACTAGGTATCTGTGTTTTGTTAGTATACTGATATGGTTTTAAATCATTCATTTGGTCTTTGGATGAATGCACTCGGATGTATGCATGCATCTTCAAACACTCTGAAAACTAGGGATCTATGGAAGTAACTTGCAAGCCTCCATATAATTGGCTTGTAATGTATGTAGACTCCTGCCATCTTGTGGGCTGAACGAGTGCTTTTCACAAACATACTCAGGGTTAACTGCACAAAGTTGACACATGCTTAAGGTCAGTTCAGCATACACCTTAATGAGGCAGCCACAAGGAGACTGTACCATATCTGCCGTAGTTATGGAACTACTTGGGTGGAGCTGTGGCATGAAGATGGGTCTTTACCAAGAGACCCTTTCAATTAATGGAATAAGAAATATAAGTAATTTCATTAATAAATACATTTTCTGTTTATGAACCCATTACCGTGACTTTTAGAGCTATAGAACACTGTGATACTCATACACAAGAGTCTGCACATTATACATTGTAGGAGGAAAGTCAGACTGTTCCTCTTAAATACAGGTACTTGGGTTGGGTTCCATTGCATTGAACTCAACACAAGGTTGAAATTTTAGTATAATATAGTCTCTAATCTACATTTTCCTCGAAGTAATGTGTAATGTGATGTGAGAAGGAGTGTGTTGGCATGAGTGTGTAAGTTTGTGAAGTATGCCCACTTTCATAGGATATGAAGTAAATGAACACAAGTAAAATAGTGTACATTTCTTTTTCACATAACAATACACATTTTTGAGCAGTTTAGTTAGATTTTAGTTAGTTAGATTTTTTCCTCTTTTTCTATTCACAGGAAGTAAAATCTGTGTAATGGTTTTCAACCTTGCAAAGTTTTTTAAAAACCCCAAAAGTTTCACCCATTTGCTGGCCCCTGTCCTAGTTGTGATAAGTACTGTATAAGAAAGTATTGTGTGTCTGACCATGTGTGGTCATGCTATTTGGCTGCCAATATAGTTAGGGTAGTGCTGGCACCTTCTGGCCCTGGGGCAAGTAAAGTCAAATGGCCCCAATGGCTGGGTTTCCCCCACCAACATATGCACTGACACACATATGTGCATACACTTACACAGACTTACACAGTACACACTCATACTAACACATTTGCACATGCTTACACATACTTAGACTAACATAAACTTACTCATACTCTCTAACACATACACAAACTCATGCTAACACACACCCTCTCACACTATTTACACATACACATTCATTCTCACAAACTTACACACTCATGCCAACACACTCCTTCTCACATCACATTACACATATGCATCCATGCTAACACACACTTACACATCCATGCTATCAAACACTTACACAAATCCATACTAACACACAAACACTTACACATTCATGCTCACACATTACACGCTTACACATTTATGTTAACACACACATACTTATACATACATTCTCATTCTAACATACATGCATTCATACATACCTCCTCCCTTATCCTCTCACTCTCTTGCATCCTTCTTACCATCACAGCAGGTTCACATAACCTCGCTGTGTTCCTGCTTTCCTGTGCCAGTCCAAAATTGTTCACAAAGGGCCGGTCCAGCCTGGACCGGACAAGCCCTTTGTGAACAATTTTTGACCAGCCTTGGATATAGTTGTATTTCTAACCTTCCTATTCTCCTCTTCAGACAGATGGTGCATTACTTTGTATTTGGAATTGTTTCTGTGCCGTTAATCATTAGCTTTAACATCTGTTTCCTTGCTTTGATGACCTAATAACATGCCTTTAGCATCAAAGTATGTCAGTTCAGTTTTAATTGGATTTGCTTCTGTATTTAATTTCTTGCACATCATGACACCTGGGTACTACTGCAGGGAAATGTAAATATTTTTTTATTATGATTCCACAAAGCATCTATATTTTTAATATAATTATAAAACTTGGAAGCCTATTAATAACAAAGTTTAGACGTAACATATAATATGCATCTGGCATTTATACCTTTTATTAAAAAAGATGCCTCCAGGAAAACCATTATCAAAAAATCAGTCACTGTAAAGTCCCTTCCTTCTAGGCTCATATGTAGGGATGAAACAGTTGGCAAATCCAAAAAAGGAATACACGGAGCACGTGCAAGGAATGAAAAAGCAGCATATCTTGTGTCCTTATCTGCACGTCTACGACTAGAGTTCCTAGAGTGTTTTAGAAATGTATATACACTACCCTTCAAATGTTTGGAGTCTAACAGCTGTTTTCATGGAAAACAAGGACATTGCTAGCTGTGTTAACAGAATTGTAAAACAGTTTTCTAATGATCAATCAGCCTTTAAACTTAAACTTGGATTAGCTGACACAACGTGCCATTGGAGCACAGGAGTGATGGTTGCTGATAAAGGGCCTCTGTACTCCTATGAAGATTTCCAGCTGCAATACTCTAATACTGTATTACGGATCCATTTCATGTTATTTGCTTTTCTTTCCAAAAACAAGGACATTTCTAAGCGTTCACAAACATTTGTGACAAACCCTATAGCATGAGGGCCATACATGTCACTTTTAGGGGTCCTCTAGCACAGTCCTCTAGGGCAATCAGAGTCAGGAACAGCAGTTTTGAACAAAACAGCGCTTTATTTTAACCGCTTAAACCCCTAGCTCCCAATTGGAGCCCTCTCTAACTGAACTATGCTGGTCCAGACTGACCAGCCTAATCACCCACTACCTCAACCTCCCAGCCAGACCCAGCTACGCCAGGCTCTGGAAAACCTCCCCCAGACAGCACACAGATGTCCAGGCAGGTATTGCCTCACTTGGCTCAAGGATTGTCTTCTTCAGGGCCTCTCCTTGCCCTGGGAGCTCAGGGAAACTTCCTCTTCCCCCAACAGTCTCCCTGAGTATCAGGCTCCAGGGGGTTTTAATGCCCAGCACCTGTGCCTGACGCCGGCCCCATAGGAATCCCGGACCGGATCCTGTGGACTTCTTGCCTCCTGGAAAACCCGGCATGGAATTTCCACAAAATGGGGAAACAGAGCACTGGCCCACCCTGCTCTCCAATTGCTCCACCCCAGGGACCCGTATGTATAATCTGCATAGCAGCTGTACTCAGATGCCATGCTAATCATCTCCCTGGGGTTCACAGTCTCACAATATATATATATATATATATATATATATATATATATATAAACACATATACTGTATGTAGAGAGAAAATGTGTTTTTAACTTAAATCATCTGAGTGAAATACATTATCATTCTAAGTGCCTTGCAGTACCTATCAATCACATAAAAATCCTCATTAAAAGCCAATCTGGCACACTGGACCAAAAGAGATGCACACCTACCTTTACTGCCACTCAAGAAGCAGATTCTACTCTTGAGTGTGTGACCACAGGCTGGATACATTTGGCCCCATGCTGCAAGAGTGTAAGAGCGTATTATGCAGCCATGTGTATCCGCCCTGCAGTCGGGGAGTATAAACATACGTGTAGTCTCCTGCACAATGGACAGACTGCATGCCACCCATGGTGAGTTCTGCACCTAGCTACTTTCCAGAGGACAGAAACAACTTGCCACAACCAATAATTGACGCTTCCACCAGCCATTCCGTTTTAAGCTTGCCAGTAATTGTGAAGCTAATACTACTCTTCTAAAAGTTTAACAGCTACACCTCAGTCCACCTGGAGTGTCTATAAAATACACTATTTGCCATCCAAGGTGGACATGATACCATGTGATAGACCAAATAAAGGAGATACAGTAAAAAAACATAACACGTGACATTCAATTTTTTTAATGAGACCAAAACCAGATATTTTGCACAGGGGAGTGCTGTGGCACGTGTGGAGGAGGCACTACTTGTAACAGAGGTCATTAACGGGTAATATAATTTACACAAGGTCACATGTATATATCATAAGATATAAGAGTGAGTTTGTGTTAGTTTATTGCGTTAGAGTGAGTTTGTGTGTGTGTGTTAAGGGGGACAGAGGCCCAGGAGGTGTCAACCCTATTTTATTTATATAGATATGCAGGAGGAGAATGTATAATTTGATAGACTTAATATTAATGCCTTGCCCACTTAATGTAGGAGCACAAAATGCTAGAGGCATTTGGAAAAAAATACACTTGCATAGAGCCTCAGTAATTTACACCAATTTTAGACATACCTCAGGCAGCTAGCCAGTACTTATGCCAATGGCAGGTTGAAGGGGTTTTAAGGGTGGAAGGTGGGTCCTACCTCTTTCCATCTGGCTCCTCCTGGACAAATAATTCCCACCTACCCATTGATACAGGTGATTGTAATTGTGAAGTATGGCTGTTGTTGTTGTTGTCTGTTGTTTGTTATTTGGTTTGTAAAGCAGCTGCAGGGAAGTTTTTCTTCTTTGGCAAGCAGTTAATGGCTTATACCAGGAAAATGGCGCCTGAACGGGCTTCGGGAGGCAGGGTCAGTGGGCAACTCATGGCACCCAATAGACTAGGACTCTTGGCATGCCATGGTGAGAACTGCCTGCTGGGCAAGGCTTAGCAGCTGGCAGATTGCTTTCATTATGATTCACGGTTTATGGTTATATGATATGTTAATTTTGCCATTGGGAATGTAATAAAGCTGTGGTCAGTGCCCTTATCCACATTCTGGTGTCATGTCTTTATTCCAAGGTGCTCTGTTAAGGGGTTGGGAATTCCAGGCTCTAGGCCTAAGGACTCATGTGTTTCATCTTGATGTACAGTTAGCGTTATTAAGCAAATTGATTTATTTTGCATGCTTGGCTTGGTATAGCCCCTGCACTTTGAGTCAGGATGAAGTTTGGACAACTCAGTGAGATGTGTGATGGTCTGGCTTAGTGCTGTAAGTTGTGTGAGTGCCTGTCTGTGAGCACTGTGAGTGTTTGCTAAATGTTTGTGAATTGTTTTTTTTTGTTCTGTCTGTGAGTGTTGTGTCTTCTGAGATTGTGAGTCTTTGAGTTGTGTCAGTGTTGTCATTTGTGTGAGTGCATATCTATGAGTGCTGTGAGCTGGAGGAGCCTCTTAGGGTGTTGAGGATGCATGTATGTGAGCACTGTACATTCTTGTGTGTAAAAGTCTCTGAAAGCTGTGATTTGTGTGAATGAGCAACTTGAGTTGCGTGAGTGTCTGTAAGTTTTGTGAATGCTGTGACATTTATGCGTGTATACAGTATATGGATTAGAAAAGCTGTATACATTTTATTTGTAGGGTTTCTCCTGTTTGAAGTTGTTGAATGTTTTGGATTGGTTTATGCAGACTTTGTAAGGAGGTAGGGTTCATTTTCTTAAATTAATTTTAGCTTGCATCCACATGTAAGGGAGAAAGATCTTTAATCAACCTAATATTCTTCGTATTATATCTGGATACCTTTTTCACTTAATTCCTCCATGCTGGAATATCAACTATAAAGCACTGCTTTTGCGCATATATATATATATATATATATATATATATATATATATATATATATATATATATAAAGCTGGTTTTTGTATGTTGGGCCAATTAATAAGATAACAACTTATATGAAATACTAATATGGCTATATTGATTTTTCTTCTGAATAAAGCTACAATTTATTTCAGGTTCTGTGCTCTAACAAGACAGACAGTCAAGTTAAACCTACAGAGCTACAGCGGGCATAATTACCAGAGTAACCATTCTACGAGGCATCCCAGCATGTGTTTAATGAGACTGATTACTGCATTTCATGAGCGGTCAGATACCAGTGACCAGGTTCCCATCATAGGCCTCCATTTCTGCTTAGAAATACGGCAGAGGAAGTGCATGAAGGACACAAGCAGTTGTCGGGCATACATATCCTGGCATTATGACAGGAAGAAAAATGTAGAGATATGAGGTAATGATCCATACCAATCAGTTTTTAGAAAAGGCCACTGAGATGCCAAATACCTACCTTCAACGTTTGTTGAAGGAGAAGAGTAAATTAAAACTGTAACTCTTTTAGAGAATATCATTAGAAAAATAAAATGATTTTAAAGAAGTACTAAAAATGTTATGAAATCCAAGTAATAATGATTTTATTAAAGACAAGGGTGGTCCTAGTACTCATATTATTTAATTACCAGAATATTATATATATATAATATATATTATATTATTAAAGACAAGGGGTCCTAGTACGCATATTATTTAATTACCAGAATATTATATATATATATATATATATATATATATATATATATATAATACATTCATCAGACCCAGCAAATATTGTATTTATGTATACATTTTACATCAGCCCTTTCTGTTGTAGGCATCATTGTGTCTTCTGCGCATCTGCGTAAAGTGCTTTATTGTGAGCAAGCTGTCTTTTCTCATTACCACGAAAGAGCTGTGGTGACTCTGATAGACCATGTCTGACAGAATCTTTTAAGTGCATCAGCAGATTTCCCCCCCATAATTTATATTATTTTAATACTAACAATTTCTTTGAATTTAATTACATTTATTTAAAAACAGTCAAATTTGGTTGATTAATTTAAATAATTATGTTTCTCTTTTTTATTAAAACATAATTCATCATATGTATAGATACTAATGAACCTTCCTCTGGTATTGACAAGGATTTGACATATGTAGAGTCCAATATTCAAGCTCTAATGGAGGCTTTAGTTACAAAACCAACCTCTGAAGCCGTTAAGTCGGCAATTAGTGCCATGTCTGAGACCATTTCTAAATCAGTGACTTTGGCTTAATCTAATGCTCCTAGAAACGTTCAAAGAGGTAATCCGTTTTTGTTTTTTTTTACCCCTCCTGCCACTATTCCTCCTGTTGAAGGAGATAATGCAAAAGATGGCAATAAAATGGGAATCGCTTCTTGGAAAGGAAAGCACCTTGATGGCCTTGAGAGAGCAGATCAATTTCCTATAATGGAAATTATTATTTAGACTTTAATAAGTCTAAAGTGTGTTACAAAGAACATGGCCAAAAGCCAAATGAACCGCTGCCAAAAAGTAGACAGAACAAAGAGGTGTGCTATTCCTTCACACCACAAACCCTCTAATTCTGCGGAAGACTATTATTACCATACTTTATACAAAAAGACATAGTGTGACTTTCTTCATTTTGAGACAAGCTTTACCTAGATCAATTTCCTATTTGGGGTTTTCCTCATAATAAACAACTTTGTGTGGTTAAAAAAACATATTAATCAGATCAGTTATTGATTTATTTCTGCAAACCTTTGGCACCTGGTATCTGCCACCTTAGGTAGATGGGTTTCTTTTGATACGCCATGTTTTAAAGTGCATTCGTTAAGAGGAGCTGTGGCATCTAAAGCATTTATCTCAGGTTATACAGATTATAGATATAAATTGTGGTATACGTTTCCCTTTCAGTAAGTAATTATTAGTATTTTAATTGTTTATGTTTGTTTTAAAATAATGAAAGCCTTCTGTCTATAATAAAATTGAGGATTTAGTCTGCACAGTGATGTGGAGTCATGCTTTTAGTAAACACAGGAGGCGAGTCTTATCCCATCTCTCAAAACCCCAAGGCGTAATGCTTGATGATGTATATTTCAGTGGCTGATGTTCTTCTTTTCTTGGTTGAGGATGTCCAAGTTTCCATTTTTCCTTTCCATCAATAGATAACATGTTCTTCACTTATGTTCATTATCTGTCTAAAGAAAGATGATCTGAATTAAATGCATGTGGAAGTTGAAGACCTCACGGGGCTGTGGACTTATGGTGGGCTTCAATATACCGGTATTCTGTTTTTATATGTTGTAATGTCCATGCTTTTCTTTGCTGCATGCAGTAGACTAAGCACAATACTCGCCTCTTTACATCACTGTGCTACAAAATCCTCCTGTTGTTAGAACGCTGTTATTGCTACGAGTATATTTTGGTGTATTAAGCTCATTTGACAGAAGAGTTTCTTTATCTAGCACACACACAGTCATATTTTTACCTCCTTGTCCTTTAGAATATTAATGTTGCCCCATGAAATTGAATTTTGTTTTTCTAGCGCAGTCCCATGAGCCTGTTACTAGTAACTTTGCAGATTCCATTGTCGTCAGCTTTGAATATATCTGACAGTACAAGCAGCTTGCAAATGATTGATGAATGTGTATCTTATCACATGGAACAGTCACTGGGCGCTGGGAGGACATTCAGAATAGTCTTCGTATACACAGTGCATTTACCAAATGTCCACAACACAGAGGGATGGTGATTGATATAGACACAGTGGGAATTATGTATAAAAATGAATTCTGTTGGAAAGTTTGAAAAATAGTCTTATTCAGTTGGTTGCCATTGTGATATGACCACTGATTTTCTACTATAATAATTTTTTACAAAAATAACATGACATGCATCAAATTCATCAGGGTCTGGCTTACATACACTAAATTTTACCAATAGGGACTGCAGTTTTAATACTATGGGATATGCATATAAAAATTAGGAATACATTTCCTGAAACCTATTAGATGGCTACAGGGACAGTCAGACGCAGACTGGCCATCTGGCACACTCACACGCACTCGATCTGGCCAAATATTACATTCTGCTACAGCCTATAAAATCCTTGAAACATACATTTAAATGTTTAAAACAGGTAGGAAAAGCAGACGAATACAGTGCAATGTTGTGACACAGAAGCCACTCGGATTTGTGTGGTCAGACCTAAGAAAACAAGACCATCAATGAATAACCAAAAAATGGTGTCTGACCAATGGATCAAGGACATGTAGAAACTGATTATAGTCCATAGGAATACACGAAAGACAAAAGAAAACAAATGGAAAGAAAACAATGGAGAGAACTTCCGGTGGAATTTGTCAAACTGACCTGTAAGATACAGAATTTGTAGGTGTCAGGATTTAAATGACTCAAGAAACCACATACTAGAACTTGGATGCATCACAGACATTGAAATGAGTGGCAGCTGCCCTAGGTGCTGGGAGACAAGAAATGGGCTTGAAGAGCCTGGCAACAATGCCCCTGTGCCCTTCCAGAAGCAAGTGTCACATCAGTGTGGGCAGGACCACCATCTCTTTCCACATGCCAAGAACTCTATTTCTTATTGCTTTTGAGAAAAAAATCAGAAGCCACAAAGATGATCCTAACCGAAGAAAATGAGAAAGGCAGGGAAGATGTACTGCAAGATGCTCTGAATTTTAATTAGTTCTCTTTCTTCTAGAACACTTGACTTTTATGGCTCTGAATGGAATCATAGCAACAAGCATTCATAACATAGATAAAATGCCTGCAAATTGTTACAACTGTGTACTTCACAGCCATAATTTCTTTAAAAATAATCTCATTCTAAGATCAGATCATCCTTCATATAAAAGTCAGGTATGTTGTGCAACAGAATTTGCTTTAGTCAGATTCTCACACAATAAAACTACAATTAGGTTATATCAGCATAAGGAAGATTTTGTCTTCAGGTCATGGTTATCTAGTCCTTTCTTCATTGGGATGATTTAGGCAGCAGAAAGGTCTGTGATTTGGAGTAACATAACAAAATTAAGCGTGTAGCACAAAGATGGGCAAACGCTCTTCAGAAAACCTGAAATCGTAAAATCCCTGCTGTCAGGGACCGCGGATAATGAGGAGGAGCTGCACGCTACGTTTTTATGTTCACTTGGAGTGTGGCTAGGCATATCTAGCCTCTGGCCGCATGCTGCTGTACCTGATCTGCCACTGGAGTAGCAGTAAGTGTGTGGCGCTGCTTCAGGGGCAGTTGTGCCACAGTCAGGCTGCTTCAAGGTGGTGCAGGCAGGCTGTTTTAGGGGCAGAGGCATGCCATGACAATGCCTGGCTTAGTGTATAGTGATAGGGGTTATGCTGCACTACTGTCAATGTCTGCCTCAGTGTATAGTGATGGGAGTTACACTGTGCTACCATCAATGTCTGGCTCAGTATACAGTGATGGGAGTTATGCTGTACCATATCTGCTCAGTAAATGTTATTTATTTAAACTTATTTAATTTATTTATAAGCTAATAATTGTCTTTTTCAGATTGCTAGTCTTTTCCTGTTGACATACAGCTTACAAATTTGTGAAATAAATATACTTGCCAACATCATTTTTTTTTTGTGTGTGGGGTGCCACACACAGGATTTGCCCCGGGGGCCAAATACTCTAGGTACGCCCCTGGCTGTACTTAAATTTTTTTTGTGCAGCCACAAGGGAGCACTGATTGACACTTCCAAGTGCTCCTTCACAGCATCTAATCATCTGTGCAGCTTCTCATATATACTGCGCACCTCTATTATTAGGGGGACAGACAGGGCAATCTGTCACAAAGACCGGGATCGCCGAACAGTGTGTTGTCTGCCTGGCGCTCGAGTTCGGCACATCGCGGATCGGGTTGACAGATTACTGGGAGGGGCTGGAGAAGACCCAGCTGTCATGGTGCACATTGGCACCAATGACAAAGTAAGAGGTAGGCGGAGTGTCCTTAAAAATGATTTCAGGGACTTAGGTAGCAAGCTCAAGGCAAGGACCTCCAAGGTAGTATTTTCTGAAATATTACCTGTACCACGTGCCACACCAGAGAGGCAGCGGGAGATTAGGGAGCTAAACAAGTGGCTCAGAAGCTGGTGTAGGAAGGAGGGGTTTGGGTTCATGGAGAACTGGGCCGACTTCTCTGTCGGATACAGGCTCTACGGTAGGGACGGGCTGCACCTCAATGGGGAGGGTGCAGCTGTACTCGGGGAGAAGATGGCCAGAAGGGTGGAGGAGTGTTTAAACTAGGGAAAGGGGGGGAGGGAAACTACAATATAGAAGGGGAAGATAGTATAGATAGAGAGCTGGGGCATATAAATGTACCTGGGGGTGGAGCGGAGGGAGGGGTTAGAATAGTTAATAGGGATAGGCTTGATAGGAGAAAAAACCATACACCTCTAAATTGTATGCTTACTAATGCCAGAAGCCTGACCAATAAAACTGGCGAACTGGAGTTAATAATGTCTGCAGAAAATTATGACATAGTGGGTATAACAGAGACATGGTTGGATGATAGCTATGACTGGGCGGTTAACATACAGGGTTATAGTCTATTCAGGAAGGATCGAAAAAAACGAAAAGGGGGAGGAGTTTGCCTTTATGTAAAGTCCAGCCTAAAGGCCACACTGCGGGAGAATATATGTGAGGGAAATGATGATGTGGAGTCATTATGGGTAGAAATATACGGTAAGAAAAATAATAAAATACTGATCGGGGTTTGCTATAAGCCACCAAATATAATTGAAGCAGCAGAAGATCAATTATTAAAGCAAATAAACAAGGCAGCAAATCACAATGAGGTGGTTATTATGGGGGACTTTAACTATCCCGACATAAACTGGGAAACCGAGACCTGTGAATCTCATAAAGGAAACCGCTTTCTGACTATAAGTAAAGATAATTATCTGTCCCAAATGGTACAGGACCCAACCAGAGGGGGCGCTCTACTGGACTTAATATTAACCAACAGACCTGACAGAGTAACTAATGTGCAGGTCAGAGGGCACCTAGGAAATAGTGATCACAATATAATACATTATAACTTGTCGTTCAATAAGGGAACTCTTAGAGGAGCCACAAGAACTATGAACTTTAGGAAGGCAAAGTTTGATCAACTAAGAGAAGCCCTTAACACTGTAAATTGGGAAAATGTCCTCAAAAACAAAAGCACAGATACTAAATGGGAGATTTTTCAAAATATCTTAAATTCTCACTGTGAAAAGTACATACCGTATGGGAATAAAAGTGTCAGGAGCAAGAGAAAACCAATGTGGATAAATAAAAATGTAAAGGTGGCAATAAATGGCAAAAAAAAGGCATTTAAGCTACTAAAACAGGAAGGCAGTGAGGAAGCACTAAGAAGCTATCGGGAAAAAAATAAAATATGTAAAAATCAGATAAAAGCAGCAAAAGTGGCGACAGAAAGACTCATTGCCAAAGAGAGTAAAACAAACCCCAAAATGTTCTTTAACTATATAAATAGTAAAAAGGTTAAAAATGAAAGCGTCGGCCCCTTAAAAAGTAATGAGGGAGACGTTATAGACGGGGATCAGGAAAAAGCGAATCTATTAAATATATTCTTCTCTGCTGTATTCACAGAGGAAAATGAAATACCAGGTAATATACAGCAGGATGAGATAAATGCCCCAGTACATGTCGCCTGTCTAACCCAGGAAGAAGTACAGTGCCGCCTAAAAAAAATCAAAATAGACAAATCACCAGGTCCAGATGGCATTCACCCCCGCGTTCTAAGGGAGTTAAGTAATGTAATAGACAGACCCCTATTTCTAATATTCAAGGACTCTATAGTGACCGGGTCTGTTCCCCAGGACTGGCGCATTGCAAATGTTGTGCCAATATTCAAAAAGGGGACAAAAAGTGACCCGGGGAATTATAGGCCTGTTAGTTTAACTTCTGTTGTATGTAAACTGTTTGAGGGTTTCCTAAGAGATGCTATTTTGGAGTATCTCAATGAAAATAAATGTATGACTCCATATCAGCATGGGTTTACAAGGGATCGGTCCTGTCAAACTAACCTGATCAGCTTTTATGAGGAGGTGAGTTCTAGACTGGATCGGGGAGAATCGCTGGATGTCGTATATCTTGATTTTTCCAAAGCATTTGATACGGTGCCACATAAAAGGCTGGTACATAAAATGAGAATGCTTGGGCTGGGGGAGAATGTGTGTATGTGGGTAAGTAACTGGCTCAGTGATAGGAAACAGAGGGTGGTTATTAATGGTACATACTCTGAGTGGGTGACTGTTACTAGTGGGGTACCACAGGGGTCAGTTTTGGGTCCTATTCTTTTTAATATATTTATTAATGACCTTGTAGAGGGATTGTATAGTAAAGTATCAATCTTTGCAGACGATACTAAGCTCTGTAGCGTGGTTAACACAATAGAGGACAGTGCACGATTACAAATGGATCTGCATAGGTTGGAGGCTTGGGCTGGGATGTGGCAGATGAGGTTCAACACAGATAAATGTAAGGTTATGCACATGGGGAAGAAAAATCCAGGCTGGGAATATGTATTAAATGGGAAAACACTGGGGACGACTGAGATGGAAAAGGACTTAGGAGTCTTGGTTAACAGTAAATTTACCTGTAGCGACCAGTGTCGGGCAGCTGCTGCTAAGGCAAATAAAATCATGGGGTGCATCAAAAGGGGCATGGATGCCCACGACAAGGAAATAATTCTACCATTGTACAAGTCACTAGTCAGACCACACATGGAATACTGTGTACAGTACTGGGCACCAGTGTACAAGAAAGATATAGTGGAGCTGGAGAGGGTTCAAAGACGGGCAACCAGAGTAATAAGGGGAATGGAAGGACTGCAGTACCCAGAAAGATTATCAGAATTAGGGTTATTTAGTTTGGAAAAAAGACGGCTTAGGGGGGACTTAATAACTATGTATAAATATATAAGGGGGCAGTACAGAGATCACTCCCAGGACCTATTTATACCCAGGACGGTATCTATAACAAGGGGACATCCTCTACGGCTGGAGGAAAGAAGGTTTCTACACCAGCACAGACGGGGGTTCTTTACAGTAAGAGCGGTGAGACTATGGAACTCTCTGCCAGAGGAAGTGGTAATGGTAAACTCAATAAAAGAGTTTAAAAGGAGCCTGGACGTGTTTCTTGAAAGCAATAATATTACAAGTTATGGATAGTAGATTAATAGGGACAGAACGTTGATCCAGGGATTTATTCTGATTGCCATATTTGGAGTCGGGAAGGAATTTTCCCCCTGGTATGGGGCAATTGGCATCTGCTTCATAAGGGTTTTTTGCCTTCCTCTGGATCAACACGGTAGGGACACAATATGTATATAGGTTGAACTTGATGGACTTTGGTCTTTTTTCAACCTTATGAACTATGTTACTATGTTAGTGACGTCAGACATACTGGCTGCATCTGCACACCGCCACTGGCCACATCCAAAGCGGAAGCAGATTCCAAGACAGCAGAGCGCCCCACTCGTGAATCCGTAGCCCCCAAAACATAGAAACTAAGAACCATCCCTTTTGAAAACTTATTTATTAAGGTTTTTATTTATTTATAAGGTCACCAGAATTAGGAATCTGCACTCACTCCCCACAGGAACTCAGGTGCTTAGCTGTGCCAGGAAGGGCCAGCTCCCCAGTAAATCAAAAATAGAAGAAGGCTCCAGGCACGCAGGGGTTCCATCAGACAGATTTATTGTAGGAAACAGACAACAACGTTTCGACCTCACAATGATAAAGACCTCATTGTGAGGTCGAAACGTTGTTGTCTGTTTCCTACAATAAATCTGTCTGATGGAACCCCTGCGTGCCTGGAGCCTTCTTCTATTTTTTATTTATTTATAATCACAAAGCAAAATTCCAAATTTTAATGTTTCTGTAGTGTTTAAAATGTGTACATTTGCATGACACAGTTTCAGTTAACAAATATTTTTTGCTCAGGAATTCAACATTCAACTTGCACAGCAGAAGAGATAAGTACATATATGAAAAATGCATGTCTAATGCAAATATATATATATATATATATATATATATATATATAATCAAAAGTACAGTCCGAAGGGCATTTCTGATGTGGTCCAGTGTTGTAAACGTTTTCCTGGTGTTTCATCGATTAGCTGAAGCAGATATATGAGTGATACAGTTATGAGTGTGATTAACATTTTGTGTTTAATGGGCGTGTGAGGCACCCTGGAGTCTGATTACAGTCATTACTGTAATAACTGATAATAAGCAATGCTCTACTGATGAGTAGAATCACAGTTTAGTCCCTGCAAAGCAAACAGTGCTCAGTGTGAGATGACAGTGTACTGTGCACTGGCATTATATAACCTCAGTAACAGTGGGGTTTTTGTCAAAGGCTGCGGCCACCTATGGATCAGTACATGTCATATTGTGTTTACTATTCTGTAGACTATCTTCAGCACCTGTGGATAGCTGGAAGATGTTATAACACTGAACAAAATTGCTGCTTGAAACAAAATGTGATATGAATATTATTTATATGATGTCCCTGGACCTACAATTATGTTGACTTTGATTGCTGGTGGCTTTTTACACCTACCTTAAAAGCCCAACATCTTAATCATAAATTGTCCCCTGCACTCCTTGCCAGCCTTTCCCTGTTGTTATAGACATTACACCATAAGTGTACCTACGGTGAAAATTACAGGCCTCTCTCATCTTTTTAAGCGGGAGAACTTGCACAATTGGTGGCTGACTAAATACTTTTTTGCCCCACTGTATAATAGTTTGTCAACATGGGACTTGTCAGTCATGCTGGGCCGCTTAAAGTAAGAACCAATCAAAGTCTGCATTGCTTCCGGCCGCTTCCCGCCACTGCCCACAGTTCTGTTAAGCTTCATGATGATTTTCCCCACCTTCTCCTTCTCTTTGCTCTTCCTCCTCCTACCTCACTCTGTATGTGGGAATGTACAAAGTGCGAAGGGATTAATCCTAACACACACACGTTCGTTAGGCTGTAATGAAATAAAAAAGAAGAGGGGAAAGGGATGAAGAAGGGAAGCCAGAGAAATGTAGATAGAAAAAAAAAATATTTATTACTTATTACTATTAAATTAATATTTATTAAATAGACTATTATCATTAAAGTAAATTATAATTCTTAATTACCATATATTTAAGAAAGGGGATACAAAATAAAGAAAATGAAAAGGATACAAACAGAGAAGGAGTGAAAAAAGAAAGAGGGTTGAGAGAGGGAAGAGAGGCTAAAAAGAGGGAAAAGAAAGACACAAAGAGGGGGAGAGGAAGGTAAAGCGAGAAAAAATCAGGAAGAAAGGGAGAGGGAGAGAAGAAACTACTGGCCATGCAACTGGGAATGGGTGATTAATAGGTGGGAAATAGAAAATAAAATGTGAACAGATCACATAAACAGGTAGAGAAAATATTGAACAGGGCAGATATATGCCACTCCCTATACTCTTCTAGATTTGTATCCCCATGGGCCACCCATAGATCCAATAATGTGGTGTACTGTCTTTATACAGAGCAACCACAACATAATTTGATAGATGTTTCTGGAAGCTTTCTGTAATAGCCCTAAAGACAACTGTACTTTAATTTTTTTTTACAGAAGATATAATACTACTGTTATCAAAGTACAATAAGGTACATGGGAAATAGCTCTCCTTCAGTACTGACAAATTGTTTTTAGCAAAATATGCTCTGTAAAGTACGGTTTCAAATAAAATTTACAAATCACAAACCATGTTTATTAGAGTTCTTTTTTTTTTATTAAGTAATGTTGTTTGCATTTACATCTTTGCCAGCGTCACTTCTCTGCCCCTCCCTAAGCACAGTATGGATATAGAAGATCCGTCTATGGTTGGTGCAGAACCAGGATATTTAAAGCCGGATCCCTTGCTGTTCTGCAACTTTATTATTTGTAAAGCTTTTCTGCTATTGTTCCTTTGGCTTTTTCTCATAGGGAGCTTGAGTGGCCAATTTTGTCAAGATGTAACGCATGCCGGGGGCATGATCTTGCTGTCCTTGCCGTAACAACCCAGCTTTTTCTGCAGTGGCAACACCTGCCCTATATTTTTTTAAGGGGAACACATGCCCAGTTTTAATTGTACCTATAAATGCCCTCACTGTCATTGTAGCCCTTTACAGATTTACAGCCCCTTGACATAATATATATTCCCATATCATGGGGGAATGCACATGCATGTAGCTACGCAATTAGCTGGACCAAGAATGCACAGTGTTTAATAGCTTGCTCTTTGATAATTCCTCACATGGGACAGTGTCAGATTTGTGCTTGTTTGGGCAGTTTAGAGGAAAAGGTAGGGTAGGTTTCCCAGGCACAAGAAAACCAACAATCCTGATGTATTCTGTGACGATCATAAATGAATGCTCTGTCAACGAGATCCAGTTGACTGGGGGTCCATGTCTGGGCTACCAATTTGGTCTTGGGTCCTGTAAAACAGTACACATTAAATTAATATGACTAGAGCAGCATAGAATGTCCAACCTTTAAAGAAAACACATCATTTTTTATACACAATCAGTCAATCACACCATTTACTGAGATCATTTTCTCTCAGTATTCATGTATGGCTTATGTTGCCATTTGTATCTTAATTGAATCTAAAATGCCATATGGTGTAAATGTAAGTTGGGTTGCTATATTTTGATTTAGCTTATTTTTTCGCCATATCTCTATTTCTCCTTTTTATTTGAAGTAACTCATGAATATTTCATATCCCCTGTAATCTATTAGCCAGATACACACACTGACATAACCTATTGGGGTTCGGTTTTCATCCATTTTTCAGTTTCCACAATATAAATGACCCTACAATTTTATGGTAGCACCTTTACGTAAATGTAATCTATGGCATCCTTACCATAGACTAAAGTCAGTGTTTTTTCAATAAAACAAACTAATATTTCTCAAATGTGACAAAGTAAAGTTGTCCTTGTTTGCCCCACTGCGTAACACATCTTCATTTCCCGTTACAACTAGGACTAAGGTTATTCATCTCTTTAAAAGCAAGAATTATAGCTTTATTTTGCTTGCTCTCAAAGACTGGAAAAGCTTGTGTTTGTTGATCTGTGAGATATCCTCAAATGACCTTTAGGCCTTCAGGGTCCGTTTCTATAATTTTTAATGTCTATAAAAACCATAATGTTTTACTTTTAATACAGCATGTTCTATTTACCATTTCATTACCTCCTGTCATGCTTTGACAAGTTAAAGACGATCTGTCACTTTCCCAAATCCTTCATTTTAAGTTCAATGTGATTAACCATTATGTAAAACCTATAAGTTGAAGCAAACACACAATTTGTGTGTACGAGTCCGGGCATCGTAACTTTTTTGTAGTGCTCTGAAAACTTATACTTCGGCAGTTGTTTTAGTCAGTTGTATTCCTCACAAACGTATTTGTCTACTTATATATTTAATTGAATGATAAATGTATGCTACTTTCTTTTTTTTTGCTGTGGTGGAATGAAGACTTTTCCCAACAACGTCCTAGATTGTGCATGCTACATTATGTCCTAACGTCTGCATGCTAAGTTTAAAGAACTGTATAACTAGATACGTATACTGTATAAGAACAATTCAATACATGTCATGTATTAAAATCAGTTGCGGTGTAAACAAAACATATAAAAATGGAGCAATCAGCATCAGCAGCCCATTTGTTGGTATAAGTGCTCCTCTTTTACCAATAATAATAACTTAAAGGTATCTCAGTCAGTAATAACATTTTAAGAAAAACATCAACTTCCATTTTAATTGACAGCAATATATGTGACGAATAAAACCAGCAGCGCCAATTTTAGCTACAACAGCTCTTTTGCAAGATTGAATTGTAAAAGAAGAGACGGGTCAGCTTTTAAAGGTCTCTGGATGCCATAGGATTCAGAATAATCTGTAGCAAACCTTAGATGCCACATATTTCATTTACGCTTACGTTGCTCTACGATGCATCTGTGCACGGGAGAGTGTCAGCTCTAAGCTTGCACGCTATTGCAGAGCCAGACCCACGCACAAGGAAGGCGATGAACCAAATTACAAGCAAATTTCCTTTGAACTAGGGAGCCAACAACCTGAGATGTACACTTCAGCATTCATATGCCTTGTCACTGTTATGCATTTTACATCATAAATGAGCAACAAAGTTCATATGAGACAAGCACCACTTAAACTTGACAGCTTCATAAAAAAGAAAATGTGTACAATAGTTTGTTAAAAAGGTTTTGTACCGTGTTAGCCGTTGAGAAAACAGGAGAAAAGTATAGTTAAAATGATACCATTTATTGGCTAACTGAGAGTTTAATTGCAAGCTTTCGAGACCAAGTTGTTAGGTCTCTTCCTCAGGATCAGATTCATTAATGCCTGGGGAAGAGACCTAACAACTTGGTCTCGAAAGCTTGCAATCAAACTCTCAGTTAGCCAATAAATGGTATCATTTGAACTATACTTTTCTACAATAGTTTGTGTAATAGTTTGCCCTATCAAGAGTCTCAAATTTTAACTTCATTGTGTCATTATAGAGGAAAAATAGCCATCATCATATCAGTCAGATCCCATCTTCAAAAGCAAATGTAAGGCAAATGTAAAGGAACCAACCCTCAAGGGACAAGGAGTCAAATAGATTTGCCTCAGCAACTCTTGCAGGTTCCATGAGGGGCTCCGTTGTACTGTCAGCCAATATAAGGGAGTAAGGGTCCGCCAAAGGAGAGGACACTATTGCAGCAGGAAGAAAAAACTTTTCTGGTGAAGGATGGACTGTCTTTAGCCAACTGTGGTTAAGCACAGGATGAATCTTGTTGCACAGACCCCCCCCCCCCATGATACTGTGTTTTAGGCTTGCTCGAATCTAGAGAGTTACAGAACTATAAATTGTAATCATTCTCATTAAAATCATAAACTGAATGCAGTAGAACATGATAAGTGAAGAACGCTAGAGCTAGTTATAAACATATCACAGTTAAAACTGCAAACTGAGTTGCTATAAATCACAAGGATACAACTGTATATCAATGAATTGAGCCCCTCAGTAAGTTTCCCCACCAATCTGTGCTGAGTGGACACTGTGTAACTACTCTCACTTGTATATATCACTCCCTTGAATGGAAGTGAATGACTAGAAAAAACTACACTGGTTAAAAGGAAAAATTCTCAGGAAAACTGGCCACTAAAGCTTGTCCAAATGTCCTAACTGATCTGCAGTTATGGTACTTGCTCTCTAATTGCCTTCACTAAAACCGAAGATCCCTTATGTAATGCTTGGCTGATTTAACACAGCCCCCTCTGCACCTTGCTATCACAAGCAATCACTTATTTTGTGCATTTGGTCAGGCTAAACCAGGTGGCCGTCAACTCATCCCATTCATACCAGAAAAAAAAACACAAACTGTTATTATACTCTTCTTCTACCTCTGTCTAATAAACAGCTTGCCGTATTCCAAGTCATGTCAAAAAGGTCATTAAGGGAATTTGGCTTATGCTTGAATGATCCCTCATCCATCACATGGTCATAGTTGCCAACAATGAAACAACCACATAACAAAGATTTTGAGAGCACTGGACCATGAGGTATTTTCTTATGATTTTTTTTGGAAAACATTTTCCAACACAGCAGAATATAAGCCTGCAACTATGGCCTGTTGTATTACCTGGCTATGTTATTGCTGTTGCTTAGAGACAACTTGCTCTTCATCAAATTGTAAAAATAATAGAACAATATCTGATACACTCTGTACTGTGAAAAAAATAAAAATAAAGAAAAAAGAAATATGCAACAATGCGTGCACACATGCGCGCACATATACTACTTGCAATAATAACCATGTGTATAAATGTTACCCTCACAACTAATTTTTTTGTGTCATTGCTTATCATAGTTAATGATTATTTCAGAAGAGACAAGAGTCTCTTAAGCAAGTAATTAAAAAACGCTACATAGGACATAACCATGCATTGTTAATATCTTGGCATTTAAAATGCATGGAATGAGCATAAAGCATTCCTACAGGAATAGATAAAGGGAATGATAAAAAAGGGAATGAAAGGAATAGATAAAATACAGTCATAACAGCAATAATATCAAACGCCAATTAATCTATGAAATATCTTGGACTAAGGGCACTGGCATACTTCAGAGACTTTCTTTATGCAGAAATATTATGACTTCGCTATCCTAACTGCAACGGTATCATCTATTGATAACTAAGGAATTGGGCACTGTTACTGTCATTATAGCCGAGTCTCCCTGTCAGCATATGGGCATCCTTTGCAGAAGAAAATTGCACAAGGGAATGATTTAGTGAGTGGTGCCCAATGGAAGTATAAAAGCATTAGTTTTTTGTTACATATACCAGAAAACAAATGCTTATGCTTATAAAAATGCTTTAAAAATCCAGCCAGAATATTGGAAATTTACTCTGATTTCTTCATTCACTAGAAAGTTCCTATAATCATAATGTTATCTTTCTGTGTACACAGGTAATACATCATCAGACTGAATTAATTCACAGGGGAAGGGTGTGCAAAGCCTAATTCAGTTCCATAAGGCTTGCTTTCCCTAATCAGCCACTTCAATTCCCATAATGTCCAGCCAAAATAATAAATAAAATTTAATCACTAATGATTACTTACCAAGCATTCTTTTTTAACTATAAATTATAAAACACCGCACTCTAGTCTTACATATTTAGAAAATGGGTAAAGTAATATGTTTTTATCAGTGCTAGAACAGTAATGCCAATAACTTGAAAATCATGGTCCATTATGTCATACCAAAAGAAAAATATTTATTATGCCTTGTCAAACACAGAAAAGTCCCTGCTCACATGCATGGTTTGAGGAGCTCTGCTACCAGGAGTCCCTGCCTTGAAAGGGAATTTCACTGACATATAATCATAATGGGAATTTCACCCCAGACTCCGAGATTTATGGAGAAATGGGAGACCAATGTGGGGCTTCCCGGGAAGATTTGTACAGTCTGTGTTTTCCTCTTGTAACCCACTCTAAAAAAACGAGATTTGCGGAGAAACATAGGAAATCCCAAGCCTCCATATTTCTTCTACATCCTGTTTACAACCTGGATCTACTATGATCTGTCCACAAACGTACTTATCCTCTCAATTTAATTAACCTTCACACTTTCACATTAAGCTTCCATGACCCTGCCTTCCTCGCTTCATTCTTACCTTCATCTCTTCATGTTGGCCTCCAAGATACTGACCTACATATCTCTTCTCAGCATACACAAAAATTCATTTGTCTATAACACCGAATTTTAACTATGAGGAAAAACAAGATTAAAATGTGTAAAATAAAGATAAATACTATGTAATACTATATATAAAAAACATGTATAATAGTGAATGGAATATGAAAACATATAAAAAAAATAAAAATGTCAGTTATTATACACAGTTCCAACAAAAGCGACTAATTATTACCTAGGACCAAATTATATTAATAGAGATAAGTTCCTCACATAAATTCCAATCCTTGAAAGGATCTCACATACAATGCCAGTATATGGCTACAACCAAATTTTGGATGGAGGGGAACAATTATCCAAATTATTAATTGGATGCACCTTACCCTGTCATTTTCAAGAAAACCTACATGGACTTCTTCCAAGACAATTTTTTAAATGGATACATTTGCGGCACGTAGTTCAATTAAATAACCTTGATTGGTTTTTTTTAAAGGAGCCATTATACTTTTCTAGTCAGAAAGCCCAGGAATGTATCAAGATGCTTTTAGACCAGCTGAAAGGATTAGATATTCCTATTTTTAAAAGTTTCATTATTTTCTGAATCTTTGTTTTAGGACAGATGATGCTGGATGTGTATTTCTCATACATTTTACTTGACAACAAATGAGAAGTTAACAAAACAAAGATTTTTTTTTAAAAAAAAACGTTATTAGACAACTACTGATTTAAACGCAGTAAATTATGTTTCAAAGTGTAACCCTGTCAGTGCTGGTATATATTTAATTCATGAAAATAAATAAAACCCATGCTATCCCTTCCTCAAATATAAACCTCACTTATCAGTGAAATTATAATTTATCATTAAAAAAAATACTTGTGTAATTACTGATTTTACAAATGAGGCACATTAAAATCTGGATTTCAGATAAACAGTATTATGAAATAAAATAAAAAAAGGGGAAAAAAATTTAAAACAGGTATATATATAATTGTAGTTTCAAAAATATTGGAAAAATATGACTCATTTACTGTGTATTAAGTCCTAGCCATTTGTCATGTGAAAGAAGGGAGGATCATTGATAGGTTGAAACCATTTGTTGCCATTGCAAATAAAAAAAAATTCTTCAAAAGTTCCTGTATTTTTATCATGAATTAAAACAGTTTGTAAGAGAAACAAACATTCAAATTGACTTAATCTGTCTGGGTGCAACAACACTAGTTTGGTCTACAAGGTCTGCAAACTATGCTAATAATTAATTCTCTTACTTGATTAGAAATTATTACATTAATTCTGTTCCCCCAAGGGCTAGATTTTCAATATTTTTACTGTATTAAATAGACCCTTGATATGGATCACACAGTATCCTACATATCTTTCTGAGAGTGTTGTAAGAAAAGTTAACAATTATCAATTGAACTAACCATTTTAATACACGACTGACTATTTTAACAAACCTCAAAGCAGAGCATTTTGCACCATTTAAAAAAATTCACTGGTTCATAATATGAATAATGATAAAGATGTTAACATAGTAAAAAATGGTTTTATCCCTTGGAATGCTGGCATCTGTTTCATTAAAAAAGGAAAACTTTAAAACCAGACTACCCAGGACTACTTAAACTACTAAATGTGAATATTAGCTTTACATTCTGCATTTCCAGCACTAGGCACCACTAGGCATAAGAAATTAAGATATTTAATCTTTTGTGTGTTAATGCCCCACTTTTGTCGTTGTTCATTTATGTTTAATAATATTTATTATTATGAATCTCTGACACATACATGTATTGATAATGCATAGGGGTTTAAATAAGTATCTAAAGATGTATTTGTCAGTTTGTATCAAGGGGATCTGCTCGGGCAGCTTCATGTTTGCGTTCAGCAGCTTAGATGAGTTGTTGTGCAGTCTGTATTAAAGCGTTACAATTAGCAGAGGATGGCTTATATATCACCTTTCAAAGTCTAATTTCAGAACACTAAGAATTGGAAACTTGTGTCCAAAATTTTAAACTTAAAGACCAATTTCCAAAACAATAACAATTGAAAACTTGGGTCTTAAACTTTTACCTACCAACGGATTAACCCGCTAAACCTTGCAGCTATTATCCATTGTTTGGCAGCTCAAGGTTGCTGCCTGTTTATTTCATATATAAAAAGGCAAGTTGCTAGCTGGATTGAAAACAACAAAAAAACATATATTCTTGTCCTATTGTATCCTACTGCTGGAAGCAATAAATATTAAATGAGAAATCAGCTATAATATTTTTTGTTTTATTTGCTGAACTGTAAAATATCTCATTCCAAAGACTTTGTTAAATTACTGAAAATGTTACAGTCTTTGAAGGCGATATATTTTATATTTATGACAGGCTGGCTTTTCGGAAGAATGGATTTGAAAATTGCTGAAACAGAGAAATATTACTGATCATTATTGCCTTTGCGAGAGCTGTATCATACACAATGAGAATAACATTAGCTTTCTAACACCACTTGATGACCTGTATATTTGTTTTGGAAAATATTAATGGTCGTTATTATCATTATTCACGTTATGAGTAACAGTTCTACATATCTGACAGAGGTTTAAAGACGTACTGTGTGTGAATACTGTTGTGCTCAAAAGTTTGCATACCCTGGGAGATATTGTGAAATGTTGGCATTGATTTTGAAAATATCTTTTATTTGAGGCTACTGGTTTTATGAGTCCATTTATTAGCACAAAGTTGACATACCATTGAATGCTTGGCCTTGTTACAGACATAGGTGACACACATAGGTTAAAATGTCAATTAGAGGGTAATTTCCCACTTTTGAAATTTACACACAGACAATTATTTAAAAATGGTACATATATTATCAATTCTCCAAGGGTGTGCAAACTTTTGATCACAACTGTGTGTATTAGGAGGAGCAATATTACGGTGCATCTAGCCTGCCCATTCCTTCCTTATTTGGCCTGTTTTTCCAGATTTAAAGACTCAAACCTTAATCGGTCCTTGGTCTTGTCATAGATTTGGAATAACCAATTCCCTCACTGTATTAACTTATATCACTTATGCTGGAGATCCTGGAGGAAGTAGAACATCAAAGTTATAACCATCTTTTAAACAAGGGAATAGCACTTGAAGTCTCAAGAGAAGTAGTTATATAAAATAGCTATGTAAATTAACTTTTTATGGTTATAATGTCTCGCATAAGTCATTCTTGGCCTCCTGGAATTGAGATCTTCTTAATTTTGTGCTGTTCCGTTCTGCTGGTTTAAACTAAAAGAAGCAGTAGAAACATAATTCCATTACTGCTGAGTGCTGCCACTGTTCACAGAAGAGATTATTTAATCATATAAAATTTTGTCTCACTAATAAATTTTGATGGAAGACAAAGCAGCCACTGATAAGTTGTTGCCATAAAAACTGAAAAAGCTTCTTAAATTCTTCTTCTGTGTTGGCTTTTTGCCATTTATACTTTCAGAGTTGAGCTTTTAAGGTTTATCTTAACACACTAGGAAGTGCAATTAATGGTTTATCTTCAGGGAACAGAACCTTTAGTAGAATATTTACCTAAAAGTTTCTATTGCCTGGGCATTCCACCGTGGCAGGCATACTCATAATTAAAAATTAGAACGTGAGAAACAGGACATTCATCTTACTGGTGGATGAATGGCTCTTCAGTAGACCAATCCTAAATAAACAAGGATTTTTGTACATTACCAGTCTTGTTTATAAACGTCTATCTAAGTGGGACTGCCTTAGTTCCTGACAGGAAAAACTTGCATTGAATAGATGTGCACTCCCTACTGAGGCTGACGCTGCACCTCTATGGTGCTGTCCATGGTGCTTCATCAAGTAGGACATGGTATCACAAATACATTATAGTATTATTTTCTTTACCTTTTCAGTTCTTTTCTTATATATATATAGATACACTAGCTACAGCAAAGGTGTGTACTTGAGCAGAAATAGCAAGATCAGGAGCAGAGAGGTAGAACTCCTCACGTCTACATTTCACCAGACCTCAATGGACAGCAGACCTTCTCCTCTGCTTGGACTAGCATCCAACTGTGCAGAGAGTGTTCAGGAGCGGATTAACAATTGGTCAAAAAGGCCCCTGGTGGCAAGGTGTTCCTACTCTTTGTTGTTGTAGCATTTGTATATTTGCCTGTACTGTACCTGTGGCGGCCAACCTGGTGCTTGTAGTCCTTCTCCTCCATCAGTGTTGTTTGAAGACTCACAGACAGACTGTATTGTTGAAGTATAATCAGTGGTGCCATATGTTACAGTCAGTAAGACTGGAAGCTGCATTGTTCTCTGTTTGTAAGGTTCAGAATGACTGTGTCAGTATCCCCCAGCCAGCAGCCTGCAATAACAGAAGCAGAGATACTCTGCAGGTAGGAACTTGGGTCCATGTGCTGTATACGGAAGTCAGAGTATATTCTGTGTAAGTAGATGTGTGGGGATTTCTCTTTATGATAGCATGTGGTTGTGCATCCTAAATGGCTGCAGTTCTGTACGTATTTATGCATATATTAGTATTATACCTTTGTGTCCACGCATACCAGCTTAGCAATACAAGGACTGAAATATCTCTGCTACTATGACATATAAAGCCAGCTATATACACGTAAATACGCTGAATTAAAAATGTTTTTCTCTTTCCCTTTTAATTGAAATTATGTTCTATAAAAAAAAGAGAATAAGGAATACGAGGGTCAGTCAATCGCATAACTCTTTGGAATATCCACATATTTTTGTAATTTTCACTGGCATTTGGCCAATGCACCATAACAGACTGTTAAAATAACAACTTAAAAGAAAACTTTTCTAAAACGCTTCCTTCTTCTGAGTAATCCTTGACCTGATCTTGCTCTTATTTGACTATCGTTCTACAATGGGTACTATTAATTATCGTCCCTCCACAACAAGAACCGGACCAGAATGATCGCAAAGCAGTTACTGATCAGGAACCTGTACTCTTGCATTGGAGTGGTTTAGTATCACCTCATGTGATGAGTTGGCTGAGCTCCTCTGACCGGCCCTCGGGGGTTAAATGATTATTTGTATGCTGGTCTGTACTGGGCAGTGGCATGCTATAAATTCTATAACTTTGCTTACTTGTTACTGATTGCAGAAGAGGGTTCAATTACATAATATTATTGACAATATTGTGCATTATTTAGTTGGATCCTATCTCAAGTTGTAAAGTAACCAAAGACATTATTCAGTATAGATTGTTTTGTTCTCTTATACAGATAAATTAACACATAGTTAAAATCACATTAATATTCAGATTAATTCCAATATTTAAGTGCTCAATAAACATATTTGGTGTTTGTTATAGCACTTTACATATAATTATTTGTATCCATCTGATTTGTTATTGTTCTGTTACTGTTCTGTGTCTTTATGCATTCTTTTCCTTATTACCCTTATTTTTGTACTGGATGTATTTTACTGCGACTCCTTTGCATATTGGACTCCTGCTCACAACATGAGACCCCCCTCTGTGGATCCTTACAGGCTACACAACATTGTCTGACAGTTTCCTCCATCACACAACCCTATTTGGCAACCTCCTACACACAACACTATCCAGAAGTCCTCTTCTCCTCATATACAACACTATCCAGAACTCCCTTATACCTACCCCCAAATACCTACCCCCAAATACAAAACTATCTGGCAGCCCCTGTCCTCCCAGTACAAAACACTAGCCAACAGCCCCTCTTGAAATCTCCCCAACACACACATCACCTTCTGGCAGCCCCCTCCTCCCTACACACAACACCATCCACAAGACCCTTGTCAACATGCAACATTTCATTCATGCTGGAACTGGGCATACAAAGAAAGCACAATCATAGCACCCTTCAATTTAAGCCCTGCCCAGCATCACCATTAATGGCTACACTGACAAGGCTTTAAGTATACAAAGATATGTTGTCTCATAAATACTCGTGTTATATGGGAACAGTGACATGGAAAAGTCACCTGATCTTCATCAGGCAATGCATCCTTCATAACTTAGTTAAGTATTACATTTTTCTTCTTATAACTATTTATATTCCAGGGGCTGGGAAATGTGAGATAAGCTTAAACATTATGAAGTACAAAGTTGCGCATTTGTGGTGAGCTGATATTTGTAGAGTTTATAAATAATTTAAAAAAATACTTTTTCTATTATGCAAATGTATGTGTAATAGAGAAATCACTAAAATGCCCATAATGTACACTATGTTAAAGAAGCAAACAAGTTGGGTAAAATATACTGTCGTTAGGGCATTATCCAATGATTAAAAACATAATTAAATTAGGTCAGTGACTGTACATCTTTGTATAGAAGAGCTTGTGGCTAGGTATGCAGATGGCAGAGCCATGGGTTGTGGGGGGTCCATGGGACCCAGGTGGCATTTTGCTGCCCCAAGGTATGTTCTTTTTGGTGTATGTGTTTGCCAGTATTATTATTAAGGAGGAGTTGGGGTCATGTCACGTTGCTTGATCTCGCTGTTGTAGCATTACAGCTCACACAGCAAGCTGCATTAAGGACAGGCTAAGACTTCCCTATGGTAAGTTGTGTGTGCCTGCGTGTGTTTGGTATGATAATGTGTGAATGTCTGGCTGTGTGTTAGTGTTGAGTGCCTGGCTGTGTTGGTGTGAGTGTCTCAATGAGTGTGTTAATTTGAGTATCCGTGTGTGCTAGTGCAGGTGTCATATAATGGATGTGAGTGTGGTTTTGGTGGGAATGGGGGAAGCGTTTAATTCTTGGACCAATTCAGTGCAATGTCTTGGGCTGGCCTTGGCAGCTGGGGTAAATTCTAGAAATCGAAGTTGAATCTAAAAGATAGAAAACATTAGGGCCAATGTAGATGGTATACATATATAAAGAGCAAACTAGATAGCAAAGAAAATAGTTTCAAACCTTACTGAAAATGTGATTGTGGTATAAATAATATATAAACGACTGTAAAATCTTAAAATAGGCCCAAGGTTTTTCCTTATTCAAAGCTGAAATTCACCATGGCAACTATCTGCCACTCTTTATATTGTATCTAGTGATCAAGGTAAGAACTCCAGGATACTGTATTTCGAGCACAATCAGAAGTGTGCTTGGCTAATAATAATAAGCATTTTAATGTTTACTCTGCCAAAAAAGAAATTTTGCAAAAAAATTGCAAGTTACATATAGATGTTTACGAACAAGTATAAGCAGGTCACAGATAATAAGGGGTTGTGTTAGTGTCAGTGTCTGAGTGCATGTGTCTTAGTGTGTTTAGTTGTGTAAGTGTCTGTGTGTGTTAGTGTGAGTGGTTCTGTTAGTATGTGTTTTAGTGTCAGTACCCCTTTGAGATCAGGCTTTGAGATGCCTAAGTAAGGACATACGACTAAGGAAATCACTAAATAAACACTTGAGAAGGAGTTTTATCTTCCAACTGATTATTATTTTGTTCCACAACCTTGGTACTATAAATAAACAAATAAATAATAGACAATATTTTATTGTTTATAATACATATGAACTGTGTTCTAGACTTGTGCATTCGGGTTCGTATGAATTGCAAATTTACAGAATTTTGTAAAGTTCTGCGATTCGTACAAAGCCACGTAAACACAAGGAGACCTCCCATGAAGAGGACAAAACCTAAGCAAAAACCTCAACATTTTTGTCCGCAGTTTGTGGGCCCTTTCACTCACACTCTCATTCTTCTTGACTCTCCCTGTCACGCTCTCTAAATGTTTTCCTAGCTTCTCTGCCAACCATTTCCATTTAGAGAGTCTGTGAGAAAGTGACAGTGATTGAAAGGGAATGTAAGCATCGGGCAACACATTTAGTTCCCAGATTTTTTATTCCTCTTATTTTAATGGTTCTCTCAATTGTACTACTTTTCTTTATTGTCACTAAGGATCATTTGTGTTCTCCCTGAAAATTCTGAGGTAATTCAGATTTCTAGCACGCAGCTCAGGGAACCCGATCACGCACTCGATGCAGCACTTTTACTCCAGAGGCTGCGGCCTAACACATCAGCTGCTGCTAGGTGGCCATCCTATCCCTAGAACAAATGAAGTTTGTAGATCATAGATGCTGTCTGTCTTGTCTGTCTAAATTTTATTGTATATGTGATCCACTTTGTAAGATTGTACTAGCAGAGGCTAGAATTCCATCATTTTTAGAATATTTCACTTTGGTTCCAATACACTGTAACAGTTTGATATCTTAATAGTTGTTATGATCAGAGAATACATAGCTACTTATCAATGATTTTCAAATTACATTCAGACATTTAAATGAAGCAAATAAGTTATAAATATGCCCATGAAAAGCATTTGCTCAGTTGCATTTATATTCAAATAACACTATTATCATTGTATATATGCAAATTTACAAATTAAAACATTTACATATAAATAGGTTTTATGAACAATAACTTCACATAATGAAACTGCCTTATAACTAGAAGACATAGAAGATATAATTGCATCACGCATTGAAACATGTTGAAACCAAATGTTTCTTTTGGATTTATACCATAGAAAAATATAGGTGAAATTATATATAGCTGACAAAACTATTTGGCCACACCTCTTAATTATTGACATCAGCTTGGGCTAGGCCACTTATTTCCATTAAAGGGTAATGTTAATGCTTCAGCATACGAAGACAATTTGGACAATGCTTTGCTTCCAACTTTGTGGGGAAGACCCTTTTGTATTCCAGCATGACCGAGCCCCAGTGCACAAAGGTTCATAAAGACATTGGATGAGTTTGGTGTGGAAGAACTTGACTGGCCCTGACCTCAACCCCATTGAACACCTTTGGGATGAACTGGAACGGAGATTGCTAGCCAGGCCTTCTCATCCAACATCAGTGCCTGACTTCACAAATGTTCTACTGGATGAATGGGCATAAATTCCTTGTGGAAAGCCTTCTCAGTGGAGTGGAAGATGTTATAGCTGCAAAAAGGAGACCAACTACATATTAATGTTTTTATATTTAGTATGCAATGTCATCAAAGTCCTTGTTGGTGTAATGGACAGGTGTCCCAATACTTTTGTCCATATAGTGTGTATATATTAAATAGTTTTTTTAAAAAAAACCTCATTGCATGTATTTAAACATGAATAAAACAGTGTAGCATGTCAATGCTGTAACTGAACTATGCATGTGAGTTTTTATTCTATTTCAGGGATGTTGCTAAACATTAGGTTTCTTTTAAGCAGTGGAAAAATAACAATAGGAGAGATAAACTAAATAATATTTTGAAACTCACTATTGATCAACATGTCACCGAAAAAGGCATTCTATAGATGAGCTATGGCCCACGTGGTCCTTTTCTTCAAGGTCTTTCATTAATTGAAGTGGCACAAAACAAAGAAATGGATTAGCAGTAAATATGTCATACCATTTAAAGTCTGCAGAGTAGTTTCAACTATTTGTCAAGTTAGAATACAAATCATTACACGCACACCATAATAACAAAATGACAGTTTTAGAGTAGCCAGAGATAGACATAGGAATACACTCTAGTATAGTAAACTGGGGCTTTATGGAGCATCCTTCCAATCTGTAGCTAGACTAAGAAATATACATACATTATTGCTGCATTAGTATGACCACTATCTCATTGATGATTTGTTTTTGTATTTTTGTCCTGTGCTATAAATTTAATATGAATTTGTACTTTTTTTATATATAGGATTAAATGTCAAGTTTTATTATTATGGATAGTCCCACTCACTGCCTTTTAGGTGGTATAGGTAATACTACTACTTGAAGCCGGTAGGGGATTTTTTGTACGTTTTTATTTGATCAATATGATGGCATGAGGCATCATACCCAGGAGGCAAGATATATACTATCCAAGGAGGCAAGAGATGTTATACTGGAGTTGCAGCACTCTATTGCAAATGTACATTAGTAGGATAACCTTGTAACCATTGCCATAGAATTTAACTATTAAAGAGACTATATTACAATAAGGGGGTTATAGTAAAGAGAAATGTGAAAGAATAGGAAGAATATTGTACAGCAGAAGACAGAGGAACAGCCCATGGGGTAACATTAGAAATGCTATAACCACAGATGTTTCTGTGAAGATAGGTAATGTCACACTGCTAAACCTGCATCGCAAAGTAATTACATTGTAAGCAGTCTTCTAGAAACAGAAGAGAAAGTTTATTAAACATGATACAATTAAGTTGTCTTTAATATAAGAAAATGTAGTGTTGGTGTGGTTTTTTAAGATATAGCAAAGAGTTGATGATGGCATTGACATGTTACAAATTAAATTAATATGTAAAGAAAATGAAAAGCCTATACAGGCTAGGTAGGGAATGAAGAAGAGGCATTCGGAAGATAGAAAGGAGGCTAAGAAGCTAAGTGATCTACTATAACCTAGTTGAAACTCCATGAATAGTTTGCCAACCATGAATTTAGTATATTACACGATTGGGAAATTATATATGTCCGGAAGCAAGACAGTCTCTGCTTATGTGCATTTGCCAATCTATAAAGCTGTATTATAACAAAGGGTAAGCTTCCATGTGCTGAGATGAAGACATAAGCATCTTAGAGAATTTAAACGTGCAAATAATATTGGCAAAAAAATACCAAATACAATAATACAAAATAAACGGAAATCTTAATAATAATGATTTTTTTATATTTTAGAATACACATCTGTTTTTTAAATTTTTAGTGGCATATTTAATTTTTTATTATATTGTATTTATTTAGTGCAAATAATTCATCTAGTGTTTGATACAGTTATACAGTATGTGCAATTACTCGAACAAGGACAGACCACATCACAAGCAGTTCTAGTTCTTGCTCGACATACCGGTATATCTTGTTTTTAGCTCCTTTCACTTTAAACTTGTTGAACTGGCTCCTTCAGGGTTATGGGGTTCAAGGAACATAATTTTTTCTTTGTAGCTTGCTCCCTATACATAGGACCCTTAAAAGAATTGAATTTAAGATAAAGTAATGGTAACGTCTTTAATATTAGAAATTAAAAAGAATAATCAGTATTTAACTACAATTACAGCATATATGTTATCTTATGGCGATGAATGAGCATGTACTTGTTATAGAATATAAAGAGCATTGTTGACTTGAAAGTATGGCCACTAACGTGGGGTTTAAACAGAAAGCGCATATTTGCCTTGAATCCTTTTTTACAGGAAAATACAATGCAAAAGATCTAACAATTAAACACATTTTAAAGGATTTAACAGATCAAGGTTTCAAACTGTATTCTTCTTAAGCAAGAAATAGATTAGGCTGACTCATCGGCACTCTAATGTAGAGAATCTCCTTAAAATAAACCATGCCCTTTAACCTTTACTATCGACATTCTCAGCAGGTGCTCTGCCTTAGTATAAAACACATTAGAATATGTTAATATTAATTTTTATAACAATTTCAAATACCTCATATATGACAAGAAAATAATCTAACATACAATTCCAAATAAAAGACTTGGAATGTTATGTTATTACAATTGCTGCATTGCTGAAACTTCACTATAGCTCAAAGAAAATGCAAACATGGAAATGTCCATGGTTTTATTCACTAAATAGAGAACAAATTCTTAAATGAATAAGGTCACGAAGTCAGCAGGGGTATTTTACCATTGAAATGTGCAGGATTTATTTATAATGTTGGATGCCAAGAGATTTAGTAGATACAGCTTAGTTTATTTCCTATTGAATGAAAGTGACCTATAAGCAAGGAATCCTTCTAGTGTCACACTCATAAACTAAACAAAGCGGAAAGGCTAAAACGGCCAACATACATATCTTTTGGCTCTCCTGGAAACCATAACCTTTATGTTCTCACTTCTAGACAGGGAAAATTGAGGTTAATTACCACCAGTAATTTGCTTTGGGGCTGTCCTACAGATTTAAAAGTCACGCTACGCGAATACAAATTGGACAAAATATAGAAATTAAACTGTAAAGAAAATGATTTCTATCTAAAAGCCATAGTAAAAAAAAAATTGCATAATTAGCCATCAATCAATTAACTACGGTCCCTGATCTCAGCTTCTAGAAGGTAGACATTTAAACTAAATATCAGAAAAACAAGTACAAACAAAATATAGATATAAATCGGTCACTTGATTTTTTAAACATACATTTAATAATATATAAGGACTAATTCTAAATTCATTTTTATATATAGAAACTATTTCTCTATAATTATAATTCTGGTTATTTATAAAAAAGTAATTCTGGCATAAAGTTTGAAGGGGAACTCCCACCTATATGTTTTAGTACTAGTATTAGTGTGTGTTAGTGTCAGTGACTGTTAGAGTGTATGCATGTGTGAGTGTTTATGGATGTATCGGTGTGGTAATGTGAGATTGAGTGCTTGCGCATATATTTGTTACTTGGTTGGAGGCAGACAGCTTAACTTGCTCCCTGGCCCAGAAGGTGCCTGTGATCCGCTAACTTTCTGACAAATTAAAATAAGCGGAGGACATTTCTTTGGACAGGCAAGACTTCATTAGCATTGTCATAATCACTCGGCTCGGACAACTCTGCCTCTTTGGCAGTGCCTATAGAGTTGCGCGAGGTTGAGAGGGCTGTGGCTCAGCTTAAAAAGGGCTCGGCGCCGGGCCCGGATGGATACACTGCTTCTTACTATCGTACGTTTTTACCCATACTGGGCCCCCACTTACTTTCTTTATTTCGCTCTTACATGTCTTCTGGTACTATCCCCTCTGAGAATTTAACTGCCCATATAATCACCCTGCCGAAGCCAGGTAAACCCTTGGACACTTGTTCCAATTATAGGCCTATTTCCCTCCTGAACAATGACGTTAAAATATACGCCAAGATCTTAGCTAATCGATTATCTCCCATTTTACCGTCACTCCTTCACCCTGACCAGGTTGGCTTTGTCACGGGCCGCCAACCTTCTGACAACACCCGTAAGTTCATTAATGTTATATGTGAAGCCAACAGGAAGAAGATTCCTGGGCTGCTCTTATCTTATGATGCGGAAAAAGCCTTTGACAGGCTACATTGGTCGTTCCTTCAACTTACCATGTCAAAATTTAATTTCCCCCCTACATTCATACAAGTGGCCATGGCACTTTATTCTTCCCCCTCTGCCCGTATCTCCATGCAGGGTTTTCTATCCTCCCCATTCGACATCTCTAATGGCACCCGTCAGGGTTGTCCCTTATCCCCTTTACTTTATATACTAGCCTTAGAACCTCTAGCAGCTTCCATCCGCTCTGACACCTCGATTACGGGCTTTCCCGTCTCCAACCATTCTCAATGTGTCCTGGGCCTTTTCGCAGACGACATATTAGTATCTCTTACTTCTCCTTCTCGCTCCTTGTCCGCTCTACAGCATCACCTCTCTCAATACTCTCACGTTTCCTATCACAAAATCAACATACCAAAAACTCAGGCAATGTGTTTCCATCTGGACCCGGTAGACCGCGCTCACCTTACCAATTCCTACTGTTTTACCTGGCAACGCTCCCACATCTCTTATTTAGGTATCAAGCTGCCCAAATGCATACATAACATTAACACGCACAATATTTTGGCCACCTGGAAGTGTGTTAGGGCGGACATTCTCAGGTGGCAGAAGTATGAACTATCATGGTTGGGTCGTGTAAATGCCCTCAAGATGTCAGCCCTTCCCAAGCTTCTCTATGTTTTCCGCACAGTCCCTATACGTCCCTCGGCTAATTTACTGACCACAATTCAGCGCTTTTTCATGTCATTCACTAAGGTGAGAGCTAGCTCCAGGGTGGCTGCTCGCACTCGGGTAGTCCCCAGATTACAGGGGGGCTTGGGAATCCCACATATCCCCTCTTATTACTCGGCTTGCATTCTCTCACATGCTTTATCATTTTACGCACGCACTAACTCCCCAACTTGGGTACACCAGGAGAATGCTATACTCTCTCCCTACACTCTAGATCAACTCCTCTGGGTGCAGGGCCCTTCGCGGCCCTCCTTGCCTGCCTTACCGCCTACGACCTCTTACATTTTTGATACCTGGGCCACTGTCTCCAGATATTTGCCCTCCTTGACTAAACTTACCTTTCTCACGCCGCTCCGTTCTCTTGAACTTCTGATCCCTGGCCTCGGTCTGGCCCACTGGCTTCGACCCACCCTACGGGTGTTGGGTGATCTTTATAGTGGCCGTGACCTACACTCTTTTACACACCTTACATCTCACCATGGACTTCCACATCATGACTTCTACAAGTACCTCCAGATCCGCCACCTTCTTCACTCCTCGTCTGGTTCTATCATCCAACATACACAGTCACTATGTTCCATCCGCTCACTATGCGATGCTGCCCCTCAATGTAAGGGTGCCATTTCGTCCTGGTACTCCCTTCTACTGAATCGATTCTCTGCCAGTAAACTTCCCCATATGGTAGCGTGGGAGAGGGAATTGCATCTACAATTGCCCCACGAGTCCTGGCTTGAGGCAGAGGACATGATGAGGGGGGTATCTTATTGTACGAACCACCTCGAGCTTCAAAAGAAAATTAGTTGCAGGTGGTATCTTACCCCAGCTCGCCTCTCCCATATAGTCCCTGGCCATTCTAAACTTTGTTGGAGGGGTTGTGGATACGAGGGTTCCATGGTTCATATGTGGTGGAGCTGCCCGATACTACAGCCTCTGTGGAAACAAATTTTCTCCCTTTTCCCGTTATTGTGTCATATTGACTTAGATTATCTTCCTGAACTTGCCCTCCTGCATATGTTTGATGACCCTCCCCCCTCTCCTATACGGAAATTAGTAATACATGTTCTCCTAGCAGCCAAACTGTGCATAGCCAAAAAGTGGAAGGCAGCCTCCCCGCCCTCTTTTTTGGATGTTCTCTCCACTCTGGAGAAGCACAGGGTCATGGAAAAAATGTCGCACCTGGCAAATCACACGCCTCACCTCTATGATCGGGTGTGGTCGGTCTGGTTGGGCAGCTCCCTTTACTCTACACACTTCCCTTAAATGAAGGTTCTGGCTTTGGGGGGATTCTTGGTGAGTGTAGGCTTGGGGTGGTTCATATCCCCCTATATCTGGGTTCTCTTCCCCATGACACTACGGCTTCCCAGCCTGGCGTTGTCTCCACTCTGTCAATCCTGGTGTTTGCTGTGTAGATACATGTCTGGCCTTCTTCTCCGCCTTATTGAGTACATACCCCAGAATGCGATTCCTTTTGTTTACTTTTGTTTTTTTTTGTTCTAGTTCGGTTCACACTCTTATCTTTTTAATGAAAATGTAGGACCGTTTACTGTACTTTATTGCGCATCTGTACCATTGTGCATCCACTATGTGTTATCTCCACCATGTCTAGTCTATCAACGACCATGAGGCTATTTTGTAGTCACTTTACTTCCTTCAATGACCATTGTGGACTTGTACTTCTGTAATCTCCATGACCTGTTTCATCCTGATGCACTTCTTCTGATGTTTGTATCACCTTGCACTGTGATATTGTATTATTACACTTGGTCCTCAATAAAATTTTATTTTCATAATCACTCGGCTCAGTGTAGTGTTTGATGGAAAGTCACACATTATATTAAAGGATTACCTACATTAAAAATATTTCAGTTTTTTTCTAAGGGCCTTTACCCATAAGAAGCGATTCTACCACTATAACAAATGGTGGAATGTTCCTACTGATTGGACTATGCAATCAGGTGAATAGCTATATGGCCACTTCCTAAACATTGCTCCAGATTCATTTTTAACACATAACACCATTGTTGGCAAAGAGTGGAATATATATTGTTTATATCATTGTGGTTAGATACAATTTGACTCTTTCTTTGAACAGTGAACTCAACATTAATATATAGGACAAGCAATTTGTAAATAAAAGGTAATTTACAAAGTTCGACTACTATATTGATCCTGGCTCGAGGTGCGATGGTGTATGTCATAAACCTAGCTGTGACATCTTTTCCTTTCTCATGATTTTATTACAAATGCTTTGCTTTGTCCTCTCCTTTGAGAACCGTTACAATAAAAGAATTCAAGATTACTGAGCATCCATCAGATCTGTGTTTTTTAAGTTTAATGTTGTTTTTTACATTGTCAAGTAGACAGATCCTATAATTTGTCCAGACACGTTAGTCTATCACCAAATACTAATTTACTCAAGAGACAGATGCTGTCAACACAATTTTCACCACACCACATATAATAACTATTTTGATTATAGGACTTTCCAAACTTCCCGAAACAACATTTCAACAAAATGTAACACATATATTATGTTACAAAAGGGAGCCAAACACACGCATAAAAAAAGTAATATATCTTATTCAGTGGTAGATTTGGATTGCAGAAAGAACCTGGAAGACATGCTCAGAATGTTTTGCAATGATAAATCAATTTCTAAAGTATGAGATAATTCTTGTGATTTACAACAATTATCCAAAAGAGAATCCCAATACATAATACTTAGATCATTTAACTTTTGGAATGGTAATAAACTGTTCCCACAAGAAACAAATTAAGGGAGTAGCAGAGGCATTATTAAACACTCCATATCTACCAGGCAAGCCAGAAGACCTGTTTTTCCCAAAGAAATCTTGTAAAGCTACCACCACTGCATGGGATTCTGGGTAGGAAGCTGTAAAAAGGGCCAACAATTAAAATGTTTGCCTCTATGTCCACTTTATACATGGATCACTAGGAGCAAAGGTACGCTGTACTAGACAGCCTTTAAACAAAGCTCAGAGGTGCAGAAACCAAATAACCACTCATGGGCAGCTGTTTTGTCCTTTCAGATTGGATACTGGTTCATATAAGTACAATTAAAAAATAATAACTAAATGGATGGCGGTGATATCACCATGACATCATAAAGGGTGATGTCTGGTTCCAAGACCAATTTGTTAAAAAAAAACCAAAAAAAAACAATAAATAAATAAAAAATGAATGAAAGAATGAATGAATGAAATGAAATGAATTCCAAAAAGGTTTTAAAAAGTACTCATTCCTCTAGAAATTACAATTTAAAAAAGCATACTTGCCACCTGACCAAAAACTTAGTAAAGGAATGGGAATGTTCCTCCTTAACAGCGACATGTGGGAGTTATTCTAAACTACCTTCCCAAAGCTACTGTCTATTCAGCAGGCAAATGGCAAAATCTATGCCATCAAACATCGCATGGCAGCTTGCTTTTCTTATGTATTTATGCTAATTATCAGAGACAAAGGCTGGACCAACTCCAGTATTATAAAATCATTACCAGTAGAAACTTGCTGAAAAATAAATCAAGCCTTATCGTTAAAAATGCTATTTTGATCTTAATATATGATTCATATGACTGAAAGCCCGAGGGAAGCTGCATAATTATGGATATTTTACTGCCAAAGCTATAGATTGATAAACTTAATTTCCACATAATCATAGAAAAACATTCCCCTACAGGAATTTCTGAAGCTTCATTACATTTTTAAGGGAATTCCAATAGCAAAGTAAGATTCTACACCTGAGTTTTGTCTATATGTCAATGTTTTCGGAGACCCCTGTTAAAATGTCAACTGTTTGTAATAATGATTGGTCACATTTTCTAAAATGAAATAAATTAAAGTAAATTTAAGATGTCTTAAAAAGCTGTCATGATCAGTATCCTTTAATTAGTATGTATGTGGTTCTCACATTGAGGTTATTTTATCAGACAATAGATTAAGAAATAGTATGTGGCTATGAATAACTCTGCAGAAGCAATTGCATTAAAAGGTGGCAATCCCGTAAACCCCATTTTGGAATATTGTGGGTTGGTGCACTAACTATATATACAGTAAATATCCACATAGCATGTGCAATAAAGTTGTTAGCTGAATGCTGGAAGTTTTTGTTTGGGAATATTGCATTTGTTGCAATTAGTTTGTCACAGAACGGTGACCAATACATAGGAGGTTGCCCAATATTGGTCTGTTTTGGTGTTTTTGCATTGAATTTTGCATTCTTGCTCATTGCTGTCCAATGTTCAGAAAGGTCTAATGCATGCTGAGGAACATTAGCACGTACGCAATTTATTCATCTTTGTTTTACTCCCTTTCTTCCGTTTACCATCCCTCCTCTTCCTACCATAACCTAAGCACCACATTTCTCCAAAACCAGAAGAGCGAATAAAGTTCTACACATAGTCACGATTAACGTTTTATTCCTGAAAATACTGTCAGTTAGGCCTTTATTTGCCTTCACTTCTAAAAATAGTGCAATTGCTTGTCTTCCAACAGTAATTGATGACTATGGTACTATTTTAATCTCCTGTAATGTTGAATGCAGTTTACATTACTGCTGTATTTTTGGCATATTTAAAAAAAAATCCTCTTACATTGTGAGGAAAGCTTTCTCTAACCTTTAAAAGTGGTAACTTTTTATCTGAGTTTTTAGAGAACAGTAAGAAATACATTTTAGAACCAGAAAGGGCTTCTTAGCTTTATTGTTAATTCTGAAATTAGTATCTCACATCGCTAATCATGTAGAATAAAGATATGGCTGTTATGTGTTCCTAAAGCAAGAAGAGTTGACCATGTTGATATGTTATGACTTGATTTATCTCATAGCAACGAAAAAAAGTTGGTCTCATAAGAAAGTGTTTAAAGCACCTTAAATCTGATTCAAAAGTAAAATATTACGGTCGTGTGTTTTCCATTTGATGTTTTCTGAACAGATTTAAGCCTTAAAGTGCACATCAAAAAAGTCAAGTACAAGTTATGTGTTAGAAAAACTCACCAAGTCAATGGATTGTAATATCAATGTATCAATATCATATTGCTAAGCAAGCACGGGACAAACTAGCAGATCTCATTACAGAAGAGGGATATGTTTACACAGAAACATTTGCCACCTAGTATATCTTATTAAAACTAAAGAACCATATCCCTCCAACGTAGCTTGTCTACCTATGGGTGGTCGGTCCAAGACAATAGGTAATTGTTGCTTTACATTCTAAACTTTCTGCTATTGCCACATTTTGCAAATTCCAAATTCAGTTTGTTTTCAGTTCATTCTAGGTGTTTAAGGCGAACCATTGATTTGAAAACAACAGAGAAGCAATGGGATTATGTATAAAAAAATAATCAAGTTCTTTAAATTAAAGTTTAAAAATCTCGAGTAATTGAGTAATAATACCAAATGTATAGTTAGGATATAGTTAGTTAAACAGCCTAATTCAAACTTTTTAACACATTCCTCATTGTGCTTCAATAAAGTCAACAGTTTCCCCGATTAAGCCAAAAATTGGACAGAGATAAGAAGTCAAAGTGTGACCATTTATATTTTTATATATATCCTAAGTACTGAAATATTTTTTTTACTTCCAAGTTCCAAGTTCATTATTTGTTACATACCCTGTATATGTTTCCAGCATATCTTGCACTTTGTTCCATTATAGAACAGACAGCATGAGTATTTGTCAAGAGCCATGATCAAGTAGCAATGACTATCGTAAAATCTCAGGTATTATACGCAAAATTTACCCCCTTTTTTTAATAAATTTTTATTAGAGAACATTTTCTTGAGACAATTATAAAAATATAGCATTATCGCTATAAGGTATAGTACCAAAAATAACATACATTATATAATACACAATACCGAAAACAAAATACAAATACTGGCATAAAGAAAAAAAAGAACTACAAACAGCTCATTTACACATTTACACCTTCTGTTCTTAAAACTGAAAAGAAAAAAAAAACATACTTTTAAGCAATGGTTGCTGACTGACTGATAGTGGTAAGCAAAGTCCCAATACACTGAATGAATCTGAGTGCCGGTTTATTACTTCATTTCATTGGCCGTCAATGCAGGCCGTGTGTGAGGACCGCGAGGGAGCAGGAGAACAGACCTGCCATCAGTCACAGGACCACAAGGGTGAGCCTCCTCCTGGGCCTACAAAGGTAAGTAAGCTGGGAGGGGGTCCCAAATGTAGATGTGTGAGGTATGGAGCGAGTTTTTAATACCGTATATAATGTCAGTATTTGTGTGTGAGTATATCTAAATGTCTCCATCTTTGAGATTGTAGAAATAACCTGCAAAGCTGGATTTATGGGTGTTTATTATACACACATCCTTAATTTTTTTCTACAAAATTGAGTGTAAATTGAAACTTGCAGTTATACACAGGTGTGTACCGTAACCGAGATTTCAAGCCAAATTAGATGCTAAATAATGGTTTGCATTTTGTTTGTAGCTACATCAGCGCCCCTACTTCGTATTAAGCATTAGAAACGAGAAGTCGCTGGCTATTGCCCACTAATGCCCCAAAACAGACATATTACACTGGATTTATTTTGCCTTTCATTATTCCTTTATGTAGGCAGGCTGACCTCTTGGTTTTTAAGTTGTCTTTAGGTTTAGCTTCGGTTTCTGACTCCCACAAACGTTGACCTATCTGAACAAATCCTTGACTGTTCCAGTGAACCCAATTCCTGACCTGCTCTGTCATGCTTTATATCCCAAAATTCCTTGGCTGTCCCAAGAGGCAACAAAAATCTTGAAGTTCAGCCCCAGGCTGGAGAGGTATAATAATCCAGTTGTTTTAACTTTAATACTGAATTATTTTTCCCTGGCATTGTATTTAGGAACCAATACTAAACTAACTTGGCCAAAATCCTGAATACTCTTTAATCCTCTTCCTTTTAGTCTGCAAAAAGTAATTAACATCATTTCTAATTATATTTTTATAAGCAAACGGTAGACTGTGCCTCATCAGCACCATCTTTGGCATTTGTTTACGGCATGGGAGTCCTGTCAGTAGACCTCTGGGAATGGAAAGGGATATCTGATTGATAGTTCCTAGCAGAGAACAAGCAGAGCTTTCAAGCAGATATCAGGTGTATAAAATATTATAAAATATCAATCTAACAAACAAAAAAGGTATTTCTGTGCAATTATTTGTACAATACTCTTGATTGAATATTGAATTTTTGAGTCCTCTCATTGTTAATAAATTAATACAATGAAATACGTAGTCACCATGAGTATGAATGTAAACGCTGCCAGCCCTCTGATGTTGATCAGAGTTTTGTTTGCATGGTAGGCAAGTTTTCACAGGTACAAAAATACTTTACAGCTATGTATGTTGCTCAATATCCAAAATCAAACTAAAAGGTCTGCAATACCTATAGAATAATCAAATGTAACTTTTTTTTTACCCACACAGCGACATATTCTGGCCTTGGCTGACTAGGTCTAGGTGTAAGGCTGCAGGTATAGGGGGAGATGCAATTCCCTGCCACAAAGCGGAGAGCAGATTTTTTGGGCGATCAGACCCCGTGGTGTGCGGCCGCTCATTGGGCTGGTTACAGGAATCTCCCCAACCGGCCTATTTATACTATGGAGCAGCACGAGCAGCCTAAGAAAAAGCCACATTTGACGATTTTGTAATTCTCTTCATTTAGAGGTCAGTATTTGTAACTTCTGGAGGAACATAATATCTTTTGTAACAGTCGACATGCTTTAGGTGCTGGTGGGGCTCAGTCGCATAAGGTACACCCAACCTGGGCTACTTTTAATTCTCTAAAAATGTTCTTTTGACTGAAATAAACTAATCTCTAAGAATATTCCATATATACTGTATATATATATATATATATATATATATATATATTTAATACACTATGTCTTGTGGTGGAGGCAAAGTGGACGGGATTGCTAAAATGTCTACCTCATGCTGTCGTCTTTGCTAAATATGATGTTCTGTGAACAGATTAAAACACGTGGAAAACTTCTCCTCCACCGAGTGTTATAGAATCATTTTCACTTGTCCCTTGATCACATCCCCAGGCCTTTTGTTAGATGCTGTCTGGATTTCCTGAATTTGGCATTTCTCTGATATTGTATTAATGCAAGCATCCATAATAAATAGGATAATTAAGCAAAGCAATTTAGCTTAATAGGTTTGAATCAAATCTTAGTGATGGACAAGTTAATCAAACCAGACTTATTAAATCCGCATCAAGTAAAAAAATTCAATGTGTATTGTGCATAATTATCCCATTATATGATAGCGCAACATATATAAAGGATACAGAGTAACATATTAGTAACACCACGTATTTCTACCTATACATATAATTTACCATATTTGGGAAAAACCTGAATTCTTTAAAAGTACAGGCCACAGCAAGTTCCCTTTTGTACTTTTTCCTCTGTCATGTAGAAACCCATATGTAGTGAAACCTGGAGATTTAATAAATGAATTATTTAATTTGTGGGAAACCCAAATTCAGAACAAGAGCATAAAATTGAGGTGCTCTTTGAATACTAATACTAACCCATATTTGCCAAATATGCTAAGACCTGTGTTTGTAGAATTAACCACTGTAAGGATTTTATTCAATATATATTAGAATAAATCTTTTGTCTGATGATGGAAATAAGATATATCTACAAGGACCAAAGATGATTCGTTTTTGGTCCATTTGTTTTGGGCAACACATTTTTGTTTCCTTTCCTTTCAGATTGGATGAAATTCAGAGGATTTTTTATTATTATTATTATTTGGAACATTTTTTTTTCACACTCTCTCTCACTCATTCTCTCTCGCCCCCTCCCTCTCACTTTGTTCTCACTCCCTTTCACTCTTTCACTTTACAAGCTCTGTCCTATTCAGTGCTCTTCAGAGTACTTCCGCAACAGAGCTAAGCCTCTGTGCATACAACAAGGGCATAGAAGGAAATTACATAGAAGGAAAAAAATGATGCAATGCAAGAAACACTTGGAAAGGAGGAGGTTGGATCAATACTATATCGGACAGAGGATTTACCAATAGGGGAGGGATTTACCTCTGTCTCTACAGTATTGTTTAATTCCCCTCACTTCCCAGCATTTCTTGTGTTAGTTCTTATTTTTGTGATTGGAGGAATTATGATTGGAGAGGTTGTCCCTGTGGTGTGCGCAGAGGCTCCTCTCTGTTGCGGAAGCACTCTGAAGAGGATAGAAGAATGCCTGCAAAGGTGACACACGGAAATGTATAGGCATAGAATCCCCAAATCTTTCTGACAATTAGACGACACATATTAGAAGATATACATTGTTGTTTTGAGGTGTTGCACCCTTTTTTAAAGTCAGTATACCGGTTTATAAGGATAATCATGAAAAAAAAACATGAGTAACCCACAAAGTATATATTCATGGAAAGCAGACAACTCAAGATGTTTAGGCATTTGTCATGCAACCAACTGGCCACCAATCACTGTCAAAAACATTTTTGCGTTGGTTAGCATTTGGGAACTACAGGGTACACTGCATAACATGCTCATCTCACTACATGGCAGTACATAACATAGGGCAGGGTAGGCACACATAAAAATAAATAAATAAAAGCTACAATATACTAAAGAAATACAATATAGGTTAGAAAAAAAGACACATTTTTGTGTACTACATCTCTTATTCTCTTATTCTCCCAACCTCATCAGTCTGACTGAAGGTGATGGGAGGGTGACTTTCTTTGTGAGTAGAATAAAGATGTATATATATATATATATATAGATATATATATATATCTATATATATATATATATATATATATATAGATATATATATATATCTATATATATATATATATATCTATATATTGTAACAAGGTGCGGGGTGTTGTTGTGGAAGGGGTATACATTCCCCCTCGATTTTGCAGGGTTTTCTATGACATATAGGGCAGGCTGGTGCTCCACCCCGCAGTTTACATGCACCTGGACTGACCCAGGATCCAGGCCAGGAGTTTAAGCTGACTCCAATGCACTGGTCAGCTGCAGGTAATTAGCTGCACTGGCTGCAATATAACCTGACCTGTTGGACAGAAGAGAGAGAGTTTGTTTTGGAAGCAGCAGGGCTTGCTTTGCACAAGAGAGCCCATCAAAAAGGTTGGTGGGATTACGTTTTGTTTAGTTTTAGACCCTGTGTAGTGAGGGAAGTTATATGTTAGTAAGCGCTCAGACGAGCTAGGCTTTTGTTTGTAGAGAATTTGTGTTCTGTGTAATCCTGTAAATATCTTCATACGTGGACTACAAATAAATTGTGGGTGATTACCTAATTGAGATGTGGCGTTAATACCCTAGAGGACCGTGCTGTTTGGTACCCTGTGTGGGTGCAGGATCACAATATGGTGGAGAATGCGGGCATCAGCACATAAAAGGTCTGTGGGTATGCAAAGTCTCTGCCAGTCTGCATATTGAAGATTGTTTGTGAATCGTGGGACACCCACTCAGTACAGTACCTTCATACTAGTCGTCTGCCTTGGTGTTATGATGGAAGAGCTGGTGAAGGCTTTGGTACAGGCGACTGCTGTACAGCAGGAGACTAATCGTTTACTGACTGCACAGGTTGAAAACCTGAGAGAAGCCCAGCATGAGGACAGAGCTGTCCTTGCTAATGTTTTGCAGAAAGTGCTGTCGCCCTCTGCAGGGAGCCCTACTGTGGATAAGGGGCCCCGTATTCGAGCAACTGATTTCCTGCATAAGATGTCAGAGGCAGATGATGTGGAAGCTTATCTCACTACTTTTGAGAGGGTTGCTACCAGAGAAAACTGGCCAGCAAGCCAGTGGGCGGGGTTACTAGCTCCTTGTCTAAGTGGGGAACCCCAGAAAGCCTATGAAGATTTACCTGATGACCAAGCCCAGGACTATGTACAACTCAGAAAAGAAATTCTAACACGTATAGGCATAACCCCTGCCCTTAGAGCCCAAAGGTTTCATAAGTGGGCTTATGACATGGGTAAACCTACACGGACCCAGATGTATGAGTTGCTGAGGCTTGCTCAGAAATGGCTGAAACCTGAGATCAACTCTGCTACTAAAATAATGGAGATGGTGGTCATGGATCGCTTTCTCAGGAACTTGCCTACAGAACTGCGACAATGGGTCAGCCAAGGGGACCCGAAGGATCCAGAGGAGATGATGTGTCTGGTTGAGAGGTATTTGACCGCTAAGGAGCTACGTAGTACTTCTCCACAGCCAAAGTCCAGATCCCTTAACAACCGGACAAGCGTGAAAACCGGAAGCAAAGGACAAAACCCTGTACCCCGCATGGGACAATATGACTATGGTGGTAACAGGCACCTGAAATTCCCATTACGGCCACAAGAGCAGACTGAGGAACAGATAAGATGCTTCAAATGCCACGAGCCGGGACATTTTGCACGTAATTGTCCAGAGGGTGAAGAGCCCATGCAGTGTGATGTAGGAGCCAGGGCCCTACACAAGACTGTGTTGACTTGTTCAAAAATGTGTGTGGTTACTAGTGCTGTTGATGCAACTCATTTAAGACCAGTGAGGGTGGAGGGGAAGAGTGTACAAGCATTGATTGATTCTGGGAGTGAAGTTACCTTGATAAAAAGTGCTCTGCTTCAGCCAGAGAAAGTAGATACCAGGCAGCTTCTTGATATTGTATGTATACATGGTGACACCCACTCATACCCCACGGCAGAGGTTGATATTGTCACGGATGTAGGAAAGGTCAAATGGCAGGTAGGGGTGGTACCCCTGTTGCCCTACGATGTAGTATTAGGGAGGGACTTCCCCCATTTCCGCAACATAACAGGAAAACCCTCAGTTCCTCAGGTAACGTGCTCTGAGGAAACCCATGAGGAAGAAGGAATGGATAATGTTTTTCCTTTCTCCAGTATTGATTGGGAGCCATGCAAGGAACAAGAGTCACCAGTAGTGTGCCTGGGTAATGATGTAGAACCTCCCCATAATGAGGCCCCCTTAGCACAAGTAGAGTTTCAGGATCTGGGAGTCCACCCTGGAAATTTCCGAGGGTGGGAGGATACAACCCTGACAGCAGCTAGAGAGAATGTGCAAGTAATGGAGGATACTATTGTAAACCCTGACAAGCACTTAAGTTCTCCTTATTTCAAAGTAAAACATAACCTGCTTTACCGGGTAGAGAAGAAAAGGGTTAGGGATCAAAATTTAAAAAAATATCCGGGTTATACAATAGGGCGGGGGCTCCTTAAACCACAACAGAGCAAGGTAGCAGCCATCTCCAATTGGCCACGTCCTGTAACAAAGAAACAAGTAAGGGCATTCTTGGGCTTAACTGGCTATTATCGCAGGTTCATCCCTGACTTTGCCACCATTACTGCCCCGTTGACTGAGCTCACAAAAGCTAAAGGCCCGGTTATGGTTAAGTGGACCCCAGAAGCAGAACATGCCTTTCAGGTCTTGAAAGAGGCATTGTGTTCTGACCCCGTATTGGTAGCTCCGGATTTTTCTAAACAATTCATTGTACAGACCGACGCGTCTGATGTTGGCCTGGGCGCGGTTCTTTCTCAAGCACATGATGGAGAGGAACATCCAGTCATGTATCTAAGTCGGAAGTTAAATCCTCATGAACAGAGGTACTCAGTGGTTGAGAAAGAATGCCTGGCTGTTAAGTGGGCACTAGAGTCCTTGAGGTATTATCTGTTGGGTCGAAGGTTTACACTGATTACTGACCATGCACCTTTAACCTGGATGAGGCAGAACAAGGAAAAGAATGCCAGGGTTACCAGGTGGTTCCTTAGTCTCCAGCCATTCCAGTTTACTATGGTTCACAGGGCTGGTACTGCCCAGGGTAATGTGGATGGCCTCTCCCGAGTTCACTGTTTGTGGTCCAAGGCCGCTCGCCCCGATGGGTCTGAGCTGGGGGGGAGGATATGTAACAAGGTGCGGGGTGTTGTTGTGGAAGGGGTATACATTCCCCCTCGATTTTGCAGGGTTTTCTATGACATATAGGGCAGGCTGGTGCTCCACCCCGCAGTTTACATGCACCTGGACTGACCCAGGATCCAGGCCAGGAGTTTAAGCTGACTCCAATGCACTGGTCAGCTGCAGGTAATTAGCTGCACTGGCTGCAATATAACCTGACCTGTTGGACAGAAGAGAGAGAGTTTGTTTTGGAAGCAGCAGGGCTTGCTTTGCACAAGAGAGCCCATCAAAAAGGTTGGTGGGATTACGTTTTGTTTAGTTTTAGACCCTGTGTAGTGAGGGAAGTTATATGTTAGTAAGCGCTCAGACGAGCTAGGCTTTTGTTTGTAGAGAATTTGTGTTCTGTGTAATCCTGTAAATATCTTCATACGTGGACTACAAATAAATTGTGGGTGATTACCTAATTGAGATGTGGCGTTAATACCCTAGAGGACCGTGCTGCTTGGTACCCTGTGTGGGTGCAGGATCACAATATATATATATATATATATATATGTGAGCTGGGTGGTATCCGGAAGATGTTTTAATTAAAAGGGGGAGATGTGATGAGGACCACCTGATCTCTCTGTGAAGAAATAACGTGCTGCTTTCCCCTCAACCTTCTTATTTTTTGTTCCCCGTTATATATGCTTGTACAAAAAATAAAACTGAATATAAAAGAATACAAAAAATGAAAGCCCAGGAACCATTGGGTAGCAATATGCACAGACACACATATTGCATCTATAGTCATGACGTTCCGTGTCATGAGGAAATTGAACTTTGTTTAAAGGGGTTAAATAATCACCCCAATTATCGTGCTAAAACAATGTTGGTCAGTGAAGTTACTGTAAATTGTGAAGAAGCTAAAATAATGCTTTAATAGGAAAAAAAGTAACCAGGTTCAATAGTCCGTAAGTTACAAAAGGGGCTGATACTTTAAACTTTTTAAAAGTTTAAAAGGCAAGGCTAGAAGATAGAAACCAGCAATTCTCTGAAGATCCTGAGATCAATTAACTTTGTTCATATGTTTAGTAGTCGAAAGAAGCACTTCTAGCATGTGTGGTCAGATCAATAATGCCAATATAATTTACACCCTTTATAATTGTAAAACAGAAAATGTGTGGCTTACTGTGCATTACCTGACACTTGCTCCAGTACTGCTTCATGGAGCGGATTGATAAAAGGGTCTATAGTAAATTAATGTTTTGCATGCAATGTTATTACAAGTAATTTACTAAATATAAGAAATATTTATTTTATTCATCATTTGCAATCTCTAGTAATAACAATGGAAATGTGTTGGCAGTTATATTAAAATTGATATATCAATTAGGCGTACATTGTGATCTGTGAGGGGCTGGGGTGATCTTCGTTATGAAGAACATGTATATAGTTTGGGGTGTCGGTATGGATAAAAAAATATATATATTATCGCTTCTGCTGGGATTTCTCCATAAAAGCATATAAGATACCATGAAGAGTGTTCCACTTGACTCTAGAGTATGCAGGAGGGATGGATATACATAGGCCAGATGTGCCTTTTTTGGCAGGTTATTTCCCTTACTGCACTGCTTATGATGGCATCTCAGCACTGTTCCAACATACAGGCTACTGTTATCAAGCCAATGTGACATGAAATCTGCCTATAGTGAATAAGTGACTTGCTCTTCTTCATGCGGCTTGCAGGAGCACAAAAAAGAAGCAGCTTTCTTGCCTACTGATGGAAACTCCACCTTTAGTGAATGAACCACTTAGTTTTTGGGTGTCATATGGCCCAATGCAGTGCCTTTTTTTTTTAGACTAGCCAATATTAAATGCAGGAATCTCATAAATTATATATATATGTGACAAATCAGGATTTTCTGTAGTATGGGAAAATAGGGACATTTTTACTCCCAAAGTAAAGCATCGCATTGGGGTTTCTCACACATTTTAGTGTGTGTTGGGGGATGTAGCAAAAAAAAGGAAAAGCAAAAAGGGTAGAAGACACTAGAAGTGTCTGTGGTCATAATATAAAAAAGTGTATTACCTTAAAGTTGGAGAGAGAGACCCATGATAATGAGAGATTCATCTGTACGTAGACATCCTTGAAACCTATATAGCCTATATAGCCTTCTATCATGAATGTGTATAAAATGTAAAATATTAGAGTGATCTATATATATATATATATATATATATATATATATTATGATTGCATCAACTCTTAATTAAATAAAGTTAATTGTTGCACCAGAGTACAGTAGGATGGGGTCCAAAGATTCTGTGTACAAATGATGTTAGAAAAATCACATTGGAAGAGGTTGTGAGATAATACGTGATTGTTTTAAACTGAATAGAGGTTGAGAAGAGAGAATGACATAATACCGTATGTGTTTGTTTTAAACTGAACAGAAACCTACAAAGAAAGCAAAATACTCAATGTCCTCATGGGTCAAAATTCGGTCTTATTTTTTTTTTTTTTTTAATGGTCAAACCCAAAGAGTTCTCAGATATGTCAGCTAACTTGGCTTTTAAACTCTGCCTTTGGAATGTATTTATAGGTCATCTTAAAACATAGGAGCATTGATCGTCCTTGAGGATTGTTTGAAAACCCTTTACCAATTACAGGGGTGTAAATGTCTTGTTATGTTTGTCAGAGTTGTTATTGAGAATGGCCCCAGGTGTAAATGAACCTTGTATTAAATATACTCTACTGTAAGACATGGAAAACAGCGTTTGTACTGTATGCAGATATGAAAAGAAGAACGTTTCATCAATTACTTTATTTAATTTTTACTTTTTTTTCAAGATTTTATTTTTTCTTCTCAATCCTCAAAAAAGGAGGGGGGCAGAGAACTGTATTTCTTAATGTGGATAATTGCCATTTTGTTAAAAGTAGATGGTTATTTTACATAATGATTGCATATTATCCACATGTGAGTGTATCTCTGTTGGTGTTCATTATTTCTGTGCAAGTGATGGAAGAAATAGGCATGTAATAGGATTACCAAAGTCATATTTTACTCTCCTTTACATTAATAAGAAGTAATTATGCAGAAAACTTGGCTATATTGTAAAGCTTTCTTGCTGTTTTAAACCTGCATATAAACTCATCATTCAGATGTTATTAGAACTTTCCTGGGTTGTCTACTCTCCAAAAATGTATACTTTTGTATTTTGAGCTGGTGGGCTGCTAAACAGTCCCAAATAAGACATATGCCTCACAAAATGCATTGAGGGAGAATGCTGGGTGCCATTTTATTTGGTAGAGAGGTAAAGATCCCTCAAAACAAAAAATTATCATCTTGGAATTATCCTCATACTTCCCCAACCACCCATGGCCATCACCCATGGCATATTTGTCATATCTGCTTATTTAACTGAATCTCACTTTGCATCTCCATCTCACACAGTGTTTGTAAGATTTCTGGTTCAATGTAAGATAATCTATTCGTCGAATTAGCATGCCGCTGGCATGGATGGATGCCAGCAGGATCAAGGAATGAAGGTGAGCAAAAATCGGTGGCACGTATAGCTTATGCATATTGAGCAGATGGTGCTTCTTGCTATGCAATGGAAGCAATCACTGTTTCTTTATGTGGTTTCACTGAAAACGTTATTGCAATCTGAAACATTGATGATTACAAAAATGGCTTAGTTGACCATTTAAAGTGCATAGAGTTCAATCAAGTGACACCTATGATCCTTCAGCCTGCACTTTATTTTTTTACCCCTCACTTAGAAATGCCCCAGCCTATGGCTGTTTGATGTAATTCTTATGATGCCAACTATGGCCTGAGGCTGGTATAGCACAGGTCGGATATTTATTTGCACTCTTTCTGAATTGTTTTTGTGCATGTATGGTTTTATTTTTATGACAACACATTTTTGTTTTGGTCCCAATGGACCCGGTTGCTTGAAAACTTGGTTTTGAGTGAGAACTTCTGGTTGCCTCTCGCCCTAGAAGAACTGGCACTCTCTAGACTTTATCCAGGAAGGGAAAGAAGGTGCTGCATATACCCATATAGGGCGTGAATCCCCAGATGAGGAAGAATGAGGATCCAGTCTCCAGTCCACTGTGGCCTTACCATTTTTGAAGCACTTTTTCCACATGTCTTCACATGATGAAGGGTAGCACAAGTTAACTCAGGCAGAAAGGGCGTCTAGGGCTGTTAGTTTTGTTGTGCAGATGAAGCTTGCTATGCTTTTCAAGTTTTGTCTGTCATAATCCTCATTTACCTTCCATTCATCTGGGCTAAAACAAGAATCTAGATTAAGCTTGTTGTCACACAATTGACACCAATGCTTCACTTTAAGCACGTGTTACCTATAAAAGAATTTCAAATATTTACATGTAAATGCTACTCTGTTTAGGCATGTATGCTGCACTGGCAGTAGCTTACTATAAGATGAATAGTTTTAGAGAAACAGGAACTAATACTCCCTATAACGTATCAGCAGATCTGTGCCTCCACTATTGCAGTACACTGTGTGTAATTATTTATTCAATTGTCCTAAACTCATTAGCATTCCTCTTACAGCACCTTCTGAAGTTGCATGGACTCAACAGTTTCCACCAAAGGCAAGAAATTAAGTGATACATCAATAGAAGTTTAGTCATACAAATCTCAGCCAATCCGAAACTACCAGCGAGGCGAGGATTTGGAATGCAGATTTTTGAAGAAGAGTTAAGGATTTAACTCACAAATTTTATGATGAACTATGAAGGGCCATCTTGAGCAAGTTTCCCCTGCAAGAAGAATTGAGCTCACTCAGCATAGTGCATTGATCAAACAGTAAGGTCACTTTCAGGAAATCCCATCGACTTAACTATGCTTTGGCAATTTCAGTGTCTCCGAAGCTCATTGTAGTTTATTTTGTGAATAAAACCAAAGTCTCTGGTAATGACTACTTCATGTAGTCTATTCACTAAAAGGAGAGTTGATTTAATTTTAAATTAAATCTGGTGCAGGAAGAGCTTGGATGGCCCTGAATAATCCAATGTTAACTTGGTGAGATTTCTTCAACGTTCCCTCACCAATTAATTCATGCAATATGTAGGGCTAGCTTAATCCTTTTTAGCTCACATGAATAGTGAAGCGAGAGAGTTGAAATCACAACTCTCCATCCATCTCATTTTAAATGATGTTACATATTTCAATTATCCATGTATTACTGCAGTGCTTATTATACATGTAGAAAAGGCAACTTTTCATTCCTATTTCAAACCACTAGAGGACCTAGAGGACAAGTTGTATTTTCATGTTTAAACCAATTATTAAAGGTAATTATATTTTTAAATAAAACATATATTTCAAACTCTGGGAAAAACATTTAGAAGCCACGTTATAAAACAATAACAGCAAGAGTCCCCATACCTGGTTACTTGTTATCATATTTGGTAATTGCAAATGGGACTTGCTTATTTCTGGCTGAATGAGTAGTGGGTTGCGCTTTTTTGTGAAAATAATATTATTTCAATTTAACTAGGAAACATAGACATTCCACATGTTAATGGGCAGAACGCTGTAGTTACGGAACTATCTTAACTCCACCAGGAACCCAATTATTTCTTATGTAAGTAAATGGGGCACATTAAATATGTAATCTTTATGGACCCAAAATTATGCTACAATTAAGCAGAGCAAATCAAAGAAAAATGGCACTTTTGAGTCTGTGTTCAAACAACATATCACATCCCCAGTAAAAACTTGTTGGTTAAATTTTACTGGTGAAAAAAATAGCTATTGCTCAAAGGGACCACCCAATCTTAAAGATGTCATAATAATATTGGAATCTATCTACTCAATGGGACACATATATCATGGAGTATCTAACGTTATGCATTCATTTGATAAAACTGGTTCCAGTATGCTACCAACCAACAGGCCTACCAAAACATGCTATAGGAATAAAATATGGAGTGTAAAGATGGACAAAAGTATTGGGACGTCTGACCATTACACCAACAGAAACTTTTATGACATTGCATTCTAAATACATAGACATTGATATGTGGTAGGTCACCCCTTTGTAGCTGTAACAGTTTCCACTCTTCTGGGAAGGCTTTGCATATGATTTTGGGGCGTTTCTGTGGGAATTTGTGCATCCAGTAGAGCATTTGTGAGGTAAGGCACTGATGTTGGATGTGAAGGCCTGGCTTGCAACCTCCGTTCCAGTTAATCCCAAAGGTTTTCAGGGTTGAGGTCAGGGCTCTGTGTGGGCCATACCAAACTCATCCAACTATGTCCTTATGGACTTTGCTGTGAACACTAAAACATCCTCACCCATCTCTCACGTTCTCATCACACCTTACTCCCACCACACATATCACTCCCTTACACATCACTCCTGTAAAGGTACTGCAGCAGAGAATCCCGTGTAGCAGTATAGGCTAGGGCACAAGTTTTGAGGACCTGGAATCTAAGCAAGCAGGAGGCAAGGGCCAATATCTTCCACTGAACACCTAAGGACCCAAGCAGGGTCAAGCCTCACGTGGTTGCAGTAGCTGGAAAGTAGCGGGCTTTGCACGAGAACCCGCTACCTCAGGGAAGGTTGGCTCCAGAACGAGTGTCGTCCCTATAGTCAGCTGAGGCAGATACTGTAAGTCTCCCATTCACCTATCACCATACCTGGGAACTTCTTGGCTCCTGCTACCCGGAGCCTTCCCTTGCGGGACGCGGCCAGGACTGCACACTGACGTTGGGCGGTCCTGCTGACATCGGGGGAGTTCCCACTGACGTCGGGGGCGTTCCCCCTGATGGCAGCGGGAAACAACCCCATTTAAAGGGGAATTGGGCGGGGAGCGTCAAGACCCCGCTCCCACGACCCGGAGGATTCGGGTCTTAATCCGGAGAACCAGAGGAGCAACGCTCACCCGGCAATCTCCAGGTCAAACCCAGAGAGGTATGCCTATCACACATTACACCTTACTCCCTCACACGTATTACACACCACAACTCACTCCGATCACACATATCAATCACACACTTCCCACCTAACACCCTTACCTTACCAAGATCACTTCTTTATGTAATTTTACCACAAGTTGCATACACTTAACCATGTGTTACCTGACACTACTATGCTCCTGCCTCAGTAAGTGGGCAAGTTCAGGCCTGACTGGTCCTGCAATGAATTTTGGACTGGCGGAAGGGACGATTACTCCATGGGCCAGCAAAAGCCTGCTGAAAGGTAACATAGTTTTGTTAGAGAAAATGGGACCTGTTGTCATCCAAAGTTGTCATCTAAATCCAACTATAACAAAACTGGCCCACAGCCCCTGCACCCAAAGTGATAAACATGAGGGGCACTTAGAGATAAGATCTGTATCGGCTGTGAGGTCATTATGGCTTGGGTTGTGTTTAGCAGCTGTCTTTTATGAGTCTGGTAATGCTTATTAAGTGTCACAAGGATGGATAAAATGAGAGCGAAATAAAACCAATGCTAAAAAACAGAGAAAATAGTTCTGATGCTTCTAGTGATTGAAATTTAGTGTATATGGCATATAATAATATGTTAAAAACATGCATTGTATAAATGTAAATACCTGCCTTCTGATCAGTTAAGTAAGTTATTGAAATAACCATATTTTATGCCTTTTGTTTCCAATCATAGAAAGCTTTTTTCAACATATTAGCTTTATATCTAGGAATTTTTTATTCCTCAGTGATGCTGAGTTCAAAGATAAATGTTAGCAAAACCTACATATTTAAATAAATCCCTGATCATTATTATACAAATGTTAATCCAGCATTGTTTCCAGTAGTCAGTATCTACGTGAGGTTATGCCCATGAACATAAATCAGCACCTGATCTCTGTGAAACATTTCCGCAAATTTAAAATTTTTTACCATAATTTTGGCAAATTCTAAATTCCGAAATCTTATCATACAGCAACTTTGGCTATATTTATGTGGGTGAAAAACTATTCCATGATAATAAAAATAGTGTTTTGGTATTACCATATTTGCTTCATTATAAAATGACCCTGAATATAAGATGACCCCTCCAAAATTTGAATAATAATTTAGGAAAAAAAGAAAAAGCCAGAAAATAAGACTACCCTATAGGAAAAGTTTTACTAGTACATATTATTTCACATGTAAACAATTTTTTCATATTTAATGAAAACTATGAATGAGAAAAATGCACATCTGCCCCCTATATGCCACTCTGCCCCAGAGATGCCTTATACCCCCTATATGCCACTCTGCCCTCCTGATATGCCTTTTACCCCCTATATGCCACTCTGCACCCCCCCAGGTTTAACAATGCATCCCCAGACTTGTCCTCCATGCTCCAGATTCTCTGGTGTCTGGTGGGGGGCAGCCGGTGGACATCTGAGCGATACACGCAGACAACCTCTGCTGCTGACAGCACTTCTATAATGGAGCACCAGAAGGTCCTGTCACGCTGGGCCACACCTTAAATAATCTAAAATTTACGCTGCTGTGGCAGAATATGTTGAAATATGAAACTGATTGTCATCAGGTGAGATAAAATTTGGGAGGGGGTTAGGTTTCCATACTTTTGTATGTTGCGTCACTAAGTAATTAGCAGTTACCCTTCAAGATCCTTCTCTTCCTCAATATGTATTTACATTTGCCAATAAAGGCAGGATGGAAACCTAGGGCAGAGCTCAACTAGTCTGCCCGTTTTTCCTGTAGAGACTCAGACTTTAATCGGTCTTTTTAGTCACGTCTTAGATTCAGGATAGCTTCATGCCTTTCCCATTTATGTTTAAATACTCTCACCGTGTTAGCCTCTACTGCTTCTGCTGGGAAGATGTTCCACTTATCTACCACCCACTGAGTAAAGTGAAAATTCCTTACATCACATCTTAGCTTCTGACCCTCTTGTGTTGGATTAGGCTAACACTTCTTTCCTGTACTTTGTTAATTCCCATTTAGGTAGTTAAATGTTTCCACTGCATCTCCTCTCCCTTCTCTCCACCAAGCTATCCATGGTACAATAGTCAACAGTACTGCTGGCATTTTCTCCTTATTCTCAGCGCTTAATGAAATAAAATGTGGTTTAATTAGAGATCTGTGAACAGACAAGCACTGGCATGGGTCGATGAGTTAAGGGAAGTCAATCAGAGCAAATGAAATTCTTCAGCAAGGTTATTTTGTGGTCATCCTTGTGAGATGACACCTTTGCTGCACAGGAGGGGGGAGCCGATGGGGTTAAAACACCTGCTGCTGTTGCCTTGTCGATAGAGTAGCTGGGAAAGCAGCCAAAACTACTTTGGGAGGAGGAGACACGGCAGAGAAAACGACACACACACGAGAAAGGGGAGGAGGAGGAGGGAAGGAGGGGGACTAAACAAACCCACGTCTGTGTCATTCCAGTTACCGAGAAGAGGAGGAAGAGACCACATCCAACAAGTGCGCGGCAACCAAAGAGGGGGACAGATCGGAGATCGCGGGGGGCATTTGTGGCTTTCGGCACCTGACGGGCACAAGTCAAAGTTCTTTGAGGAATACTCAATACAGAAAAGTCTTGTAGCATTCCTTCCTGTTGCGTTACCGGCTGATCCGTGCAGGATGATCCCGCAGCCTATCCGCCTCTAAGGACTGTTCGCAATAAACAGTAATTATCATCATCATCATCAGGATGGTTGCCCCAGCCGGGCGGGGTGACAGTGTAGGTATTCCTGTCGTTCCCCAGCCCAGTCCTGGACAATAAGAAGGGGCTGCCGCTCCGCTGTTTGAATTGTATGAACTGGGAGCCAAGAGGTGGATCTCCTCATCTTGCTAAAACTTTTTATTTTTTATTATTTATTACAGTTGGGCTTTTTTATTGGACTGGATTACAATCGCTCACTTCCTGCACATCGATCTGCTGCTCATTGATCTTTTCCCTATTACCGCTTGATTTGTGTGAGCTGCTGTCAGTTCTATTGGCTACATCGGTGTAACTTATAGAGAGATCGCAGCCCCCCCTCCCCGTTCGTTGTAAAGGGCTGTGTGAAGAGGTTGCGGGGCTCCAGGTTGGGTGTAAAGGTGTGATCGGAGCCCCTGATCGCTTCACTCACATTGCACTCCGCTTTATTATCCAGGAAGAGGAGGAGAGGGGTAAAGAGGGAGGAGGGAAGCCAAGCCAGGAGGAGGTGAAGGATGATGCTGCGGTTCCTGCGGAGGACCTTTGGCCGGCGGTCGATGCAACGGCACGGAGGGAGAGCTGCGGCTGCGGGTCGTGGCCCCGGATTCCGGGGTAGAGATGAAAGAGATGGTGGAGCTGGGGGGATGAGGGCTTTGGGGGCTGCTGCTGCCTCTCCCGGTGGGGCGCTCTACCCGCACCCGACCTTGCTGCCTCCCCCAGTGGTCAGTGGAGGAGCCGCAGTGCACATACCGGCAGCGGGGGACAGCAAGTCGGTGCTGACCTGCCGGGTGCTTCTCCTGGACGGGACGGATGTCTCTGTAGACCTCCCGGTAAGTTCACCTCAGAACCCGCCTATAGCGAATGAATTGGCTGCCGGGCGGGGTGTCCCCGCACTCTCACCCGCGCAGGTGTGTGGAGCTTTCCGGGCAACTTCACCTGCTTTCCTGCATGCAAAGCCTTAAGAGGTGCCGTCATAAAAGTGAAAGTTTGGGGCAAACATGTATTCCGTACATTGCAACACGTGAAGCAAACAGCTGCATACGGCTCTGCTGTCACTTATGGACTTACAACGAGAATACATAGCTCTGACATATAATATAATGATAATAATAATATAGTGTGTGTATATGTATATATGTGTATATATTATAACACACAATTCCACAGTTCATCCCTCTCAGTATATAAAGATATAAAGCCCTGTCTGGCTTTTTATTATTGCAGAAGGACCTTGTCCAGATGTCACAGTAGTTAGACCCATTTATAACTAAGATTTAAAATACTTTCTTGATATAAAAGAAGCTTAGGTCCAATCATTTTATTTTTTTAACTATAATTTTAATTTGTGACATATCCCTATATAATAAAATTCTCTATCACCTTGCTTATAGATTAATGATCTCAAAACTCTATACTATGTACATTTGTTTATGTTACATGGATCAGATTCTGTACAGTTCACTATATATATATATATATATATATATATATATATATATATATATATATATATATATATGTGTGTGTATATATATATATATATATATGTGTGTATATATATATATGTTTATAATATATATTCCGCTGCAGGAGATGCATAATGCAGAGCAGTTGTAGTCATTGTGACCTTGTGACGAGTATACCACTGCGCATGAGTTATTATTTAATTCATTGTTTAGATTGCAAATCAGATTTTTTTTTAAATTAATTTGTTTATATAAAACATGGTACCCTAATCTCTAATTTGGAGAACTGCTTGCAGTGATTAACCCCTGAAGCAATTTCACTGGATGGTTAGAAACCGAAAACAGTTTCAAGAATACATTTTATAATTTAAATGAATGAAATATACTTGCAGCATTTCAGATCTGTATAAGGCTCAGCCTTGAATGAAGAATATATTCGAAATACAGTTTGTTCCAGGTGGATGATATTTTATGGTATATGATACATGGGGGGTAAAACGAGGGGGTATAAGCATTAACGGTGTGTCCAGAAACGAAACTAAAATAGATAACATTAAGCAGTCAAGAAAATATTGTGGTAGGTTTTGTTGTTTCATAGCAAAGCCTAAACACTAACGCTGGTTTTGACATTGCAAAAATGCAAAGTGTCTTGTGTACCTTGGCAACCGTTAAATAAGTAGGATATTGGACAAACATGAAACCTGTATCTAGAGCTTACAGTCAGAAGCTGCGTCGCTCCATTATGCTATTGTACAGCATTTCATAACCAGACTCATGGGCTCTTTGCCATTATCACAAGAGAAACCAAAGTCTTTTACTTGTATGGAAAAGGATTCCTTCCCTGGTCGTCGAAATAATTTTTGGTATATCTTGGTCTTGTCCAATTAACAGGAGTGTTTCACTTTCCCCCCCATGGATTAGTTGCCTGATGATCAACACACCCGCATCTGTAGGGCACGTTTGTTGTTGGATGGTATACATATGGACATGCGTCAGCATCAGTGTTTATCTTCCAAACTCGTCGTGGACCATAATGGTGGAGAGCGTTGATCTTGAGTGAAGTTTTGTAGATGTTCTCTGATGTCCTACCTGTGTTGTCTAAAATATGATACAATTGTATAAACAAACAAGTATTATATTCTTATTGTGTTACTGAGTTTGTTTAGTATACATATTTAATATATATTTAAAAAGCTATAACTCTGTGATCATGAAGCATAAGAAACTTCGTATATGTTCATCTTTTCTTGGCCAACTACTGACTGTTTTCTTGTGAATACAACATATAGGGTATAGAAAATTTAGTGCTTTACAGGCAGATTTCCTAATCATTTTAATGATTACTACATTTTTAGGAGCTATTTATCAAGAATGACATGAAATCACACTAAGGGCAGCCCCACTGAAATTTTAGCCAGTCTACCTGGCTGTTTTTTTTTCCTTTTGACCAGACAAGATAATGGTAGTACATATCCAGAAAAATGGGAACATACTTCATTCATTCTTCTGTATGCACATTATTCTAGTTAGTCAACTTCTCTTCCTGATATTAAACATAAAATCCTGTTTTTTGTTTTTTTTTCTTTTTACTCTTTCAATTTTGCTAAAATCTAGAAAATGCAGTGTATTTGATGTGTTAGAAAACACGTTGATCAAAATGTTTAGATGTGAAATTTCTAGTTTAGATCTCTCTGATTTGATATGTAAACTGCCGCAGTCCGTCTCGGTAGAATCATCATCGGAAGTTCATGTAAAAACGTCAAGATCTTTTTTTTTTTTTTTCCTATGAAACCAGACCCATCTCCTCTGTATAATTAGTCCACTTTAAATGCTAAATTACTCCGGAAAGCCTTTTTTTTTTCTTTTAACTTTTACCGCATTTGCCCGTAGGCCTTTGGTGTAGAGTAGTAGTTTCTGTTTTAACAGAATATTTCATTCAAACAGTACCTAAGTAAGCATGTTTTTTATGCAAATCATGGACGTTTCAGATGAAGTAACTCTCAGTGGTTTAGGGTTGGTTTATGGCTGCCTTTTGTTGCAAGGTTGAAGCTAATATCGTATGTATATCTGTGTGTTGTTAGCACTGTTGCTAGTGCTTTATATGATTTGCATTATGGGAGTGGAGCTGGACTTTGGTCGGTGTCAGCCACCTGTAGTACATAGTCTTCGCTTTCAAATGCATTTGATTTTGTTCCCATGATTGCTGTAATGACATGAGGCTTGTTTGGATCCTAGCCAAGCAGGGACACAGAAAAGTCATTTTGAGACATGGGTTTCCTGTTGAGCAGACCAACTGGCCCTCATCCACTGTATATGGTCAGATATGTCTGTATTAAGCATCAGGATAGTGTCCTATGATTCTAATCCAACAAACACTTTATACCCATACCTTGGCCAGACATCATATGGATCATGGGAGTGAGCACCAGACTTTAAGGAGCCTGATGTAACTTAGCGGATACAGCCCATATTTATAGTCTTTAAAGACCTCTATAAAGTCATGTGGCCTCCCTAATTCAGTTATACATTGAGGGGTTCCTGAAATTGTCTTTTGTAAGTGAAGAATTAGTTTCTATAAGTTGGTGTAGGCCTCCTCATTCTTCAGCGTGACCCAGACATGTAGCTAATTTTTTTTTCACGCTGCAGCTCGGAGTGTTGTTGATGAACTGTTAGCGAAGTAATTTGCATTGGCTGGACACGTTGCTGGACAGGTTATGCCAGGAATGCACTTATGTCCTTTCCATGGCGTTTCTTTTTAACGGGTAATTAACCGTACATTTGTTTGTGGTTGTTAAGTTGACGTTGTGGTCATTTTCCAGCCTGGGTGGCTTTACAAGGCTGTGCAAATTTTCTGCTGACCAAATTAAGAGCTTAAAATTGGTGGGGTAATTTGATATCTGGTATAGTTCTTTCTCAGAATTATTGAACTTCTTTCACCCAACCAGGTGGTGATGACCCAAGTTTCTTATGGAAGCCACCAGTGACCCAAAATATGTAAAATTGCTTAGTGAATTCACGAGCCGCTTTTACGGCACAAGTAAACATAACGTTGTTGGAACAGAATTTTCAGTTGGAGCATGTAATTTTAGGCTGGATCCACCCATGTTGTTAAGTACACAGAGATTTTGAAGCTATCAAGGTCAGCAATAGTCATCCAGAATGTTAACACCTGTAGGTGGATCCTATTTTGGGATGCCCAAAATATGCTTTCCACCTGGTTGTTAAAACAAAGGAAATTTTATATGCAAATACTCTGTGTACTGTGACTAATATGTGACAAGATATGAAACTTTGTCCTGTAGGTCAGTCATAAATGCTAATTAGACTATTCATATAGTATGGCAGGAAAAACTATGTACCGGTAATAGAATGAGAATGTGTGCAATGCTTCTATAATTTGGTTACATTGTTGATGTAGAGATAAGTGCATTACAATCGGACATCCTGTTTAATAAATATCATAAGCTCTATTCATCTGTGTTTATGTAGATGTTAAATATTATTATTGTTTCATATAGCACCATCATATTCCACAGCGCTGTACAATGAGTAAGCAGGACGTAACAAGTAGTGCATAACATAACAATTTGACTTACAGAAAAAAGAGGTATGGAGGACCCTGTTTTAACGAGATTACAATTAATAGGTAGTTAGGGGAGTATTATACAAGAGGGAAAAGTACCACTGTTAGGGAAGGAACAGCCATACTAGTATAAGAATTGTCCAAGGGCAGGAGAAGAAAGGTGAGCTAGGGGAAGGGAGGAGATCATCGAATAAACAGAGAGAAAGTAGGAGGTGCGAGTAGGGGAACCGCTATGAAGGGCTTTGAAATGTAAGAGTCGGGTTTTTGAAATCCATCCTGAAGCACACAGGCAGCCAGTGAAGAGACTGACGGAGGGGCGACAAGTCTGGCAAAAGCATTCATGATTGAAGTAGAGTTGCGAGACAGGTATGAGGCAGAAGGAACACCAGAGGAGAGGAAGAGCAGAGCCAGAGGGACAGTATACAACGACAATGCCTACAAAAAAAATTAAATAAATAAATTAAATAGATATAACCGATCCATGGAGTTTTACTAATGCTAACATGCTAATTAATGGTATTTTGCTTTTGACGTGCCATATTTATAGAAAACACAATGTCTTAATGCAAAGGCAGCAAAACACCATATGTATGCATATAGCAAACACATATTACTTACTAAAGTGGCTAGGTTATGCAAAGGTTTATTAGTATTGCCATAAAGAATAGGCTCAATGTGGGTTTTTCATTGATGGTAGCCAGCAGTGGAGTATTTTTTTATAGATAACTGTAGGTCATCTGTAAAAAAAAAAAAAAAAAAAAAAAAAAAATACCACAGGTATGAAATGAATGTATTGCATGAACCACCAGGACTAACCTGCAGAGACCTTCAAAGTCTTCCTTGTTAATCGTACTCTATTATTGATATTGGGAGAATCTGCTCCATCCCATCAATGCAACCATTTCTGGTGTTCAGGTAATGAACTGTTCAGTGTGCCCTAGTGTTTTAGCTAGGGCACACTAGCTTTAGCAAGTTAACTCAGTAACTAGGAAGTAGTATGGCTTACAAGCAGGGGCGTAACTAGAAACCTCAGGGCCCCGGTGCGAGAATCTGTTAAGGGCCCCCCCCCACCCCAACCCATCTATCCCTTTCTCACTATCTCCCCTCTCCCTCCCTACCCCCCCTTCTCACGATCTACCCACTCCCTCACTCCCCCCCTTCTCACGATCTACCGACTCCCTCCCAACCCCCCCCCCTTTGTAGGTCACTTACCGTCAACTCCTGTGTTGGGAGCGTGAGGCATTTGTCTCGGGTGCCGGCGCTTCACTGCTGAGCGCCGGCATATGACGTCATATGCCGGCGCTTAGTGTGAAGCGCCGGCACCCGAGACAAACGCCTCACGCTCCCAACACTGCACTCTGGGAAGCGCGGAGGCAGGCGACGGCGGCAGCGAGCAGAGGCATCTTGGATTTCTGTCAGTCAGGGGGGCCCAAGAGTTGCCGAGCGGTTGTTTTCAGCAACCGCTCGGCACCCCTTGGGCCCCCCCCTGACTGGCAGAACTCCAGGGCCCGGTCGCAGTCGCAACCCCTGCGACCCCGGTAGTTCCGCCACTGCTTACAAGACATATTTTTTTTAAAGCAGCTTGTCGACAAACCGTATGGATTATAGAAAATAAACTGACTTGACTTGTCCTCTTAACTTTGGAAAGAGGATAGTAGTAGTTTAATTATAAATGTAATAGTAAGAAGAGTTGGAGTATCAATTGTGTTTGCCGTGTGTATACGTTGGCCTGACCTTAATATAAATTCTTTATGTCCGTAAAACTGGAAGACTAGATGAGCTGAATGCTAATTATCTTCCATCAAATTCTGTTTCTACGGGGTTACTTTTTATTTCAGAATATTTGGCACATTTGAGCTTTACTGACTAAATTTGAAGTTGGCGGGGAGAGTATGCAGGAGTATTATGGTTTCAACTCACAGATATAACTATACATTATTAAAGCCCAATCCCAGTGAGCCTCTGCTGAAAGAATAGAGTCGATGGCTTTGTGTGATTTCTTGAAAATCACCTTACTGAGTGAACTATGCGTTACACAGAGCCACCCCAACCTTCGTCATGTATAATAGGGGAGTTGAAGCCAAAACCCTTCTCTGTACTCGACTGCTTTAGTGAATAAACTCTTTAACGCCAGCGGCTGATAAATGATGTGAGTGCCTGGGGCTGCTGTCCCAGATGGTCAGTTTGGCCCTGGCTGTGATGCAGCTCTGGCACGTCACAACATCATTCATTTGTACTGTTATACAGTAGCACCTATGCAGAAAAACATCAATGATAAGAGAAGTAGGCACACAAATGGGTTTGTTCCAATAAATGAAACATATTGGAATATATATTTTATTTTATGATTTATTACCCTATATCATCTCTTAAGAGCAGCTTCATTTCAAACGCAAAAGTAACTAGAACAATCCCTTCAAATACCGTAATTTGTTAGGGATACGAAAGTTGGAAGGAGACGGAGAGTGTAAAGTTTTCATCTCACTGATTTCGCTTTATATAACGATAGCGTACCCCTGCGAGCATCTGTTCCAAGAATAGCTTGGAAGGTTACATTGCTGATCTATGCATTATGCAGGGCCAGCTAAGTTATTCACTATACTGCATAGTGAATTCAAAGAGTTGAAACCAACCTACGGTATATACCGTATTTGCTCGATTATAAGACGACCCTGATTATAAGACAACCCCCCAAAATCTGAATATTAACTTAGGAAAAAAAGAAAAAGCCTGAATATAAGACGACCCTAAAGGAAAAAAGTTTTACCAGTAAATGTTAATTCATGTAAACTATTTTTTTTAATAAAAGCTATGATTGAGAAAAATATTTTTTTTTTGTTTTTATTTCTTGTATTTTCCAACCTGTCCCCCAGTTACGCACATCTGCCCCCAGGCTTGCCGCACCAATATGGCACTGTGGCCCATGATATGCCTTTTAACCCTCTATATGCCACTGTGCCCCATGGTATGCCTTTTGACCCCCTATGTGCCACTCTGCCTCCAGAAATGCCTTATACCCCTATATCCCATTCTGGCATTTAGGGGGTTAAAATGCATATTATGGGGCAGAGTGGCATATAGGGAGGTATAAGGCATTCCAGGAGGCAGAGTGGCATTAAGGGAGTTAAAAGGCATTATATAGAGCACTCTGCCTCCAGAAATGCCTTATACCCCTATATGCCACTCTGGCATTTAGGGGGTTAAAAGGCATATTATGGGGCAGAGTGGCATATAGGGAGGTATAAGGCATTTCAGGAGGCAGAGTGCTCTATTAAATGCCCCCTTAACGCCACTCTGCCTCCTGAAATGCCTTATACCTCCCTATATGCCACTCTGCCCCATAATATGCCTTTTAACCCCCTAAGTGCCAGAGTGGCATATAGGGGTGTAAGGCATTACACACACACACACACACACACACACACACTTACTTACTTACCGGTGCTTCCAATTTCCTGCTGTATTGCCGGGGCAGCGGGTTGACGTCTCATTCCGCGGCAGCCGGAAGGAGGTGGAGTTGGCAGCGGGGGTTTGTATGCGTCCGTCGCAAATACCTTCCCCGGCTGTCAGAGATCAGGAACTCTGGAACTCTAGTCTCTGACAGTCGGGGAAGGTATTTGCGACGGACGCATACAAACCCCCGCTGCCAACTTCACCTCCGGAAGCACCGGTAAGTGTGTGGGGAGGGGGGGGGGCGACGACAGGAGGATCCAGGTCCCCTGCAGCGGTGCGGGGGATCTGGATCTTAGTCTACTAATCAGACCTCTATTTGAGGTCTGATTAGAAGACGACCCCGATTATAAGACGAGGGGTATTTTTCAGAGCATTTGCTCTGAAAAAAACCTCGTCTTATAATCGAGCAAATACGGTAGTACATATATTAGTCATTCCCTTTAGTGTAGTGGCCAAAAAAAAAATACACTGGGAAATCATGGAGATGTTGTATCTGGATCCTGTGTGACGTTCCCGCGGTATATGAACATCCGGCAGGCAGCATTACAATTAGGATGCGTGTGATCACTGCAGTCAGCTACTAGCTTCTTTGTTTAATGTGAAATAAAATCAGTGGCAAATGTTCTTTACCAAGAGTTATAAAAAAATTATTGGGCCCTTCCACGTGCTGTCCTCACATCTATCACAGAACAAAGGAGTATTGTTTGATTTCTTTTTATTGGTAGGGCTGTAAAGTACATATACTAAGCATGATAAGTAGCTATCTGGCATTCACTACAGTGCCTATAAAAGAATTGGTGACTAAAAACAGAACTTTTGCTAGGTTTGTTGTCCTTCTTGATTCGGTCTTATTTGATCTCCATTGAGTCTATCGACTTTACTTACATTTTCTGTTGTATCTATGTGTTTTTGTGATTTACTAACCTGAAAGAAAAATAACTTTTAATTGTAAGCACTTTGGGTTTTTTTTCCTTTGAAAAACAACAAGATTAAAACATAAAAAACTAAAAAAACCAAACACATTACATGTCGGGAAGGGAGTTCTCTGGGAGTTTAGGATAATGGGAGATCTGAGTACCATAACATGGGAGATGGTCTGCTTTTCAATAAATGTAGATGTGTTTTCAGTGGCCCTGTTTACCACATTGAAGGTGCTATGTGATGGACTGTACTGCTAGGTTTGTTTGTCATATGCTAGACTTGTGGCATGTGAGCTGTTACTTTTAAAACTCTAAATAAAATGTTTAAAAAACCCTACAACATAACAATTTTACAGGATTCTGTAAATCCTCTAATATAAGCCTTTATTACTTTGTGATCCTAGTGGCTATACGTGGAATTGCAGGTTAAATGCTGGAGCCATTGCCCTCCCCTCTACTACACAAGGTATGAACCATGTAGTCTTTATATTTGAATAGAACTATTTGCCAAGGTGCTGTTCTACCTAGACCTCCTCCCACCCCAAGTTTTTTCCAAAATACTTAAATGTTATACGCGTGTTAAATAAACATATTCCTGTTTTTAAAATAGTGCACCTTTTTTGTTTTAAACCTTTCACCTGGACATCTTAATTTGTTCCCTCTCCATGGCTCTGCCTGCCAATTTTTAACATCACAAAAGGTGTGTTGGCTTGAAGGTCTTCTAGTTTGAAGAGGAATGTGAGCTGTTACAGCTCAGTCTGCTGTGATGTTATACATAGAGGAGGAAAATAAGACTCAACTCAATAAACCCTCTAATGCAACTTTTAATTGGCAGGGAGCAGTTAGGAGAAAAATACAAGGTCAGCTAGGTTTGTGAATCTGTTAAGACACACTTTCCTTGGTATTAACACCTTAATTCAATGACATGCCGTCCACCACAATAATTTGAATAAAATCAACAATAAATGTCTAATATGCAGAAATTGTCTATTACAAACATAAAAACCTAGGATATTAACATTTGGCATTCCCATATGGACCACCATTAGAGTGGATATACCTCATTTTGTGCAGAAGTTCAGCTAGAAGCTAATACCATTATTGTTTCTGTGAAATCACATGACTGCTTGCATTTTACAATTTTGTGCAACTTCTTGATATGTTATCAAATGGTTTTGTGAAAGGAGAATTGTAATCGGCTAACGAACTTTTGTAACTACATTTTTCCTGTTTTGAGAATACCAGGCTGAATTTAGTTTCTTCTCAAATGCCATTTAAGAAACACTACATGTTATATGTTTTAATATAATTTACTGACTTTTTTGGGGGGTGGATTATAATTTTGTATGGATTTAAGAGAGTAATTCCATATTATATAAAACTGCATGATGAGAAAAAAATCAGGTATTTATGTAAAAGACAATGTTTAAGGTCCATGATGGGTTACCAGAGTAAAAATTATGAACAGTGGCCAATTTTGACTTTATTAAGAATCCCACCATGAATGGATCCCAGCAATTCACAATTATTGAAATTGTTAGTGGTTGCTTTGCCAAAGGTTTCTAATGATAGTTTAGGTGTTTGTTCCCAACTTAACAAAGAGCCCATTTTCAAAGGCACTTTTTTGAGTAAAATGACTTATCTTTCCAGGGGTTTTGTGGTCCTCCTGTATCTCTAAGTGGGTAGCTAAGAAAAACTAGGAGTAGCAAGTTCAAAAGAATTTCTGTTGAGTTGGATGGAAGTTTTCAGACCCAATGACTTTGGTGCATACAGACTTACCTAGTATAGGAACAAGGGTTTGGTGAGCCTGTAAGAAGTCTGCTGCTGAGAATACGAAGATAAAACCATTGAGATGGAAACAGCCATCCTTTTGTTTCAGACTTTAGTGAACGTTAAAGCAATATAACAAAAACAAACAAGAAGCCTCTCCTTGTTTAATACATTAACCAAGGCTGTTGCAGAATTTTATTGTAATAGGAGCCATGTTCAAAAGTCGGCTGATTATCATGCTGATAGCTTTGTGGCCGAAGAGCAAATGCAATAAAATGTGTGCGTAAAAAGTGTTTTAAACGGGGAACTCAGAAAACATTCCAAGAACTCCCTTCTGTATGGCATAGTATATTGTTTATAATGATTTTACAAATGAACATATACTCTTGCATACAAATTCCATTTTAATTTATTCATTTGGTTGGTGCATCCTACGGTGTCAGGATATAAGTTTTTCAACATCTACAGATAATCTACTGAACATGTAAAATTCCTGTTGACGTTAAGCATTTCTCAGTAATGCTATTAGGGAGCTAACAGGGCGGTCGGTTAATGAAACCAATCCCACCCAGTGTTTGAAATAGGAACTTTCCAAAATGTATGTGAATGACCTGGTGGTTTCAAGTAACTTATGTTTTATTGCCACCCGCCGATTTTGCTAACACATAGACTAAATCCTTGGAAGTATGACCTTCCAGTAAACGTACTGGAGGTACACGCCAAAACGAAATGTCAAATGGCCAAAGAGGGACACCTCTGTGACTCTTCTCATGAAATTAGAAATATTTAGAAAATAGACACTGGGGACCAGATTTGGGACCCAGAGATGGACTGACCCTCCTAAAGTAGAACATTTGTTAGATTTTTACTTGATTTTTACTTATCTTTGTTAATGCATATCTCACATATTCGAGTGTCAGCTTGTCATAGAAAATGCTATGAGTTGAGTTGAAGCAAGTTGGAATGTAAGCTAGTGCTGGTCTATTCCTTTTTGGCATCTTTTTAAGAATTGCTGATTCTGTATTAATAATAACATTGCTGACTAAAAGATCAGTAAAAGGTTTGCAATGAAGTCTATGTGTAATAGCAGCAGAACTGGTTAAATGCACAGTCTAGTATCCAATACACCCATAATCAGAGAAGATACTTGCTTTGTAAGTATCCCTCGCTCCAACTTTCTTGCCAACCCTAAGTGCCCCCATCAAAGCACCCATTTTCTGTGCACTCTTACAGATCCATTAAAACTCCAATGTAAGAAGAGAGTACGTGTATAAATTTTTTTTTTTTTTTCAAGATTAGATTTAGTCTTTAGTTATTGTTTGCCATGCTGCTTGGTTTTGTCTGAAAACACATTTTTAGCTAACTTTTTTATTTATTTTAAGTTTCACTGTCTGATCCATTTAAATATTATTATGCCTTTTTTTTTAACAAATTAATTATTTGAAATGTTCTGACAATTTAATATCGATGAGTTACGAAGAACAAAAATCCCTCAAAGCCAAAGAAGTCAATTTAAATACATTAAACCTGTTTTAATTTAATTTTGAATTCCATTAATATGAAGGTTCTCTTGCAAGTTTTATGGTTATGTTGAACAGCGATGCATAATGAGTTCTTAACAACCTGAGCACTTTTTACACAAATTATACACGGTTGAAATAAGTCATCAAATGCCTTAATTTCTCCCTTTGTGCCTTAGAATCTCTCGCAAGCCTAAAGTGTATTTCCTATTCATTTACAAAAAACACATTTATTATTGATGTGAAACATGTTTATTTTATAGACCTGATTTTGGGCAGTTTTCAAATGAAAAGGATCAAAATGATACCTCGCTGTAGACTTTACAATGCATGGCTTTATTCAATAACATTTCTGCAGAGAGATTGTATCCTGAGCCAGCCTACAGACTATTTCATGAAAAAGAAATCCCATGAAATGCCTACAAGCTCTCGGAATGCAATAGCTGCTAGAGTTTTATTCTTTGTTACTGTTGAAGTTGGACAGTGTCAGTGACACTTCCCATAGTAATCTGTGCTACTCCTTCATCGCAGTATTTTTTTTTTTTTTAGGAAAGCCAGTTTGGTGTGAGATTTGGTGTTTTTGCGGCAGTTAGCAAGAAACGTCAATCATAAACCTTATTATTTGTCCGTGTCTGCGACTGTTTTCATGCTTTCGTTCCTGACTGTGATCAATGGGGGAAAAAAGTGCCTTCACGCTGGGTGGTTGAACAGGGTCTATGAGGTTTTCCTGTTTTGTTTTTTTTGTTTTGTTTTTGAAAAAACACACTAAAAGAACAACTCATACAGGAGAAACCGGAGCCCACCTATTTTTCTGCTTATTCTTCAACCGTCCTCACCTTGAGCGTCCCAAGTTTCCATAATTTAAGTTACAGACTTTATTGAATATAAAGGGGCCTCTGGAAGAAGTGTGTGAGGCTTTAGTGAGCATTTTCAGCAGGATCTAATAGTTACTTGGGATGTACGTGGATTTTATTGATGTACCGTGAACTAGAAACAGTTGGCCAAGAGGCTTTTGCTGCTAAAAACCTTAATAAAAACAAATTTTGTTATATTTTGCACAATGGCCAGGCATATAGGGCACTGACACCCTCAAAAAAGGGAGTTCGTATGTAAGCTAAACATATCGCGTGAAGTGTAATGCTGTAGGAAAGTTCTTATTATTCTAGACCTCTGTGACCTCCATAGAATTACACTTACTGCTGGTGTCCACGTTCTGTAAATCACAGCATCCCAGATGAGGGGGTTGCTATTTTCTGATTGTTCCCAGGCGACACTTGTTTTGTATACAGAGGATCGAATAAATGCCAAAGGTCTTCTCTTAATTGACAGAATCAAATGGCAGCAATATTGCCACCTAGAAGAGAAAAGAAAAACACCGCCTTTATATCGGAGATTTGTTCCTCTTGACAACATTGAGACTCAGGCTATATATCCTTATCCACTTTCTGGCTTGATTGATGCTGCTGTCAGAGGGACTGGAAGAACGCGTGGCCAACCATAAAGTAATACTAACCTGCTGCTTTAAATACGACCAGGGATAAGGGGGGGGCACTGGGCTTTAATTGCTAAATGGTCCATTTGGATATTTTATCATACCGTGTTAAGGGCTTTTCAAGTTTAAAGAAGTCTGTCTGTGCTTTATGCTCAACCCCTCTTACAGGCTGGATGAAACATTTCCCCTCAACTCACTCGTAATCTCATGGTTTACCTAATAAACCTCTCTGTATGCTGTAGAAGCATTTCTTTAAACCGTAAAAAAAGGTAAAAAAACGGTCCGAACAGCTTCACGAACGGTGTTTCGTATCAAGACATTTCTTGCAGATTAACCCAGTGCAATCAAAACTGATCCACACCCAAAACTGTAGAATGATTTGTGTGCATACAAACTGTATTGCGTTAACTGTGGTTGATTTTTCCTCGCTCGTATGTCTTCATTCTTGTCCAGGAAACACTAGATATTTCTGGATCTAAATAGTTAACTTCCCAAAACTTTACTAGTGGTGGAAGCTACTGAACACTTATGTCTTCTACTGACATCTGACACTTTTGTTTTTTTATTTTTACCGTATAAATTGGTTTTTCAAAGAATACATAATCTGAGTATATAGAACGTTCTGCCCCTGCCTAGAAACAATTGTGATCTGATCAGCTGTGAGAATAAGGTAGCAGCTGTAATAAGTCGTTGTTTAAATACTTGTTCCAGATTTGAAAGATATGCTGAATTTTGGGCAGGTTAGCCTGTTTACTTCTACATTATCCGGTAATGGTCAGAGATATCCTAGGTCTCTTTAGTGTTCCAGATACAAACCTCCTAAACGTGAAAAGCAGGTTTCAGACTCCCAGTACAGGTTGTGCTTGCCAAATCCCTGGGAACTTGAAGTTAAATGATTTGTGCTCAAACACGTTCAAGTAGGACTTTACATTTTTTTAAATGAGATTATTTTTTTTTCCTCGTTTTTTTTTTTTTTCTTCAAGGGACACATTTTTTTTTTTTTTTTTTTTTTTTAATGTGTCACCATTGGCAGGGTCGGTGTAAGTCTTCTTCCCGACATTGAAATTTTACCTTGGATTTGGTGACTAGAAAACTAAATCTTTCAAACAGTAACTCAAAAAAAAAATCACTGGCCCAGGTGGGAATATGTTTGACAAAAGTCTAACGCTTAAAGGGAAAGTCACTTTAATGGATTTACTCTCATTTCTGTCTACTGCTTGTGTTTTTGGATTGATTGGTTTTTGGAAGCATTGGAGATATTGTCTTCAAATATTTGTGTATGGTTTGCAGAAGAGGAGAACATAGATGTGATAGAAAACTGCAAATACATACAAAGGAATACTTAAATACATAAGTTAATTTAAAAAGGAGACATTTTAGAACAAGAAGCTTTACTTTTGCTGAGTGGGAGATGGAAAAGTGAAATGAAACCAAGGACTGATTAAGGTTGAAATAATTAAAGCAGGAAAAATGGGTAGACTAGGTAGGCCAAATGCTACTTATTTGCTGCTAAATTCTGTGGGGTTTTTTTCTTCCTAAGACTATTTTACCTGTTAGAATTATTATTATTATTATTATATTTATTTATATTGCGCCAACAATTCGCGCAGCGTATCTTACAATGCATATATTCAATGGGGTATGACAAGACGAGAATTGACAGACTAAGACAAACCGATACATTAGGTGGAGAGAGCCCTGCTCGCAAGCTTACAATCTTGACGTAATGGGGTGACAAACATAAGGAACAGAGAAAGGTGAGAGGTAGTGTGGGGGGTATCAGTGATGTGTGGGGGGTATAAGGCACAGAGAAAGGGTGAGAAGTAGTGTGGGGGTATCAGTGATGTGTGGGGGGGTATAAGGCACAGAGAAAGGGTGAGAAGTAGTGTGGAGGGTATCAGTGATGTGGGGGGTATAAGGCAAAGAGAAAGGTGAGAGGTAGTGTGGGGGTTGTATCAGTGACAGGGAAGTTCTAGCAACTAAGGTGGTATACGTCTCTGAAGAAGTGGGTTTTGAGATTTGCGTTAGAAGCCAAGATCCATGATGAAATGAGTCAAAACTAGACCAAAAATAATTTGGACAAATTTGTTTCATTTTTGGTCTGTTCGTTTTCGGACAACAAACTGCCCTTTTGTTTCCGTTCTCTTGTCTTCTTTCTTCGTCTGTTTCTCTGTGAGCCCAGTGTCCCAGAGCATTTCCACAAAAGGGCAGCGCCTCCGGACACACTCTTTCCCCTGATTGAGAAAACAAGGGAGAGGCTGTCCACAATTTTGCAGAATTACGCTGAGAGGCCAGAATAATGAAGATCGATTCGCAGAGAAAGAGAAGCGTTTCTTCACTTTCTCCTCTCCTCCAATAGGGGGAGAGGGTGCACCCAGAGCCTCCGCTATTTTGCAGAAGTGCTGTGGGAGACCTGGTTCCTGAGAAGCGGAAGAAGAAAGAAGACACAAGGAGAAGCGGACGAAAAAAGAAGAGGGACAAGAAGAGGCAAGAGAAGAAGCGGAGCTGTGGGAAAGGACACAGGGACATCGGCAGAGAAGGTAGGGAGACATTGAGTAAAAGTCTGTCAATGCCTGAGTAAGTGAAATACAATATAAAATTCAGCGCTCTCTGCTTTGTTTCCATTTGTTTCATTGGGGTCTTCCCTCGTTTTTAAAATGAAAATACGATTCTGAATGCACAAGTCTAATCAAAACATCTTAGTGTCTATGTAGGCAAATATTATATAAGTTTTATTATGTTTCTATATAAGCATCATTGCATAGGTTAATTTGTTATATCAAACTGTAAAATGTATGATTTGCTAAAAGAGACAGAGCTGCTTTAAAGAGTACGTCTTTTTGTAAATCCAAAGTAACATTGGGATTTACAATGCCGGAATGTTAAGCAATAACGCATGAAAGGATTACTGGTAGAAAGTGCTGAGTTAATTTATTTATGAGGCATGCATAAATTTCATCTATCCTGTTTAGTTAGTACCAGTAGAGAAATGTATGGAAAATAAATAAATAAAATAAAAAATAAAATAAAAACATATATAAAATATATATATACCGGTATGTACGTGTGTTTTAATATAGCAGTATAGTAGATAGGGGCGTTTATCAAATAATTCACAACATGAATCCCACTTTTCTTACAATGTTAGGCACAATATTTTATTTGTACAAGGTTATTAGTTTTAGAGTCTATTATTCCTTGACTTCATCCTTTAGCCTAAGCATGCAATATTATTACTTTGTGTTTGAATATAGCGAGGCGCTAGCGTGTTTCTAGTTCTAGTGCACACGTATGAAATGCCACGCTGAAATCGAGAAAAAGCTACATGGAAAATTATAAAGCATCATTTTCCATTGTAGGCCAATTAGTCACTATGCACTATAATAAGTATATTCCCAGTTTAGACTCCCGATTTCTGGTCATTCTCCATAATGCTAGGCATCTGTGCATATTGGCTCTGCTTAGTGAATATATACCTATGGTTATAGTTCTAGCGGTGACCCGCTATCTGACTCCCTGCTTACCACAGATGGTTAATTTGCTCCCAGGAAGTATGTTCTACAGACTATCGAGAGAAATGAGCCAGCAATAAAATTGCTTGCTGTTTTCTACCAAATTTTGTTTTATATAAATTCAAAGGACGTTCTACATTAAATTGCACACTCACTTGAAAAATACAAGGTTGTTATGCTTCTTGAATGTCTGCGCGTGGATCATGATTTATATGCCCTGATCTTGTTACGAGCAGGAGAATATTTTCTTCTTCGGAGTCTTGATGGCTTCTTTTCATGCTGGTTTATGTGCTAAAGACAAAAGAAAAAAAACCTGTGCTGTACCTTTTCAGTTCAGAAATAATGCTGTTAATGATATTTATAGAGGTGTTAACACTAGGGAGCTGTATTGGTGTAAGAGCAGGTAACAGGATACATTTGCAGAAGCTCTTGATGCCATTTCTTAGTCATCTAGTGAGAAGGACAAGATGACTTTACGCCATTAATGGAACTTCTTAACTTTCTCTGAATTTTATTAAGTTGTTCTTTCTCTTGTATAGTGTGAATGGGCCGGTTGGGAAGATACAAGGTCTTTCTTGTAACTGGTCCATCGCGCAGTGGTGCACTGGGGAGCCTGATTGCAAAATAGGGTTGTAGTCCCACCAAACTATCCTAGGGGAGTAAGCCCACTAGGCCTAGCCAGCCTGGGCCAGAATATGCCTCTGCCTTGGGATCTTTAAGTAACGTGAACAACCCACATATTGGTTATTGAATAAACTTTCAGAAAGCATCAACATATTCAGCAGGCCATTCATAAAGACCTAGAATAAGGACTCCTAAACCAACATTATATGTGCTAGAGCCCTAGGCAGTGAGACAAATCCTTACTGGATTTTTTTCTCTGACCTTTACAGAAACCTAGAATTTGATGGCAGATAAGAACCATTTGCATACAGTCTTTCCATTTTTCCTGACATAGAGATTCAGAGCTTACTCAGGCCTTGTCTCGGATTAAGAATAGCTTTTTGACTATCCACGCATGTTGAAATTCTTTACTTTATTAGTCTCTACCACTTCTGATGAGAGCTCCTCTCTCTGCAAAGTAGAACTTCCTTATTACATTTAAACCTCTGACCATCCAGTTTTAGACTATGGCCTGTTGGTTTCTTTCTTTCTTTCTTTGAAATGAACTTCCCCCTGTACTCAGTTACATCCCTATGTATTTAAATGTATCTGTCAGATCTCCCCTTTCTCGATACATGTTAAGGTTCCTCCGCTGAACTTTCAATGTGTCTGGGGTCTCCAGAACGGTACACAATACTCTAGGTGAGGTCTGACCGGAGATCTGCTCAGTGGCTGAACCAACTCCCTCTCTTTGTGCTACTGATGCCCCTGGCTATACAGCCCAGCACCCTGCTTGCTTTTTCCAATGCTTTATCGCATAACCTGTATACTTACGCTGCACTTGTTTTGTTCATTCATAGTTGTTGTGGCTTTGTTAATTTTAGCGTGGCAATTAGGATGGTCCAACATACAAGAAATAGACATTTATTTATTTAAGGCACTTTATGTAGGACCCCGCTTATAAATAAGAACAAGCTTCTTTACTGTTAACATCTATACCAAATAAATCTTTATAACCGAACACAAGAAAATAATTATAACCCAATAGTCCATGTGCCATATTGGGGGCGCTCCTTTATTTATGTACTTGCAGCACAGCAGACATCCTAAATTGGCAGGTAACTTGTAGTAATTGGCACTCCATTTGTATTGTGTCTTTGTTCTACTCATTTTGTTTTCCCACTGGATTTTTTATACACAAAGCCTCCAAATCTACAGGATGTTCCAGCTTGCTTCTTAGAATTAGGTGAAACAAAAATGCATTTATTTGGTTTTCTGGATAAAAGTGTAAAATCATGTCTTTCCCTGTTTATATACACATAGACATAAATGTAATTACACTATATTTATCGTATCCTAGTAGATAATTAGATTAAGCTACTGGTATTAAAAATGTCAAGCTTCACAGAGAACACTATATGTATATATATATACTGTATATCAGTATAATGCATTTGCATAATGGACACTATGGCCAAGGAATGTTCGGCTTTAAGGTGGGAAGAAAAACATTCAGAAAAAAGTTCACAAGCAGATTTTTTTTCAAATTTTTTTTTTTTTTTATAAATTACACCAAAAATTAACTGGTACACAGAAACCTAAAAAATGATGGCAGATAAGAATCATTCTGCCTATCTAGTATGCCTATTTTTTGTTCCTGCTTTAAAAAGTCAAGCCTTAACTAGTTGATCATTGATCTCTTCAGGATGCCCAGGTTCCTGTTCCATGCGTGTTTAAATTCCCTTACTGTGTTACAGGACATGAAACTCCTGTCCCAATAAATATATATATTTTATTTATTGTGTACTTATAAAACAGTCACGTATAGTAAATGTGTAACTTGCTTTTCAAAGTAGGGGAAACTGTTCAAAATAAGGAAGAATGCAAGTGTTATATGTGAGATTTATTGCATGCCTTGCAATGCAGTGTACTCAAAGGCTTAAAGATCTAATGCTAATCCTCAGATTAGCTCAGGCAAAAAATGTACAACATGTGTATTACACATTTCTGACCGTAGACTCTGCAAAATAATAGTAATCAGATTTTGACGTTTGTAGCCACACATTCATTTTTTTTTATTTAAGATTTTTTTATTTTGCTTATTACACTGTAGCAGGACAATTCTCGTAATTCTGTGTTACGATGCAAACTGGAAACTGCTTTGCTGTTCGCTTCCATATTAGTAATGTTAACATTGTTGTTTTACATTTTAAAGGTATGCACTATTAGTGGTCAAAAATCTTTGGCCCCAGTGCAGGCTTTGATCCCATTGCTTTACCTTTCACTCCTCCTTATGATCTTCCTACAAGCAAACCTTTATTGAGAATAAGGGTGAGCCTAGGTTTAGTGGCACCTGTGTGCAGTATTTCTCTGGGGCCCCCCATTAACTAACACGCATACATACTAACTCACATCGCTCACATCGCTCACTCATGCTAATACTGTACACTTGCATAGAAACCCATTTTCCTAACCTGACTTATCCTGGCACTCCAACACCAACTGTTAACACACAAACTCATAATAACATCAAACATTGACACCCACGTGCTAACACCAAACATTAACACACATACATTCATGCTAATACCATACACTTACACACTCTAACATATGCTCATATTATATGTGCACAAACGCTAACAAACTTACACACAGTAAGATACTTACACACACATGGACTAACATACCTACATACACAGTAACATACCTACACATAAACACATTCTTCAAATAAAGCTTATGTAGAGGTTGTCATTGTAGACGTGCGTGTCGTATTTTGTTTAAATTAAAAACTTAATTACCCCTCACTGTTATGTAATTTGGTTGTTTTAATCAAGCTTTTATATAGTCCATTTTTGTTGATTATTCATATCTTTATATTTATTTATAACCTAAAATAACAATGTATACGGATATCGGAAAATTAAGATTTGTATTCGCTGTTTTCCTTTTGCAACAAAAAAAAAAACTGTTTTATCAAATAAAATAAATATATATAAAATTATGGGGGAAGTTTACCTTTTATTGACAGGCCAGAGATAATTTTATAGGAAAGAGTAACCATGCAGAACCTAAGAACAGGAATGTTAAAGTGGCTGCCTCTATGGAATAGATATGATATAACGTGGGTTTTAAGCCCTTAATGACAAAGCCCGTACATGTACGGGGTCAAAATGCATTGTTTTCAATGGGTTTAGGGACCGACTATTGTCCGTAAGGGGTTAATACCTAATTTATTTTACATATAAGACAATGAGCGTTAGGATCCCGGAAAAGTAACACAGGTACTTTTAAAACTGTTGCTTTTAATGCTTTGTGACTTTTTACAGGACAGTATTCAGGGTACAAGTTAAACGGACACGCTAATGCACTTTAATGCATATGGTAGCTGTGTGGTTCCTTTACATTTTAATCCCACAAATGCTTTTGCCCCTTTCCCCAAAGCCGGTTAATGCCCTGCAGGAGATGCATGTGGGCGAATGCATCTCCCTGCAGATGATATAATCTCCTCCAGGGGGTTCCAGCTCTGGCCCTACTGAACGTCGCGTACAGTGTCCATGTGTAAAGTGTTCCCGTTAATTTCAGTGGAGCACTTTTCCTGCCGCTGATTGGCTGCTTAAACTGTCAATCAGTGCCAGGAATACTCCCCAAGTACTTTACTGCCACTTATTGACAGTTTAATCAGCCAGTCACTGGCAAGACATTTCAGGTCCTTGAGGAAGAGAGAAGATTATGCACCATGTCGGGTAAGTTTTATTTATTTCTGTTTAGGAAGAATGCATATTAAAATACTCAACTTAAAAATGCATTCTTCTATAGTAGGGTGCCAGTGACTAAACCGTCCCCTTTTTAAGTTTAAATAGTGTTTTCTTGAAGTAAACGGCTTCAGGCCATTGAGGTCAGACTGTCAGCCTAAAGCCTAACGTCGCCCCCTCTAAAGAAAAAAATGCATAATAAAGTACTCTTCGAGCACATGAATATGCTTTCTTCCAAAATGGGGGGGGCACTTACTTGACCTAGAAGACTGCAGCCCTTCTACAGCAGCTGACGTTTGCCATGCCTATGCACAGGGGTCTAAACAGACCACTGCCTGCAGCATTTACCAAGCCGTTTTTGGAGCGGTCTGTAAATAGTTGGGGCAGGTGAAAGGGCAAATGCATATAGGGGATTCTGCATATACAAAACCGTCACCATGGAAATTTATAGGGACCATGGTATAAACAAAAAAAATGTGTGCTTCTGAGCTTTGTTTATATTATCCAGTGGTTTCTGTCATAGGTGGTTGTGGTATTGTGTATTTGTATAAGGTTGTGATTCTTCCTCGTGAGTCTGTGTGTTTGTTTCTGTCGTCTCTTTCGGAGTCATATGTCAAGAAACGGCGTTGTGTTTTGATTACGTTTCAAAAGAGAATAGCGGACTCGAGGGCTTGCCTTATGATTTAGGTGTGAGCTGATGGGGATTGCCACCACCAGGATGTTAAGCGGTACGGGAAGTCCATCCCGGAAGAGGGCCCTGGTGACCGTTTGCCTTAAGTGCTACAAATCCAATGGTTGTACCTGTTGTTGGTTTTCAGCAAGGTCATGTCAGGTTCCCAGACTTACCCTTCAAATGGAAATCTTGCCTGAACGTTTATATATAACGTATATATATATATATGTGTATATATGCATTAGAAATTGTTATCTCTTGAATCTTCTGTTTGGAGATGATTCACACATATTTGAGACATAGGACAAGCCTGCTTTTCATGCCCGTAGCAGTCACAATAATGGAGCAAAGTTAAGACCATTACTCATGCAGTGCACACGCTGAGACTGGAAGTGAAATGGTTGCGTACAGAATTGATGGCATGCCGGCTGTCATCTAGTTAAAAACACACAAAAGTCCCATTTATATATGTAACGCAGTTTGGTCATGTCACAGTGACTCTGCCACTTATACAAATGCAAAGCTAATTACAGTTGTGTTTAAAGCATATGAGAGACAGGTTGTTTCTTGTATGTATCTAGATGTTGCTACATATCTATATTCGTAAAACAATATCACAAACATTTCCCCCTATCAACTACCAAACATGCAAAACTATAACTCTCCATGCTTCAGTGCGGCCATTGGTGAATTGTCCATTAGGCACACTAGGGCTCATGCCTGGGGGATCTGAAGCTTTAGGGGGAGCTTCTGTGCATTGATGGATAATCTGCTAAAACACTGCCATCTGCCAAATACCAATAGCAGCATTAACCCTGTGATGCAAGTGTGGCAGCTCTCGCTGTGTGGGAGCAGAAGTGTGTGTGCGTGTGCGCATGGCTATGAGCTTTAGATCTGGGAATTTTGTAATAGCGCTGCTTGTTACTGTATAGTGTATAGTAGCTACCAGTGAAAAGTAATGCATAAACAATATTGGTCAGCCCTTTACTTCAGACATGTCCAGAAAGTGCAGATGACTGGGTCTACTGCAGGTAAGTTTGACACCTTTATACTGTATATACATTCTGGTGGTAAAATTGCTAGTAAGTATGTATGTGTACATGCATACAGGCCAGTCTGCCCTCTCTTACGCCGCATAATTACATATAAAGTATTGGCTAGAATATAATGTAGAGTTGAAAAGCTACCCTCAACAAAGTGACACCTAAGTTTCCAACGAAAGGTGCACTTTGAGTGTTTCTGTAAATCCAAGTTGCGATGCACTACGTGTTTTGTCCTGTTTACTTATTGTACATCACTACAGAATATTACAGAGCTATATACATCAATAACTATTAAATATCACTGATAGGTGGCTGTAGAATATCAACAAAAATATCCTATTTTAAGAAACTCTTTCCCATAAACATTATGGAGCGAAATTTTAAAATGTGATTCTACTACAGAATTTGGATATTCTGAGGCAGACTGGCAGTGAACCAAGTTAGGTACGAAGTCGATACAGAATGGACATCATCTGCTCGTTAGGCTTGAATTGATTGGGTTTTTTTTTCTTCTTCTTTTCTTGAGGTCACACTTTTGAAATCATAATGTGTACATCTAGCATGAGCTATTGTAGATAGAAAGAAATATAAAATATGTTTTGGGTATATTATCTGTAGTGCTAGGAATGAGTAATGAGTATACCTGGGAGCTCTTAGGGTTTTAGTCACCGATCTCAGGGTGAAGGGGCAGATTAATAATGTCACAGTCTACAACTGACTCCTTCCTAATATACACTGTACTGGACTCCCTATGGGTGCCTTTGCTATCAATAAGTCGTAGTCAATATCCTTGATTTCGGTCGTGGTTTCGGTGAGTCACTACATATAATCTTCACAATGGGCTAAAAAGAGAGTCGGTGTCAGCAGATTTAGAATGTTTCCGGGTATATGAATGAGTCGGTGGAGACTGTTAGATCTGAAATCAGTAAAGGGTCAAATTAATTTCAGTTTATATAACTAAATATCAATAGGACCCAAAATAACATAAATTCCAGGTATAGACCAGCTCCCTTGTCTCACTTATAACCACACCCCCATTTAAAGACGCAATCAGATGTATGCTTGTTATAATGCATGACAGATTTAAGACATGACAGGAATAAAATGCTTTTCCATACACAAAGCACAGTAACCTGTCAATGTATAGTTGTTGCTATGTACAGTGTGTCGTCCACCTTATTTGTTGCTCTCCCACTTAACAGAACCGAACAACTGGAATATCACTCCTGTGATGATAATGTGTTTAGTGATCCTCGCGTTCCTCAGCACTTTTAAAAACCTGTTTGTGTGTGGCTTTTTAAAAGGTTAAATTGGCTTGTTTCTCCTTGATTAATTGGAAAAGTGTATTTTTTTTTTTTACCATTTCAGAAGAATAATTCACAGACGATAATTATGGGAGTTATCAAACTTTATTATACAATTCAATATATCAAATGAATGTGAACAGAAGGGACACATTTGACCTTAAAGCAGGCCTGAGAAGGGCTACCTCTGGACTCACGAAGAGTCATTCTTCAGCACTCAGGAAAGGAAAAACCCCCTTTTTTTATTTTTTATTTTTTTTTTACATTTTTTTTTGGTTGAAGGAGGAAACCTCTAAGGAACCATGGCTTGAAGAACTGCCCTTCCCTATGGGCATTAAGAGGATAATTTTATCTAGAGCATGGGGTTTTCAAAATTGTTTTTACTGGCCAGAGATCATACTAAAATCGAATCTAAAAACAATCGATACATGTAAAAAAGTAAAACATTATTCCGTTAACAAAATACTAAACAGCATCCTTATGACTGAAATGGACTTCAGATTTCATATCCAGAAATCCATGCTCTTCATGTCAACCTGCAGTTCACATTCTTCAGATCTCTGCTGGGATCCTGACACTCTGCGAATCTCTTTGCCGGAGAGCCGGCACTCCGCAGATTTCTTTGCCAGGCAGCCAGCGGTTTTTACGTAGGCCTTGAGAGTTCTTCACTGCACGTGTGTTTCAGACTCGTGGCTATGCTTGTGTGCAGAGATGTTTTGTAATGCCTACATAGACTGCAACTTCCATTATGACATCGCAATGATAAGAGCAGACAAGATTCCACACAGCATGTTTAACCCTTCAGCTGCCAGCAAACTGCATATCACACACACACTGCGTCACTGGAGTTGCCATAAACGTCCCGGGAAAACAACAGCTAGTATTGGTGCTGTTCAGATGGTTATTTTAGTGTGATAATTTCAACTTTATTTTTTTTTTAAATGTAATGTTAAGTGGTGTTGCACAGAAATCTGAGGTTGTTTTGAAAGATAAACCAGTGAAATGTGAGAAGGGGAAAATAATTTGAAATGGAAGTATGGAGCATGAAGGGAAAGGGCAGGTAAAATCAAACTCAACACTAAATGCAATATCTAAAATTACCACAAAAAAAACCAAAACTAATTTGACTGGAGGTACGTGGTTGAAGAATATGGGACATTTTGCCTCATGACATGAGATTCATGGCAAAAATTGCACAAGTACATTTCTGTAATCAAGTCTCCTCCTTATCAGAAGGCTGGAGTTTTAATACAGATACATTTCTTTTTAGAAATTGTGAACCTCATCACATAAATGTGCATGCGATTGACATAAAGCTATCCTGAATAAAAGACAAGACCAAGGACCGTGTAAGGAGTGAGGTTTTTATAGCAGAACATTTCTCAGACTGGATGGCTCCAATGTTTCTTATCTGCCATTAAATCCCATTTTATGGACCTTTGAATTGCTATATATATTCCACTTATCTTGAATATATAACCATACACATTTTAAATAGGCTCTTTCAATCTTGAATATATAGATAGATTACTGAAATTGTGTTGTAGTATGACACCAGGGCTTTAAAACTTTAAGGCCTGTTCATAAAAGGAAGCGTTTGCAGGAGAGTTGTGGCTTCTGCTCTCACTTCACTATTCACTATAAAGGGCTGACGCTGACGTTGACTGGTGTCAGCTGGTCCTGTGTAATGCATAATTCAATAGATGAGGAGACTGTAAACAGATTAGACTGATTTTAGCATCTGTGCTTACTTATTAGAGAGCAATGTACATCACCATCACACTGCCCTGTGACACTCTAGAACCGATTTATAAATCACCCAGTGAGATTCTAGACCTGATAGATAAATATCCTTGTGAGCTTCTAGAATTGTTAAGTAAATAGCCACAGGAGATTGTAGAACTGATAAGTAAATTGCTTTGTGGGATTCTAGAATTGTTAAATATATGGCCCCGTGGGATCCCATAACTCTTGGCCTTGGGTGATTTGGGAACTGATAGATAAATAACCCAGTGTCATTCTAGAGATGGTTAGTAAATAGCCCAGTGTCATTCTACAGATGGTTAGTAAATAGCCCAGTGTCATTCTACAGATGGTTAGTAAATAGCCCAGTGTGATTCTAGAACTGATGCACACAAATTCTCAAATAGTTTTTATGCTCTTCCCAAAAAATTTCCAGTGCCTTTGTTAGAAAAGATGATGGTTTCAGAGGAGCGTTTCAAAGTGACTTCATCAGTTAGGAATTTGAGTTTCACCTGCTCTTATCGCCCGTGTTTATGCGTTTCCTGGCAGCGTATGTTGTTTGAGGAAGTTTCTGCCACTTAAAGGCGCAGTGAAAGGTATGCCTTAAAAGCTCTCCTCCCAGAGAAAGCACCATGCGAGGCAGTGTTTTATACCAATAGCATGAGTTTGTTTTTGTGCTGACCTATTCAATGCTCAAAATATATGGTCTGCTTTAGAAATGTTCTAACAAAAACTAAGATATATATTTAGTTAATTACCCAATAATTCCATATAATTTAAATTTTAAGCTGCTTTCGTGTGTCGTTTACGAGTTGACAGGAGTGTTGACGCTTTGGGTGACAGATCTAAACATACAGGTTAGGTGTCCTGTTCTTTGTTTCATGGTTTTTTTGACACATTAGTGTCCATGAAATCATAACAATTACAATGAAGTCCCCATAAAAATAAGGTAATTAGGGAACTGCTGCTTTAACCATTTCTCAGTTAGTTTGGCCCAAAAGAGAGAGAGATTCGTTTTGTGGATGTGATTTGTAACATGAGTCTTGAAAACTGTAATTTGACGTTTAACTTGAATTTTCCCTGTATTTAAAGAGACAGTGTCACAAAACATGTTCATGAACATATATTAAAGTAGTTTGTAAGTACCTTTTAATCTGCAAATTATATTTCCGTGTAAATTAATGTTATTGACCGTGTCAGGCCTGTAGCTTCAGAGCTGCACAGGAATGCTCCTTTAGACCTTTTGTAGGATAGCACTCGGCAATGATATGTGTTAAAGTGCGTATGAGGGCTGGAGTGTACTAATATGTGGCTTATATGCATGGTGCATACCTTCAGTGATGCTTATAACTTAATCGACAATGAATTCAAAGAGAATAGTCTCCACAGCCCAAACCTTTATCGTTGTGAAATCTTACCCCTATGACGGTAACAACGCGTTTGCAGGACATTCAATTTACCGAATTAATTGTATATTAGGACTCCTCCTGTAAAGATTGGTGCTCTCCTTTCTTAATGCAGATGACAAGTGCTAGAGGAGTCATGCCTGGACTGGTTATAAACTGACACTCACTGTAGAGAATGTCCCCAATGTGGATAAATCAATCCGGAGTGTGGTGCAAGAGAAGCCTTGACAATCTGTGAGAGATGGGCACAAAAAAGTATTTAAGAAATCTTGTGGTGAGGGGGAGAATGGAGCCTCTTGGCTGCGATGCTGTTTGGTCAAGGGCTGGCCCTTGTAAAGCAAAATAAACACAGAGAGATTTAGTCTTGGTTGCCCATGGATTACTCTGGACCAGGTCAGCCTTCTAATTTGGAAATTACTGTGTTCTATGGATAGATCCAGTTTGCCATCATACAGAGCTAATTTTAACATCATTTGAGAAAAGGCCAGTTAATATGTTGACTTCTAGATTATATAAATGTTTCAGTAGTTTAATATTATACTTTTGTGCATTTTCCCCTTGCTGTTGGGTTCAGTAGTGCACTTCGAGGTACCGTTTCAGACTTGTGTGTCCATGTCTGTTGAGGTGAGGTTGTACTGCGTAGACTTTGCTAAGCCATGTTGTAGACATTAAGGACCATTAACAAACAATATAAATTAATTTATATTCATTTAATATACCTGTTTAGATCAGGTTTTCTGGAATACCATAACTTGATAAAATAAGTACAAAAATCAATACTTTGAAAGAAGATAGAAAATGTAATTGACTTTGCCATGTATAGAAGATGATACTATTTTGTAAGGCTGTAGGCTCCTCATGAATCAGGATTTGGTCCAGTGCACTTTTATAGTTCACACAGTATAATTACGGCTCGCTCATATGACATATGTGCTTTGAAGACCAGCCGCGATATAATTGTTTGTTTTTTCTTGTTTTATTATTTACTGTTATTCGCTAAACATTGTTCTTCTGTATTTCAGAAACATGCCAAGGGCCAGGATTTGTTCGACCAGATTGTATACCATTTGGATTTGATAGAAACCGATTATTTTGGCCTACAATTCACGGATGCTGCCCAAGTGTCGGTATGTACCTAAATCCAGTTCAGATCGTTAGAGATGTCTCCTCCTATATCCCCACAGGGAATGAGATAATAATACGGTTAATGATGCTTAAAATAATAACTAGAGCAAGAATATCCAGGAGGTTATTCCTGAAATTTTTAATCATTAAAATGTTCTCCCTGCACTTGCCTGTTTTCAGATAAAAATCCCCAAGACATATTATACAGTATTACAATAAATAACCGCGGTTTGTTAGGACTCTGAAAGGGAATGACAATTGACAAGCTGGTCGCTGCTGAATTCTTGTTATTATATTAAAGAGACATGAAAGGACGGCTGTAGATTTTAATGTGGTTCTTGTTACCTAAAATAAACTTGTAATTTATCAGTAGAACATTAAAACTTTTCTATATTATGTGTTAAAAGTTATGTTACCTTTTTAAGAGACTTCTTATGAATCAATGGGGATTGATAGGGGATTTATGTATCCATAATGCTTAAATGATCCTGATATTACAGGCCATAACTTCTTATATGTTCTTGTGGTGTTCCCACACAAGGTTGTATTGGTCACAAGAGTGGTCTGATGCTACCTTCCACAACCTATTTATTTACACTCACATTAACTTTTCTTGCTCTGCTGTCCTTTAGAAATACTTCTTACTTGTGATATCAAAGATATTTAATTGCAGTCCCTATTATGCCTCAAAAACAATGAGTGTCCTTTGGTCCTCAATGTCAGAGACAAACTTAACAACTCAAATCGCCCAACTGGCTCCTCTTCACCCTTGTGTCCTGTGAATGCTTCAGTATCCTGTACCTCTTATTCCCTTGTGGAACTCTTTCTCATTCTCCATGCCTGTACACGTTTAACTAAATGCCACGAGGAGGAATCGTGCTTTCCTCCTTTTTTTTCTCCGCATTTATAAACCATACACACACATTGAACAATATAAGCATTTCCATTTATTTTAATTCTTCAAGTTGAATACATTTCTTCCAGCCAGAATCATATTCTGACTGGAAGATTAAATTGAACTTTTAAATCCATTAGCTTTAAAAGCCGATGAATGTAAGAGGACACATTAGCAAGGAAAGTGAGCCCTTTTTTCAGGAAGCAGCTAATTGAAGCAATTGGAGAGATTTGTCTTAATAATCAGTATGGCTTTGTCTTGGGTTTGTGTGTGTGATGAGCAGCATAATACATTAGACTACTTTACCTCATTAAAATCCATGTAGTACAGAACAGTACAGTAAGCAGCTGACAGTGGTGTTTAGACATCTGGGGAACTAGTGTTTCCACTGGTATGTCTTTTAATTCATAGAACTGCAGCTGGAACAATGGAACTTTCAATCTCATTGCAGTAGGTTTCACTGACTGTGGAGGTCTCCATGTAATGGCTGATATAAATCTTATAAACATTACTGGTGTCTTCATTATTCTTGTAAAAAAATAATTGTATAAATCCATTAGAAACAGACTTTGAAGGCAGATTAACAACCGTTCGACCCATCTAGTCTGCCTGTAAAGACATTGGTCTTGTCTTGGATTCAGGATAGCCTTATGACTACCCCATGCGTGTTTAAAAACCAAACCTCTTAGTAAATTAAAACGTCTTCACATTCCATCTAATCCTCTGACCCGCTAGTTTTATGCTATAACCTCTTGTTCTAACAAAAGCTTGTAATCTTTTGGCGTGTGTTGTTGGTCTGGGGCATTCAGGTGTATATTAACACAATGCCAAGGAGGAAAGACATCAGCAATGATCTTAGAGAAGCAATTGTTGCTGTCCATCGTCTGGGAAGGGTTATAAGGCCGTTTCCAAACAATGTAAAGTCCTGAACAAGTATGGTTTGGTTTGAAGGGTTGCAAGGAGAAAGCTTCTTCTCCCTAAAAAGAACCCAACAACATGGCTTAGGCTTGCAACGTTCCATCTGAACACACCACAAGACTTCTCGCTAAATGTCCTTTGGACAGACGAGACCAAACTGGAGATGTTTGGCCATAATGCATGGCACCATGTTTGGGGAAAGCCAAACACAGCATATTAGCACATCATACCAACTGTCAAGCACTGTGGTGGAGGGATGATGATTTGCAGCCGTAGGACCCGGGAACCTTGCAGTCATTGACGACCATGAACGTCTCGGTATACAAAAGTATTCTAGAGTCATCTGTCTAAAGCTTGGCTGAAATTGGGTCATGCAACAGGACAATGATCCCAGGCACACCAGCAAATCTACAAACAGAATGGCTAAAAGAACAAAAATCAAGGTGTTATGACCCAGACCACAAGAGAGCTGTGCATAAACAAATGCCCACAATCATCAATGAACTGAAGCAATATTGTAAAGAAGCGTGGGCCATTTGATTTAAGCATATTGGTTTACCAACACTCTCACTGTCGCCAATGCATATATTGCAAACTGTTTTTTTTGTTTTTTTCTGTTCATCTCATTAATATATATATATATATCTTTATATTTTTTAGCACTGGCTGGACCAAACAAAACCTATTAAGAAACAAATAAAAAGTAAGTATGTTATGTACTTTCATTTTGTTAATGGACATATTAGATTACATCTTGTTTTCAGTCATAATTTAATGTAATTGTGAATTCAGCTGTTTATTTGATTAGTAAGGCGCTAATTGCTTATAGACTATCTTTTATGTCATTTGTACAACTTTTTTTTTTTAACACCACAACCGTTTTTTCTTTCTTTAAAATGAAAGTTGAATTCTGTCATACTTGTTTATAAATGTCAGTCTGTCAAGTTTGTATGTGCCTAACCTGCTCTCTCTCATTGCGTTTGCCTGGGGGCAAGTGATTGCTGGTCTACTATATAGATATTAAAATACACAGGCAGTTGTAACATAAAATGAGATAGTTTGCTTAAACATTAAAGCAATTTATATAAAACAGCTAATTACCACTCAAAAGTTACACAGACAAAATGAATATGTATGTTTAGCTACCTCATAAAGCTACTCATGACCTTAGTAAACATGCAGTTAGCAGAACTGCGGCCATCTTGTGAATGAGAGTTCTGGATCTTTTTTGTCACGCGGCCTCACTCCTGTTGAATGTTCAACCCATGACTGAATTTTCACTAGCCCAGGCTCATTCTACCCTTTTTTATGTACCCTGGTGGTATACCTGCCTAAGCCAATCGGATAATACCTGGTCATAGGGCAGGTGCTTTTAACTGAAATGCCCGTAACTGACCATGAGGTAGGTTTTTGTAGTTCTCCATTGACCATGCTGTCTTGTTTTGTTGCCAATCAAGAATGGCAGATGTTATTACCACGTACCATCATCCTTCAACGCTTGTGATATTAACCCGCTGACAAACGTAGATTTATCTATATCATACAGACGTTTGTCAGTGGGTTAAGAAACCTCTTCTGAGGAGATGCTAAAGAAATCACCAAATGATATTGTGTGGTCCATTTACGAGCCTCATTGACCTTGCGTTGTTATTGTTGGTCTGCAGCTACCTGCTATAAAGAAAATCTTAATCTTCCGATGAGAATTTTCAGCCGTGCTGATGCATCGAAGCAATGTTTTTGCTAGCTTAATGCGAATGTTTCTTCATTTTTATTTCTTGTAACGTATGCCAGTGCTTTGTTGTCGGGTAAATGACTGTGCTTGTGACCAGGAAATGTACAGAATTGTACAAACACCATCTTCTTCAAAGCATGTTCACCAAGTGGCCACCCTGGTGTGTAACCTGATAAATTGCTTGTAATTACCGTGCTTAGAGGGCAGTTTCAGACAGACCAGGAGGCTATGCTTGCTCTACACATACATAGGAAAGAGCTTATGCAAATGCATTACATTGTCGCAGGGCAATATCTCTTTCCACTTGGGGTAATAGAGCCCTGTTCCTCCTGTGTATCATTGCTAATGGATCATTTCTTTCAGAATAACTAGAAGTAATGTTCAGTTTGACGGCAACAAAGAACATTTTATAGCAATTGTGTAGCCCCCGGTGAACTGCTTCTCTATGGCTCATTGCTGACCTGCAGTGAAAATTTTTCATCTTGATAGGGTAGCACTTTTTTTTTATTAAGAGCATTTTTGCAATAGAGTTTTGGTCATTTACATGGAAATTTGGAAAGTCAGATATTTGGAAAAAAAATTCTCTTGCTGTAAACCTTCTGTAGCCCCAAAACAAAAAATATAATAATAATAATAAAGATAGATATATATATATATATATATATTATATATATACACACATATAAAATAAATAAAGCGGTGAATGCATCATGCCTCCTAAAATACCCTTTACTTCATGATTGCACTGCACATTTATATTGTTTTGTTTCATTATTGAACTAAATAAACTGCCATCTGTTGAATGTTTGTTTCTTTTTGAATGGATGAAATAAACGTGCTGATATTTGATATTTTGTTTAAAGCTTTTCCTTTTTTTTTTCTTTCACTAGTTGGACCTCCTTATACTTTGCACTTTCGAATTAAATATTATTCTTCAGAACCGAACAATCTCCACGAAGAGTTTACAAGGTATGTTTAGGCGCTATGCCCATGCTTAAGCTGGGATAGGCACGAATTGAGGACTGGAGTTGTGCACCCCTGTTCTAGTGCCAACCTGAAACAAAAACACTACGGTTTCTTCTTGTTGGCATCAGTAACCCAATTGTCCCATAGTTTAGTGTTTCTAATATCCTTGTTTGAGTACAGGTGACTTAAGGATATCTTTGTCCTGCCAAGTTTTCACAGGCGCAGGTTCTTTGTAAACCAGTTGAGGCACTGAAATTGCTCAGTCTTGACGACTGGGTATGAAAACCATTGGAGGATATGAGTTTCCCCGACGCTATGTGGTTACTGTGAATGATCCTTGGTTGCATCCACTAGTTTTGTTCGAAGTTGCTTTTGCGTGATGCAGATTGTGTTATATTTACCCCAGCATGTTTGGTATATCTGATAGTCTTGTTTGAGTGTAATGATATGATGATATTGCTCTCCAGAGATTTCAGATTTGAGGATGGATAGACAGATACCTTTATTCTTACTGGAAGATGGAAAGAGAAGTTGTATTGCTCTGATACTTAAGTGAAAGGAAGATCATCATCTGATAATTCTCGATTAGCCCCAACATTTAAGTTGCCGGAAGCAGACACCTTGATTGAGGTGGGCATAGTTAGAGGCAGGACTATCCGCCTACTTTACCTGTCCAACCGCTCACAATATATTGAAGTCAGAATATGACGTCTTATCGTGTCGCTCTGGTTCAGTACATTGCGAGATGGTCAAGTGTAGTTTACGTCTGTTCTTCAAAGGCAGAGACCTTGACCAATTTCAGAGCTCAGTAGGCTAGTCATGGGAGATCGCTAACTGGCCCATGGTCCCCGCGGCCCGCAACAGTAACTGAGGCACTTGCCTGAAAATGTACTTGAAATTTTGTCTAAATGGAACAGGCACGTTAGCCATGATCTTCCAGTTGGCTATGGTTAATCATGATTTCCACCCCACTTGGCTGGACACAAGCTGTGCTGATGCTGGTTTTGACTAACTCATCTACTGTTTTAATTTCTTTCCCTATTTAGGTACCTTTTTGTATTACAGCTTAGACAAGATATTCTATCTGGAAAGTAAGAATTCTTTTTATTTCAATTCGTAAAAAAAAAAAAAAAACTCTTTATGTAAACAAAATGTATCTAGACTAGCCTTATGTCTGTTGGCTGCATGTTTAAATTCCCATAGTGGGAACCTTTACTGCTTCTGCTGGGAGACTTTTCCACCTGTCTACTACACTCTTATGTGAGGGGGAAAAGCTCCTTACGTTACAAAATAGCAGACATGCAAATTTAATGTAAGTGTAAATCTGCATCCAACTAAAACTAGACATTTTTGGAGCAGTGAAGATATTTTGGGGGGGGGAATAAATATATATACAGTATATAAGTTAGTTTATTGGCAAAGGGAACACAGTTCAGAAACATTTTACTAATATATTGTGTGTGTGTGTGTATATATGTATGTATATTGTGTGTGTGTGTATAATGCATGAAAATATGAAAATCCAATGTCAGTAAAGTGTAATTAACCTTTCATTGTTTGGTTTTTTTCTTTTTTAGATTGAAATGTCCTTATGAGACTTCAGTAGAATTGGCAGCTTTGTGCCTACAAGGTATAGAGCTCTGAACATTTAAAGTAAACATTTTATTGTGTTGAACCGGTAGCAGTTTTACATGTTCGTTGCTTTAAATGAATAGGATTGATTTATTCTGATGTACCTTATACTTAAGAGCCTCATCAGTGACTTTTCATACAATTTGGAGCAGCTGCACTTGGTTTATTGGGCAGCTTTGGGGTGTCCTGTTCCATTCTATAATGTGATGTTGGTTATTGTGTGACCGAGGAGCATTCTATCGCGATTTCCCACCCCTCCCAATTGTATGCTTATCACCCTTAATTGTTCCTTGGCATATGAAGGCTGCAGACTGCTTTTGATGATCTACAGGTACCCATTATGTGACATCAGTGAGCACTTACAGAGCTTCAGGAGATTTTTATTTATTATTATTATTAAATATATTACCAAATATATGATATAACTTGAATAAATCTCGAAAGACAACAAAACTAAAGTGCATGGCCAAATCAGGTGAATATATTGTAATAACCATTAAATAAAATCCTATATCCGATGTAGTGTTTGTTCTTCCATGGGCTATATTAAGCATTCTGACAGCTTCCTAGTCAAATGTTCAATTTAAAGGACAGGAGCTTAAATAACCCTAACTCTACAGGGCTTTCCCCATAAATTTGTGTCAGTTCATGCCACTTTGATGTGAATTAATGTAGATATCTACCTCTTAACTTCTTTATTTGACATATTTTGTTATCTGAATTCCTTGTTCCAATGCTTTAGTGTTTGCAGTACGGTTATGTTCCACTCCTAATGTGTTTTTTTTTTTTTTTTTTTTTCCATATTTTGTTTATTGATGCCATCTGTTTTACTCTTAGATTCAAATGGTGTTTTCTATTTCATATAAGTGCGACTCAATAGGCATACTACGTGTCTTTAAAGAATTCGAAAGGCTGTTTGAATGCAAGAATAAAAGAACAAAAGAAGGCATTGTAATGCCAATTTATTAAATCCTGTCATTTGCACATAATTCTATAGGTCACGGTGCATTTTATTGTGCAAATAAATAGGCTGCCATTGTGAGCGCAAGAACTATTTCAGCGCGTTGTTGTGGAAACTATGTATAGAAGACGCGCATCTACTTTCTCGCTTAAGTATTTGGATCTATTGCAGTTTCACACCTGATTATAGACTTTGCTACATCAAATGTCATTGGCGTTCTGATAATTATATATGTTGCAGTTTACTGGCATTCTTGGGGTAAAATAGTAACCTATCATTTTCTCCTTTTTTTGCCTATTTACTAATTTCCTTCAGAATTTCCAGAAATGTCCCACAGTACCGCTATGAAATATATTTACTGACAATTGGATGGCTTCGTAGAGAGAGCATCTTAAATGTGCTAACAGGTTGCACCCATTGGGTGGCATGGCAACCGCACAACTTTTATCAAAGTATTGCTTTTGATTCATAAGCTCAATGGTTTATTTTGTTTCATGTGATCTTTAATTGTATAAGATCAGTCTTTCAACTAACACGACGTGACCTTTTTAGCTAAAATGAAAAAAACAAAAACCTGCTAAATGAAGAAAGTTTCCGAAGTTAATTCAGTCGCCGCCACGTAACCGTATACCTTGTGTTTATGTGCAGCGGAGCTTGGTGAATGTGAGCACCCGGAGCACTCCCCGGAGCTGGTGTCTGAGTTCCGTTTCATTCCAAACCAAACCGAAGCGATGGAACTGGATGTCTTTCGCAAGTGGACGGAATGCAGGTATACAGTATGAACAGCCTGGGACCTATAACCCAAGGCCAGTATCCCCTCGAAGGGAAAAAGAAAGAAAATGTTCCATTCCTAAATCAATCCTCTATAAGAAATTGACAGCATTATACGATTTTCTCTCTTTCGAAATATATATAACATTATCCATCCATAAGGCTTAAGTGTACTTCTTACCAAGTCTTATAGGGCTTTTATTGTAAATAAAAACCTAAGCGCTTAGTTATAGCTGTAGGTGAATTATGTCATAAAAGAGGATACCACATGAATCCCTTCTCTGAATACTGTAAGCCTTTCTAAGCACCTGAGATTTTTCACAGCACTATTTCTTCACAATAAAGTGTTTCTTTACAAGTATATATACTTTTCTTCTATCATTCTTACATTCTTCTAGTTTTTGCTTCCTTTTTTTTTGTAAAAGTGTTTGTATTTGTCCTAAACCCATCTAGTGTCTGAGTATTTTACTGCCTTTTAAGGAAGGGTTCCTATAAAATTATAAGCCTATTTTTCTATGCCTTTTTTATATTAATGTAATGTAATTTCCGTTACCTCATTAGCCAGAGATCTGTTCTTCTTTATCCAATGGCATGCGGTAGATAAGTGGATCTTTTTTTTCCAGGGGGAAGACACCAGCACAGGCAGAACTCTGCTACCTGAATAAAGCAAAGTGGCTGGAAATGTACGGCGTAGATATGCATATAGTAAAGGTACAACAAGCTATACAAGTATCTCCAGAATGTAGGTGGCCATTGTGTCCTCTCCATTAAAGTATGAGCCCTCTCTGTGGCCACAGGATTGCAGAAGTGCCTGCATTTAATACAAAGAAAGTAAATAACTGGATCTCTAAGGATTGTGCTTGTTAAATGATTTATTCAACGGATAACATTTCTTCTTCCTCCTTCTGCCTTTCTCTTTTCTCCTTTCTCCTTCTGCCTTTCTCCTTTTTTTTTTTTTTTTTTTTTAATAGTCAGAATTTTTTTAAGGTTATTATTTTTTTATTGTAAATTGCTCCATAGCAGCATTACCTATTAGTAATCTCTATATACTTTTTTTATTTAGGGGAAGGATGGCTGTGACTATGCACTTGGACTAACACCTACAGGGATTTTAATATTTGAAGGCACAAACAAAATAGGTTTATTCTTCTGGTAATTTACAACTTTTATAACACATTTAATCGTTTATTTGGATAGCATCCTTTGTTTCTGTTCTGAATTATTATAATGCATTTATTATAGCCAAATATACTTTATGTACTTTATAATTTAATTGCAGACAAGATACCAAACAGTAAAGATTCTATGTAATAAAATAAACTGACTGGACCAATCATTATGATTAAACGCAAGTAAGGCTTCAGGTGACGTATAAGGTCATGAAAGAGATTTAATCTGGAGCCATTTACATTATGAAGCTTCAGTGTAGTTAGCCAGTGGAAAATATAGCGCCGCTTTTGGTGCTAAATATGAAAATTCTTTTGGTTTCCTTGGTGACTGCTCCATATTTACTATACTGAGCTAGGAATAGTCTGGTTTTAATACCTTTTCTTTATTTGATGTTTTTAACCATTACATTTTCTTTGTTAGGCCTAAAATTACCAAAATGGATTTCAAGAAAAGCAAATTAACCCTTGTTGTTGTGGAAGATGATGACCAGGTATGCATAGTTCTTTACCAGTGGTTATAGTTTTGTATAAATGGTAGATGATATAATAATTTCTCAATTTTATTTTTTTTAATTCTAAACGCAGGGTAGAGAACAGGTGCATACCTTTGTTTTCCGCTTGGATAACTCTAGAGCATGTAAACATTTGTGGAAATGTGCGGTGGAGCATCATGCTTTCTTCAGACTTCGAACGCCGGTCAATAATAAAGCCAACCGATCTGACTTCATGAGACTGGGATCACGATTCAGATTCAGGTGAAATCAGTAGTGGGTTTAGCAAACATGGATCCAATCTAGTCTCATTTGACATCAGAAAAGTCTCAATAATATATAGTGGTTAATTTTTTCTTTTGACTTTATGCTACCATGGCCCCTAATATATTCATCTTAACCTCCAGTTAACTTTTATCCACTTGTGTTAGGTTACTGATTGGCTTAGGCAGGCTTTGTAAGGAATTATGAGGAGAAGGGAGATAATGGGAAATATAACGCAGTTCTGCCACATCAAAATACAGACTGCTATGCTGATTTTACAAAGCACATGCTGTAGGTAGTTTCCGAAGGTGAATTATTACAATATGTGAAAAGCTGACGTTGCAAAAGTCATTTGGACTTTAATGCTTGTGGTAGCTGAATTTCTTTTCGTTTATTCTCTTAGTACAAATGCATCCTCCATGTGCAGTATACTCACCACAGCCCCAAAGTACTTTTGATATGCATTCTTCAGTGGCAGGGCTGCCTGGGATGCTAGACTTCCTTTTAATACCCAGTGTAGGGTCCTAAGCTTTACATTGCATTAAATGTAGTTTACTCTTATCACTGGCCATATAGATAAAATGCTGATTTGTTAATATATTTAGTGGTCGTACCGAATACCAAGCAACCCATGCTGGAAGACTAAGAAGGACTAGCACATTTGAAAGGCGACCGAGCAAACGATATCCATCAAGAAGACACTCAACATTCAAAGGTTTGGGTTTTTTTTTGTTAATACCCCACATATCAGTGTATCCTCACTGCCATTATGGTATTTTTGTTTTGACTTACTATTTAATACTAATTTCACTTAATGTTTTACTAAATATACTGTCATTTTATATAATTATTGTATTAATAGGAACCTGTTGACTCCTGAGCCTCACCTTGCTTGGCAGTTTTTGTGTAAACATCGCAGAGCTGGTTTATTGTGGTGTTTTCAGGCTGATGGCACTATAATCCTGAACTCTGGCCCTAGTGGAGATTATGTTGAGAGTGTGCAAAGACATACTGTATCCCTCATGTCTGCTTCTCCATGGGTCTGCTACCTAGAAATGAAGTAACATAGTAACATAGTTCATAAGGTTGAAAAAAGACCAAAGTCCATCAAGTTCAACCTATATACATATTGTGTCCCTACCGTGTTGATCCAGAGGAAGGCAAAAAACCCTTATGAAGCAGATGCCAATTGCCCCATACCAGGGGGAAAATTCCTTCCCGACTCCAAATATGGCAATCAGAATAAATCCCTGGATCAACGTTCTGTCCCTATTAATCTACTATCCATAACTTGTGATATTATTGCTTTCAAGAAACACGTCCAGGCTCCTTTTAAACTCTTTTATTGAGTTTACCATTACCACTTCCTCTGGCAGAGAGTTCCATAGTCTCACCGCTCTTACTGTAAAGAACCCCCGTCTGTGCTGGTGTAGAAACCTTCTTTCCTCCAGCCGTAGAGGATGTCCCCTTGTTATAGATACAGTCCTGGGTATAAATAGGTCCTGGGAGTGATCTCTGTACTGCCCCCTTATATATTTATACATAGTTATTAAGTCCCCCCTAAGCCGTCTTTTCTCCAAACTAAATAACCCTAATTCTGATAATCTTTCTGGGTACTGCAGTCCTTCCATTCCCCTTATTACTCTGGTTGCCCGTCTTTGAACCCTCTCCAGTTCCACTATATCTTTCTTGTACACTGGTGCCCAGTACTGTACACAGTATTCCATGTGTGGTCTGACTAGTGACTTGTACAATGGTAGAATTATTTCCTTGTCATGGGCATCCATGCCCCTTTTGATGCACCCCATGATTTTATTTGCCTTAGCAGCAGCTGCCCGACACTGGTCGCTACAGGTAAATTTACTGTTAACCAAGACTCCTAAGTCCTTTTCCATGTCAGTCGTCCCCAGTGTTTTCCCATTTAATACATATTCCCAGCCTGGATTTTTCTTCCCCATGTGCATAACCTTACATTTATCCGTGTTGAACCTCATCTGCCACATCCCAGCCCAAGCCTCCAACCTATGCAGATCCATTTGTAATCGTGCACTGTCCTCTATTGTGTTAACCACGCTACAGAGCTTAGTATCGTCTGCAAAGATTGATACTTTACTATACAATCCCTCTACAAGGTCATTAATAAATATATTAAAAAGAATAGGACCCAAAACTGACCCCTGTGGTACCCCACTAGTAACAGTCACCCACTCAGAGTATGTACCATTAATAACCACCCTCTGTTTCCTATCACTGAGCCAGTTACTTACCCACATACACACATTCTCCCCCAGCCCAAGCATTCTCATTTTATGTACCAGCCTTTTATGTGGCACCGTATCAAATGCTTTGGAAAAATCAAGATATACGACATCCAGCGATTCTCCCCGATCCAGTCTTGAGCTCACCTCCTCATAAAAGCTGATCAGGTTAGTTTGACAGGACCGATCCCTTGTAAACCCATGCTGATATGGAGTCATACATTTATTTTCATTGAGATACTCCAAAATAGCATCTCTTAGGAAACCCTCAAACAGTTTACATACAACAGACGTTAAACTAACAGGCCTATAATTCCCCGGGTCACTTTTTGTCCCCTTTTTGAATATTGGCACAACATTTGCAATGCGCCAGTCCTGGGGAACAGACCCGGTCACTATAGAGTCCTTGAATATTAGAAATAGGGGTCTGTCTATTACATTACTTAACTCCCTTAGAACGCGGGGGTGAATGCCATCTGGACCTGGTGATTTGTCTATTTTGATTTTTTTTAGGCGGCACTGTACTTCTTCCTGGGTTAGACAGGCGACATGTACTGGGGCATTTATCTCATCCTGCTGTATATTACCTGGCATTTCATTTTCCTCTGTGAATACAGCAGAGAAGAATATATTTAATAGATTCGCTTTTTCCTGATCCCCGTCTATAACGTCTCCCTCATTACTTTTTAAGGGGCCGAAGCTTTCATTTTTAACCTTTTTACGATTTATATAGTTAAAGAACATTTTGGGGTTTGTTTTACTCTCTTTGGCAATGAGTCTTTCTGTCGCCACTTTTGCTGCTTTTATCTGATTTTTACATATTTTATTTTTTTCCCGATAGCTTCTTAGTGCTTCCTCACTGCCTTCCTGTTTTAGTAGCTTAAATGCCTTTTTTTTGCCATTTATTGCCACCTTTACATTTTTATTTATCCACATTGGTTTTCTCTTGCTCCTGCCACTTTTATTCCCATACGGTATGTACTTTTCACAGTGAGAATTTAAGATATTTTGAAAAATCTCCCATTTAATATCTGTGCTTTTGTTTTTGAGGACATTTTCCCAATTTACAGTGTTAAGGGCTTCTCTTAGTTGATCAAACTTTGCCTTCCTAAAGTTCATAGTTCTTGTGGCTCCTCTAAGAGTTCCCTTATTGAACGACAAGTTATAATGTATTATATTGTGATCACTATTTCCTAGGTGCCCTCTGACCTGCACATTAGTTACTCTGTCAGGTCTGTTGGTTAATATTAAGTCCAGTAGAGCGCCCCCTCTGGTTGGGTCCTGTACCATTTGGGACAGATAATTATCTTTACTTATAGTCAGAAAGCGGTTTCCTTTATGAGATTCCCAGGTCTCGGTTTCCCAGTTTATGTCGGGATAGTTAAAGTCCCCCATAATAACCACCTCATTGTGATTTGCTGCCTTGTTTATTTGCTTTAATAATTGATCTTCTGCTGCTTCAATTATATTTGGTGGCTTATAGCAAACCCCGATCAGTATTTTATTATTTTTCTTTCCATATATTTCTACCCATAATGACTCCACATCATCATTTCCCTCACATATATTCTCCCGCAGTGTGGCCTTTAGGCTGGACTTTACATAAAGGCAAACTCCTCCCCCTTTTCGTTTTTTTCGATCCTTCCTGAATAGACTATAACCCTGTATGTTAACCGCCCAGTCATAGCTATCATCCAACCATGTCTCTGTTATACCCACTATGTCATAATTTTCTGCAGACATTATTAACTCCAGTTCGCCAGTTTTATTGGTCAGACTTCTGGCATTAGTAAGCATACAATTTAGAGGTGTATGGTTTTTTCTCCTATCAAGCCTATCCCTATTAACTATTCTAACCCCTCCCTCCGCTCCACCCCCAGGTACATTTATATGCCCCAGCTCTCTATCTATACTATCTTCCCCTTCTATATTGTAGTTTCCCTCCCCCCCTTTCCCTAGTTTAAACACTCCTCCACCCTTCTGGCCATCTTCTCCCCGAGTACAGCTGCACCCTCCCCATTGAGGTGCAGCCCGTCCCTACCGTAGAGCCTGTATCCGACAGAGAAGTCGGCCCAGTTCTCCATGAACCCAAACCCCTCCTTCCTACACCAGCTTCTGAGCCACTTGTTTAGCTCCCTAATCTCCCGCTGCCTCTCTGGTGTGGCACGTGGTACAGGTAATATTTCAGAAAATACTACCTTGGAGGTCCTTGCCTTGAGCTTGCTACCTAAGTCCCTGAAATCATTTTTAAGGACACTCCGCCTACCTCTTACTTTGTCATTGGTGCCAATGTGCACCATGACAGCTGGGTCTTCTCCAGCCCCTCCCAGTAATCTGTCAACCCGATCCGCGATGTGCCGAACTCGAGCGCCAGGCAGACAACACACTGTTCGGCGATCCCGGTCTTTGTGACAGATTGCCCTGTCTGTCCCCCTAATAATAGAGTCCCCTACTACCAGCACCTGTCTGGCCTGCCCTGTGCTCGTCCTTCCCTCCTTACTGGAGCAGACACCGCTCTGGAGGTCAGAGGCAGTGACTTGCTGCAGTATTGCTAACTCTGAACTAACATCCCCCTCATCTGCCAACCGGGCAAACTTGTTGGGGTGTGCTAGATCAGGACTAGCCTCCCTGGCGCTTTTCCCCCTACCCCGCCTTCTAACTGTAACCCAGCTAGCTGCCTGACTGTCCTGTACCTCCATCCCGCTATCCTCCCCCACCTCTACCCGCGAGAGAGCTTGCTCAGTGAGCAGCAGACTCCTCTCCAAGTTGTCAATAGATCTCAGTGTTGCCAGTTACAACTCAGTGTTGCCAGTTGCCAGTCAAGTAGGCCAAGTTACACTTGATTGCTCCCTATATCACTTTTCTTTTCTCTTATGTTAAACTCCATCAAGTACCAGTGCATTTTCTCACATAGCCGTGTTCCTAAAATGCTTTAGTTCTATGTGTAATATGTTCTAAGTAATATGTGTATATATTTTTCAGCAAACCCCATGAAGGCTCCTCAACTCTGGTAAGTCAAATTTCCCTTGCACATTTATTCTTCCATTGTAAAAGATGTCATTTAGATGACTGATGCTTCCAAGTCCTAACAAAAGCAACTATTACAAAAGTGTTATCCGTGCTGTCAGATGCTCTGCAACCTTATCTTGTTTTTCTTACATCATCTTAAACCATTGGTGCTAAAATTAAAACTGTGATTGAGATGTTACAAGTGTTTTATACCAAGCTAACAGATACATTAAAAGTAGGCACGTAAGCTAGCTTGTCTTGACAGGTCCAATTTGCTTATTACATATAAGCAATTTGTGTACAGTATGTACATCTGTACAGTTATAGAACTTTGTTTATCCCAAATCACTGGAGTGGTATCAGGCTGGGTATTCTGTACCTCTGCCACTTAATCCTTTCAACAGGGAATGCAGCATCAAACATAGTTATTTAATTTTACATTTTAGTTATAGAGCACTGACAGATTCTGTAGCACTTTTAGAATGGGAAGACTATAACATTTACAATAAAATAACAGAAAATACTGGTGCAGAAGGATTATTAATTACCTACGAAGAGATATGAGAACATCAACTGGGAACAGGCAGCAACTTAATGGTCTGTCCTACTTAGAATCAGTGTTTTTTTTCTCACTTGCGCCGTTTCAGAGGAAAAATCTCTATTGACATATCAGGCTGATGCCGCTCACAAAGGCAGTCCAGAACTGAAATACAAGGCAAATTACCTCTGCAGGAGGGAATCAATGATCCCAAATGTGTTCTTGTGCCATCGTGGGTGTCATCAGTTGGGATGGGGTTGGTACCCCTCTAGACACAAGTGATCAAGGAGGTTCATCTCTGGACTCACATTTACACTTGGAGGTGAACCCAAGAGACTCCTGAGCGGAGAAAATGTATGCAAAGGCATAAGAGTAACTCAACCTAGAATGGGCACAACCTAATAGCCTGCCATTATGGTGTGTCCGCGCTCAGGAGCTTGTCGAGTTGTTGCTCCCCTATTTACATGTCAGTCTGATCCTGCTCATAACAACAATCCAGAACCAAAATTCAAAACCAATTTCCATTGCACAAAAAAGAACAACAATCCCAAATGTACAGTTTGGCCTCCATGGGCCATATCGGTGGGATGTGGTTTATATTCATCAAGGCACCAGTGAGCGAGGAAGTCCATGTCTGGACTTCTTTACACTTGGGGTGGACAATCAGAGATTTCCAAAAGAGAAGTTTGGAATTAATCTCTCTTATTTTTGCCTTCTTTCTTACATTTGAATCTAAATCTTTAAATATATTTAATAATATATTTAATACTCTTATACATGACTTGTCATCTTTAGTGCCTTGCGGGCATTTTGACTTTTGTGTCAAAGTACTTTATATTTGGTGGGAGAAGTAAATGTCAGGAAAAATAATAATCGTAAAACTCCCTGTAGATCATACCGGCAAAGGATGTCAAGTCATTGTGGCTCCTGTATAGATATAGCAAGCCAGAGAAAAGTGAAAAACATTTTTTTGTCGTTGAGTGTGCTATATCTAGAACAGATGTGACTTTTCTCTGTTGGATTTGATAAACCATATGTCATTGAATTTACTAGGCTTCTGTTGGTTTTAACATGACTGACATTTTTTATGATCTGACCATTCTTTTGGCACTAATACACCATAGGGATTGTAAATAGTATTCGGTAACAGTAATATCCTAAGATGTCCCCGTAGTAACTTACACACTGAGAGATGGGTAATATATATATATAATATACATATAATCCGTATCTTCATGTATGAGGAAAAGTTTCCTTGAGTTTTCATGACCGTTTAAATGGCTTATTGATTTGTGTGTGTTCTTTGTACTCATTAGGTGAATTGCAATATTAACATGCTTTGCTTTGAAAAATATTTACATTTTGATAATAAATGATAGGCCGTTACTATGGGGCTTTCTGGTCACTGCTCTGTTCCTATCTTACTGTTCCTCTATGTTGCTTATACGAAGCACAGGTGGAACAGTTCCAGAGGGCACTTATTCATTCAGTTTCTTGGCTATAAGGATTTTTGTTTTTTTGCTGGTCACCATATTCCATACCTCCAAATGACTAAAGAGGGGCACCTTTGTTTTAGGAGGTACGGCTAGATGTTTGCGTGGGACATTGTAAGGGAATGTCTTGCCTACAAGCCTGGGGGTTTCCAGGGTAGGGTACCTGGATCTATCCCTCTTCTGGGGGTTTGGCATTACGTAGGGGCAGGGCCAGTCCCAAAAGACCCTTAGTGGGTGGGAGCTGGGCAAGAAACAAGAGAAGTGGACAGTGAATATGCAAATTGGGTGTGGCCACACATCGCTGCGCTAACCAACAAGTGGAAGCATGGCTTTACCCAGTGGGGATCGGGTGTGGCCACACAATGCTGCGCTAACCAACCAGTGGAAGCATGGCTTTACCCAGTGGGGAATTGGGTGTGGCCACACAATGCTGCGCTGACCAACCAGTGGAAGTATGGCTTTACCCAGTGGGGAATTGGGTGTGGCCACCCATCACTGCGCTGACCAACCAGTGGAAGCATGGCTTTACCCAGTGGGGAATTGGGTGTGGCCACACATCACTGCGCTGACCAACCGGTGGAAGCATGGCTTTACCCAGTGGGGAATGTGGCCATGCATTGCTGACGTACCCGACTGGTGGAAGCAGGGCTTTGCCCAGTGAATCGGAGTCAAACTCGGAGTTTCCAGGTATACCGACCTACCTAGGTGTTTATTTACTTGATGCTTTTAGAAGAAATACAATTCATACAATTGAGTATACAAACACAATTTCTGCTGCTTACACTTTAGAACATTGTGAAACTCTTATTCCCAGTAAATATTGTGCACTTCTAGAAAAGAGGAACATCGTGGGAGGAAAGAGAGGCACATGGATATGGGTCCCAAAGAGGGGCTGTCCTTCATAAAGAGGGACGATTGGGAGGTATGATATTGTCCTTTTGGGGAAAGATGCTACGAATGCTCCGGTGTTTTACAGGGCATTACTAAGATTAGCCTGCAATAAGACTTGATCAGAAGAGCATTGTAACCATTTAATGCTCAGTGACAATTTAAAATTTCTAGGGCTGCAACTAACGATTATTTTAATAATCGATTAGTTGGCCGATTATTTTTTCGATTAATCGATTAATCGGATAAAAAAACAATATGCAAATTTTTCGTTTATTTAAAATAATTTAATGAAATGGATGTTAAAAAAACAACTTAAAATTTACATTAACATTCTTATTTCGTTATGATCTAGTAAAAAACAATATCTGCCCTGCACCCACATTCTGCCCTGCCCCACACTTACACCCTGCCCTGCCCCCAGTCTCCCACTCTGCCCTGCCCCCCCCACCTGCCCTCCACCCCCACTCTGCCCTGCACCCAGTCTCCCACCCTGCCTTGCCCCCCCCCACACTCTGCCCTGCCCCCCACCCACACTCTGCCCTGCACCCCACTCTGCCTTGCCCCCCCACCCCCACTCTGCCCTGCACCCAGTCTCCCACCCTGCCCTGCATCCCCACCCCCACTCTGCCCTGCACCCAGTCTCCCACCCTGCCCTGCATCCCCACCCACACTCTGCCCTGCACCCAGTCTCCCACCCTGCCCTGCATCCCCACCCACACTCTGCCCTGCACCCAGTCTCCCACCCTGCCCTGCACCCAGTCTCCCACCCTGCCCTGCATCCCCACCCCCACTCTGCCCTGCACCCAGTCTCACACCCTGCCCTGCATCCCCACCCCCACTCTGCCCTGCACCCAGTCTCCCACCCTGCCCTGCATCCCCACCCACACTCTGCCCTGCACCCAGTCTCCCACCCTGCCCTGCACCCAGTCTCCCACCCTGCCCTGCATCCCCACCCCCACTCTGCCCTGCACCCAGTCTCACACCCTGCCCTGCATCCCCACCCCCACTCTGCCTGCACCCAGTCTCACACCCTGCCCTGCATCCCCACCCCCACTCTGCTCTGCACCCAGTCTCCCACCCTGCCCTGCACCCAGTCTCACACCCTGCCCTGCACCCAGTCTCACACCCTGCCCTGCACCCAGTCTCACACCCTGCCCTGCACCCAGTCTCACACCCTGCCCTGCATCCCCACCCCCACTCTGCCTGCACCCAGTCTCACACCCTGCCCTGCATCCCCACCCCCACTCTGCTCTGCACCCAGTCTCCCACCCTGCCCTGCACCCAGTCTCACACCCTGCCCTGCACCCAGTCTCACACCCTGCCCTGCACCCAGTCTCACACCCTGCCCTGCATCCCCTGCCCCCCACCGTGCCGTGCACCCCCACTCACACTCTGCCGTGTACACCCACCCACTCCCTCACTCACTCACCCGAAACACCCACCCACCCACTCACTCACTCACTCACACTCTGCCGTGCACCCAGTCTCGCACATAGACAATAGACATAAAGAATACTTACCTCCGCTACGGACTCGTTCCTCTTCCAACTTCAAATTGAAAACTTTATTGAAATCTTGATAGTTGAAGCGCGTCACATCCGTGGTCACGTAGCTTGAAGAAGGCGGAGACTGCAGAGCTGTGTAGCAGAAGCGGGGAACGCTGGCGGAGGTAGGTTAAAGGAGCCGAGCGCTCCAACGACGAATCGATCACTCGATTAATCGATAACGGAAATCGTCGACAACGATTTCCGTTATCGATTATTATCGATTTTATCGATTCGTTGTTTCAGCTCTAAAAATTTCCGTATAGATTGAATACAGGAAAATCAGACGTCAGCGTGAGAAAGCAATCACTACGTATAAATAGATGTCATGAACGTACTAACACAATTCATTTAACAATATTGGCCTTGCAGACTTTGATTCTACAGTTTTGTGTTTGGCTTAGTAATGCAAATATATCCGAAAATGGAAGCGACCTATAATATATATAAATTCTACAAAGCCATATGCAACCTCGTGTAATTATAAATTGCATTTTAATTATATCAGCACTATTGTTATTAGTTGAGCTTTTTTATTCATAACGGAAGGATTTTATTCTCCCACTGAAATGTGTTATAGCTTAGAACATATACTACATTTCCACCGTATTATTGTCTGAAAATACGTGCTTAAAAAAGGTAAATGGATGCACCCTTAAGACTTTGACTGATTTGATAATATTTTATAGACGTATAAATAGATGATCGTAGAGGGAAATAATTAAGCCTTTTTATTTCTTTGGTTTCATCCACCAGCAAAAGCTTAATGTGTTATAGTTATTCTCCAGCTATAAACTGTCATTACGAAACGTATTAGACATCTTTTCCCTGCCGGCTCATTATTCTTGAAAAATGTAGTAGAAATATCGAGTATCGGTGAGAACATTTTAAATAAAGCCCAAAAGAGTGCATCTCCAGTTCTCCAGCCTGGTTTTGCTCATTTTCTCCAGCCTTTGAATGAAGTGGCGTGTGTCTTGCTTTGCTAGATAAAACTCAAAGTCAAATATTTACAAGTGTTTCAATTAGCTGAGGTTATTTAAGTTTAATGTGTTTTGATATGATCCATATATTTCTGATATTAGGAATATCTCTTATAAATATGAGACAGAAACCTTGAGAAGCACACCTTCAGGAGAGCTGACCTGTTTGGAAGGGTTACTAATTACCCATGTAAATATTTTAATTGCTCCATTTCAAAGAAAGTACTTTTGTTAGGTTGGAACAGCTGCAGCAAATGTAGTCGTTCATCCAAGCATCTATTGGGTCCAGGTTAATACATAGGTGAAGCGCTGATGTTTAAATAATCTCGACCTTGAATCACCTTGTGGAAATACTGTATGTCCTATGTTTGACCTACTGTGTTACCTTCTCCACTATAGTTACCTAATATGTTTGTGAAATAAGCATACTGTTTTTGTAAGGTTCTCTGATTTTCAGCAACTTTCTAACTTTCAGAGATGATTAACATTTAAGAGGGGCCATGGTTCTATCTTCAATAGAGAATTAAGAGCTGCAAAGCTCTGGAATGCTCAGTATATTAAGATGGTGATCATAGGTACAGCTTAGTCTTTCCAAGATCAACCAGAGTAAAATATGATGAGGAAGCCTATGTATACATGTGCATTGTAGTTTAAACATAGTTAATCCAGGGATTATTGAATATTATTGATCCAGGGAAGAACGTTGCCACTGTTGAGCCAGATTGGTTCCATTACAAAGACTACAGTCCTTTTTAATTACAGATGAATCTATTGAATGATATCTCAGTAGCTCCAGGTTTCTCTTATCATCTGTCCTGAAGCCTAATTCATCTATGATGAGATATGTAAAAGATTGGTCGGCACGAACATGACTACCCCGGGGATATTCAGAAACCAGGTTTTAGAACTGGTAGAAAGAAAGCTTCTTAGAAAAAGCAGTGTAATATGTTGTGTATATGTCATTGTTTGGAAGCGGCCTGAATGTCACTCTAGTAGCTATACATAGGCTGCTGAAACGTAAAATGATTGTACAATCTAGATGTTTAAATGATGAGTAATCGTAAGGGATTTAGAAATACTGTCAATGAAAACCTAAATCAAATCAGGTTCTATCTGACTAATCGGGCGTGTCATTTGTAGGTGCTACGAATAGAACATTTTTCTATCGTAAATAAGGTCAATGCAAATAAGAGTCCCAGCAGCCAACACTCATATTTGGATGTCAAATAAATCGATTAATATTCCTGGGAATTCCATAATCATATGTTAAACTTAAATTCCTTAAATGTGGGATATATAATATATAAAGCAGGGGTAAATAAGCTAGATCATGTTTCATAAGATCTTCCAAAGTTGGTCACCTCTGAGACCAAAAGTTAAAGGCTAATTCCTTCAGCTACCTATGTTAATACCTCATGGCAAAAGGTAGCAAAACAAACTTAACAGGTTTCTCTTGTTGTCCCTGTCGTCTCTTCACACCTCCCATAACAAAAGGTGAAGAGTAACTAAACGGAGAGATATATGCTGCGCCCCTGGGTTTTTTTGAGAAAGGTTAGAATCTTCTAAATGGGATGTAACCGCTTTGACTCTAGAAGGACCCAATATCATCTGCAAACCATTTTCTTCCATACAGGGTCCATTAAGTGTCTGAAAGGTACTAGTACTTAAGAGGCACTGAACTGAACTAATAACCGTTCACTCATAAGAGCAGAAACATTTAGATTTACACACAATAATGTAATATACACAATACACATATATTTTGTTTAATAGCTTTTCTAAGAATTTTTATGAATATTAAATTGAAAAAAACATTGATTGTTAATATGGTAATTGTGCTAAATTTATTTGAACAATCATTTTGTATTTTCACGATACTTGTTTCAGCTGTACTGGTTAATCATAATATCGTATACTTTGTCACAAACAGAAAAGAAAATATTTTTCTAACAGCTATTTTTTTATGTACAGATTATCTGTCTGTATTTGTGACAATGTGAACAACTAAAGTATAATGTGTATATATATATTTTTTTTTACAGTTCAAAAAATAATCCCGACATCCAGAACTACCAGGTAAGTTTCAAGCCTGATGCTAAATTGCGTATCGTATTATTTGTAATATTTCCTGATGTCTTAAACTTGATGTTGTTTACGGCTTTCCTGAACTGGAGTCCATTCTCCCTCTGGTAGGGTGGCAGACGCCACAAATGGCAGCTTGTTGGATACCCTGCTGACCCCTGGTATATGTGATTTACGCTGTAATCTTTCTTGTTGGGTTTATTGTAATTCAGAACATCATAGTCTTAATAAAAAGTGCTAAGGCCATCATTTTTTTGTGCCAGACCATGCCTCCTAGTTTTAAGATCATATTAGTAACTATGCATTATAATTATTTTTATTTATTTTTTTTATTTTTTAAAGTGTTCTGTCAACCAGCATGTAATCTTGTGTAACACTGGATAACTAAAATATTTTTACATCAAAGCTGAACAATCGGGGTTATGTAAAAAAAAAAAAAAAGTGATTTTGGTGCAAAGTACTATCATACCAACTGATCAACCTTAATATTTAATTAGTTACGTAGGGCTACTTTTCGAGTGGTCACTTATAGTAATCTATATGAAGGCCTGGAAATCTCTAAAAAAAAAAAAAAAAAAAAAAAAAAAAAATAGTGGGTAATAAAATATGAACATATTTGTCTAGGTCAATTTATAAAAATATACAATCTCACAAAGGGCTAGAAGTTTCTTCTACCTATATTTTTCTGTAAACTCTTACAAAAATGAACATGGAAATTGCCCACATTAGCTCCAGAGGAGGAAGAGTATTAAATGCAGTACACATCTATATACATTATTCACATAATCTTTCACATTTTTATTAGTTTCTTTATATCTGAAAAATGGAGCTCTGATGTATTAAGAGCTCACGTACATGTTTGTGTACGTGTTGGGTTTTTTTTTTCTTTTTCTTTAAAGTTACACTCCAGTTAATATATGCACTTTAATGCCGAGTGTCAACTTAAACAATTTGTTTCATTTTTGGGGTAAATGTGAATCCTGTTTATGTATAAGCACTGTTGTCCAAGCCCCCCATCAGATCCTTGGCTTGCAGGGAATTTTAGGAGGTCTGTTGACACCCATTTGCCCATGTGTATGTGCTGTTTTTACTTATTTTTTTTTTGCTGGCTGGTAGGTAAAGAATGCGTTTAGAAGTACTTACCGAGTTCTTTCATTTGAATCCAATTGGTGAGGCTGTTTGGGGCATTACTATCCCTTTAATGCATGTGAGTGACTTATCCAAGGTTACTGGTAGGACATGGCTTCCTCGTACTTGTGCAAGGCTATTGACTCATTCCAGCGGTGTCTTGTGCAATTAAGAGATACTTTGTTCCAAGTTTAATGTAGGAGTGGAAGATTACTGAAGTACAATTTTTTTTTGTTATCAAATAATTGTTCGTTCGAGAAGCCTTTTTTTCTTCTTCAGAAAAGCTGCGCTTGTGGTTAACGCTCTGATAAGTATGCCTTTTCTTTTGTAGCCGCAATACCATACAAATATACAACTAACTCAGCAGCACTGGCACCCCCAAACATCTCCAAATATAAGGTGAGTACAGCAGAGTCCCCCTCAGATCCAGGTCAACCAGATGATACGATTTCACTATACTATATTATTATATATGCATATGTGTTGACTGATCTACCATTCGGCGAGTTACATGATTTCTAGCTCTAGTATGTTACACTACATTGGAAATGGTCTCTCCAAAGTATGGAGTGGAATGACATGCTATGTGCCATTTAAATGTCTAGTTAAAAGAGAAAATACTGTACAGTATGACTTGAAGTAATGAATTCTTTGTATGTGGCTTGTATCTAGGAAGCCCTTTGTCTCCAGCCATTATTATTATTATTATTATTATCTTATATAGCACCAACAATTTACACAGCGACAAATTGCCAAACCTATACATTGGGTAGAGAGGGCCCTGCTTGCAAGCTATTTATATTTATTAAAGGGGTGAATGGATGGAACTGTGGGTCTTAAAAAATAGTATTGCAATGTATAAATAATGATTTATTCTGATTATATAAATCCAAGGTGCAGGTGTGACTTTAAAAAAAAAAAGAAAAAAAGCTTCTTTTATAATCCATTATGGTATCAATTTATTGTGAAGGCAAACTTCTGTTGTGTGCTGTTTCTTTACAAATGTATACTTCTTTCTACTTTACTTTACGCTTATATCCTACTAAGCTTTTTAACTCTAAAAAGAGGAGATCCTTTTATCTTCATTATAGATAAAAATGATTTCACACGCAAATTCCCTTTAATAAGAACCACTTAATGGGGCAGAAATCCCAGCTTCTATCTACAGTACACATAACAGGCAGATTTCAGGCGACTCTGGTTAATTTATAACGGAAGCCGTGTTGACACTCTTCCTATATAACCGGTAGCTGCAAAACTATGCCTATCGGTCCAACCTTAGATTAAATGCACCACAGGGAAGCTGAAAACAGTGCCTACCTTTACTAACTCCAACAAAATGATGCTATAATAAAAAGTAAAGCACATAATTATAATAATCATTGACATTTCTTGATTTGCATTACTACACCAAAGGCTACAATGTCACAGATGTGATAGTTTACAATATTGATAATTATTATCGGTGTTCCCATTATTGACTTTCATAGCACCATCATGTTCAGTGGAACTGTAAAGGTTAGCATTGGGTAAACAGGACAAAACAGTGCAAAAATTAGGCAAAATTTGTATGTTCTTATTTTTCCAATACACTTGGAGCCATTTTTTTTTTTAATTCATCTTTTCTTTATGTATTCTCTAACGAGGTAGAATGGCTTAGGAAATGGTTAAACCATTACCAGGCTTGAGTGTGATTTGGGATACTGTGTGGAACAGCTGGCTTCTGCCCTCTGGCAAGGCTGTCGTTTTTCTAACAAAGTCGTGCAGGGCCTCATTGTTGGTTTTACACATTTACATGTAATTAACAGCAATGTTGAGCAAATAGGAATATATTTGGTGTCTGCAAAGCAGAACTAATGCCCTACCTGCTCTCTGTCATTGCGAGTCAACGTTTAATGGCAATTTTCTGCTCTATGTGTGAAGAAACATAAGTCTAGCAGCTAAACATTAGAATCTTTCCGCATGCATTAAACGCTTTATGTGTTTTTTTACCTTTTCCTGTTGAAACTGGTTTCATTGTTATTTTGGCATGACTTTGAAACCGAGCATTAAGTCATTACTCGCTAATGATATGGATTTATGGAAAACGTGTTTTATATTAACATTCATTATTCATCGCCATTCTAATTTGATTTCATTTAAACTTAGTTTTTTAAGCATGATCATGTACATCTGTTCTCTGTGTTATTTTGTGTTTTTTGAATCCTTCCATCTTCACTAATCAATAACTATGCAAATGGCACAGGCAATCTCCTCGTGATGACAGACCATATTGGATTCCAGTCCCCGGTGGAGATGGCAGGAATATACGATACATCCAAGATCAGAACCAGAAGAATTTAGGAGACATTCCAACCATTATCTATCAAGATAAACTCATGACAACACTCTGAGAATCACAGACGAATGTCAGCTATCATTCTAGAGATCCATTGCATTCCATGAACTCATCTGTCTGTCTACCATCTGAAATGAGTATTGTTCGAAGTGCTTGCTAGTTTAGCACAGAGTTCACACTGTAAAGACTTGTTCTCTCCAGACCAAAGTAGGCCTCAATGCATTCTGTAGATTGAAACTTATAATGCATTCAACCAACATTTACTGACGTTTGAAACCGAAATAAGTCATGCGTTGTTAAACAAAATTAAATACAACTATGTTTTAGCTACTCCAAAGACCATTTGGATATGTTGTCATTGGCATCTCCATGACATAGTTGGAACAGTGGTAGGGTTTGGGTTTTAGGCCTGTTGATTCCTAGGCCTAAAACTTTTCCTTGTTGATGTTTCGTTGGGGCCAACAAGGTGTGTATTGTGTCCTTCAGTCAAAATGTTATCAGATCCTGTTTTAGAAGAAAATCTAATTTCTATATTTTCAGAACTATCAATCATATTTAGCGATCAAACGTTCCTTTTCTTCAATATCGCAATTTGCCTTACTGTTTTGTTTAAATAATTACCAAAAAGGCCTTTAATAGAGTTAAGTTTTATATAGCTGTTCAAGCTTGTGAAATTTCTTTATTGTGGGTGTTTTTTTTTTGTTTTGTTTTTTCCTGAAATTTAGTAGAATGTTTTCTGTCCTTTTGTGTGTTTTGGTCAGTCTGCTCTCCAAAATGTGATTGCACTTAAAGATATATTCTTCCCATTATAGTTACTATGTATTTTTTTTTAAATTGTTATAGGAGTCTGTAATGGTGAAACAATATCTGTAGCTTAATAGCTTTGCACTAGTTTTGCGGTCTTCACGTGACTATTAAGTTCCTTTTATACTTTAAATTCTGGCATAGCCTACTATCTGATCTGAGACTTAAGATGTGCATGTCGAAAATAGAAAGCCGCGCCCGCCTCCCACAAGAATAGGGTTTAGATTATATAGATCAGTTCAAATATGGTTTGGATGTATAGGCTATATAACTCTAAAAAAATATAAATGGAGGCATGGTTGCGGGATAAAGGGAAGCATCATTCCAAACATAATATAGTATTACCCATCAGGACACTATTACTAAAGCACATGTGCAATAATGAAGTTACTGCAACTTTTTTGGTTTTAGTTTGTTTTAACAACAATTTTATTGCAATATCAAACTGTGCCACATGCTTTAAGCATACAAAAGGATGTTCCCCTGCTAATGATGTGAGGATCGCGTGTTGAAGTAGGTTTTAGAATGCCTAAAGAATGAAAGTGCATTTTTTTATTTTTTTTTTCCTTCTAATTAAATTTGCGTAAAGCTTGTCAAATCGAATACAAGTACCTGATGCTGGGACAACAGGGATTGTACCAATGGTGCCTTAATGTTTTGAGGCTCAGAGGGTGGGCAACAGATTGCTCTCCGTTCTGACTCTTGAATGGTTTTAAATATCTAATATGTAAATAAGGATAATTATTTCTTAACGGATTCCATAGTTGAATTGTTTTCAATGCATATAAATGTTTGCTAAATACATGGTGTTAGGGAGTTTGGGGCTATGTGACCTGTCAGTACCAAAAATGTGTATCTTGTCAACTAGCGTGCTGGATTTGTGCTCCTTGTGTACCTCGGTTGATCAGTGCCACTTCTTTGTTTTATAATAAGTGCTCAAAAAACTCTAATTGTGTCATATAAAGAGTTTTTTAAACAAGCAGGTTACTATTTGCTACGTTTTAATGTATAGATTAAAATTTATTTTTTGGGATGATTTAGCAAGGGACCAAATACTGTGCGAATTACAAATGCTTGGATTATAGATTATGGTGTTCTTTTACATCCAGTATAAATGGAACATGTGCCTTTTCAGGGGTTTTTCCCCCCTATTGTCCTCAATTTTAAGGTGCTGTTCCACTTAGACTATTAATGGCACTCGAGTATGCTAAGCAACATATCCTTAACCGAACTGCCATTCTATTCTTTGATGATTTAATCACATAAAACAACACTAAGTTTTAAGAAAATTGTATCGGCTTGTATGGCAACAGCTTATAATGGCATACAATATCAATTAGGTAATTATACATGATTAAGGAGTTAGTTTATGCATTCAGTAAGTACTCAGAATTATTTTTCTAATTCTATAGTTAAATAGGTTTTAAATTCAACAAGTGGAACAGCACAGTTTAATTCTCTTCTGTTGTCATTTAAGCATTGTGCCTTAATGTCTTCAAGCTGGACAAGTACACCGTAATGTATTGCCTTTTAACGTGGACTCGACGCTTAAAAGCTACTCAATAAGGCATTACAAAGAGTTACTGTTTCATTGAATCGTTCAAAAGATTTTTGTTTTGTTTTTTTTTGTTAGATATATTTGGTATTTAATTTTCACTTTTCTAACCTGAGCTTGCACAGTATACCTTTTCGTTCTGTTGTGCAGAGATGGAAAGTAAATGAACAGCATTGGATTTTTTCGGTGGAACACTACATATTGAAAAAGTGGCGTTAGTGGCACACGCTATTTGTCTCTGGAAAAAAATAAAACGGGTATTGCTGCCTCTTTAATCGCATGGGTCCACTTTAAAGGGTTTCACAAAGTCTGCATTCCCAGTCCTATTTTTCCAGTTATTTTGGATAGTACGTATGTGTATATTGAATTGTACATGTCTAAATGCATACCCATACGTATATATGTATATATACACACATATGCATATATAAAAAATAGTTTTTGTAAAAAGGAAAAAGATGTTTACAGATGTGTTCCTGCTGAATTTCCTCGACCCTTCATTGTATGTGCTAGGTACAAATAAACATGAAATTGTTTCAAATCACATTGTTTTCTCATTTTTGTCTTGACTCTGCATCCGTTACCATTTCTACATCCCGTTACCGCCAACCCCCCCCCCCCCGTTTTCCTGAGAACGTATGTCAAAAAAGAAGTGAATTTGATTATGGTGCTTCAGTAATGGCACCCGCAGCTTTCATACACGAGAAGTGCGTCACTTAGCCAATTTGTTACTTGGCTGCATTGTAGCTCAGCGAGTCACAGATACATATTGACGGTAGCCCCTGAATGTCTCTGTGGCGGTGAAGTGGCAAACGCATACAATTATAAGGTTCATTTTGAGGCACATGTTTGTAAAGAAGAAAAATGGTCTATAGAATAAATGTATTCTCTTTGCTGCTAAAGCAATTCAACATTTTATGATCATTTAACATCCATTTTAAAAGAGAGCTTTTTAAACAAATTTCCTTTTTTGGGGGGGGTTCAGGTGTATAGGAAACACACAAACGTAATTTCTTATTTTTAATTTACATTTTAAAAAGTTAACGTACTTTAAGAAAATTCTTTAATATTGTATAATTTTTGTTAATGAACCTGTGATGGTGTGTATAAGCAGTTAACCCTTTCTTCAGGGAACCACTTATACACACCATCACAAACCCTTAAATGATTTTTAATATGGAAAGATGGATTGTTTTCTCATTAAATACATGGTGGTGATGCTGTAGCTTTCCATTTTCTAATATTCTTGCTGATAATGAGCAAAGCAACTGCTCTCATACTGCTTCAACCGAAGGTCTTGTTACTAATGCAACACCCATGGTTCCCACCTTTTTAAGATTTCATGTTTTGTTACCCGTTAAGTGGTTTCTTCATTGTGATGATCTAAGCAACTAATGCTCTGTTATAGGTCTTTTGTTCACCTGCTTTTTAAATGTGTTGTCCCCCGTTATTTTCTTTATCACCCCCAGTTTCTATTACAAAAACATATCAGTGCCTCGCTTTGACAAATAATTCAAAAAATAATGACCAGGTGTACTGGGCTCCCTTTTCCCCTTTAAAGACCGGGATTCTCAGTATGTGTTTTCAAGGAGAAAGAGGGCTTTCTTTTGATACCAAAGTTAGATAATTAGTTGAATATTTAGGATGAGAAATTTAGTAAACACTAGTGAAAATTAGAAAAAGATCTCACAAAATTAGCTAAAGTGAAGGAAAATCTCCAAATCTATCAATTCAGGTGTCCTGATTTATATAGACTTTCCATACTTCTTGTTATAGGGAACATACTATAAGGTGTAAATTATGTTTTACAAAGCTGTAAAATGTTTACATTAGGTATGATGGGATTGCTCTAATAACTCAAACAAATAAACCAAAAATACCCACAAAAAGTATATATTTCTATAAAGCAGTCAATCCAGACTATCCTATCTCAACATGCAGCTATTTTGCCACCATGGAATCTCTGAATCCATAAGGGTATCTTGGGATGGGGTTACTGGACGTACTGGTACGTCCATAGGGGACTGAAGGGGTTACAGAACCAACTTGGTGCATTTTACTTCATGTCAATTGAAACAAGCATTGTTTAATCGCTAGTGTTGGACTTCTGTCTTTTTTCCCCTTCTCCCTGGCTGCCTCCAGAAGTAGGAACCAGAAGCAATTCATATATTTGCTTCTTAGAACATGTTCAGTAGCGCTGCCATTGAATTCACGGTGTTTAGATTACATACATATTACCACCTGCTGCTACTCTTATTGATTTCAGGGGGTACTTGGAGCTACTGAGTATGTTCAACTGCTTCCTGCTGTCAGTATAAGCATTCGGGGAAGTCTCATTGTCTAACTCCAATAACTCAAGAATGCTTGCACCCATTTGTGTGCGATAATATTTGCTGGAGTGCATGCAGAACGCACTCCGATATGTATGGTTTGAAGTGCTCCTTTAATCTGAGTTGGATGTCTGTGAGTCTATAATCCACAAATAGTTTGTACGAGTAAGTCATAATGTAATGTAGCTTTGTAACGTGGAAGAAAATGAAACAAAAAAGCAACAAAACAGTTATTTTCATTTCCTTGGCAACTTGAAGCTAAGTGCCTTTGGAGAAGTGTTTGAAATTGCATACAATATGTTCCTTCATACATGGATTGAAGATATTAATAATGTATCATCCATCTGTGAGGAATGGCTGCAGATGACCATAAATATATTGATGACAACCACTCTATGCTCCAGAGATTTTTAGCCTTTTTATCCACAAGGATCCACTGTGGAATTTCTGATACACGTGAGATATTCAAGACTTTCCACATATTTAGACAGCCAAAATAAGCTGTTGAGTATGTTCTTGCTTGAAAAAAAATATTTCATATAGTCTGTAAATGTATTTTTTCATTATGGAAGGATTTACAGTTGATCTTTATATATATATATCTTTGCACATGTTTTAAGGCCTCTAAATTTACAGGTCTTTATTAGTAGTGCTGCTGAGTTTATGATGTTCTTGGATTCCTTTTTAATATATCAAGTATGTTGTGTTCCACCAAGTGTCTTCCTAATATAACATGTATACAATGTTCCACAAATATCCATTGCAATTCAGACTGTACACATAAAATGTATCTTTAATATGCATTTCACATATTACACCACCTCCGCTTGAAGTTGAGTCTCTTGTTATCAGTCTGTTTGACCAGATAGGTGCGTTTGGTCCATTTTTTTTCTGCTGTATGGGCTTAGACTTTACATAATCCTTGGTATTGTCTGATGCTCATGATAGCCTTAAGACTACGCCATGCATTCTCTCTCATCTTTTTTTTTAATGTTATTTCATTATTCTGATGTGACTCATCAAGGTGGTGCTCATAAATTTATTTTAAAAATGTAACATTGATCCAAGACCAGACAACACTTAAATAGCTTTCTCTGTAGTGAGACCATGTTAATTGGAAAGTCTCTCAAATTTATGATCACTAGTGTGTGTGATTACAGAGAAAAAAATCTCCATCAGTATAGCAATCTACTTCTGCTCACAAGGACATTCCAGAATAAAAGGGATATTTGAATTCTGGAAGTTTGGCTGCTTGCAGGTAGTCCAGGTGAGAAAATCAAAGCAATCGTCATTAGTGCAGACCACAAGAAAATGTATTTAATCCATAGAAAGGACAACATTTGTGAAGGGCAGAGGCAGGAAGATACACAAGCGCTGCTGAACAGCTCTTAATCATAAGCCTTGTGGCCTGCCCCTTCATATGATGATTGCTTTGATTGTCTTAACCTGAACTACCTGCAAGCAGCCAAACATCCAGACTTTGAAGTAGCTATTTGCATGGAGGAGATGACGACTGCTGGTCTAGTCAGACACAGGCTAATCAACTTGGGTTATTAATAATCGCTACTATATACAAAATGATTGTAGAAGGATATATACATATTCCAGAATAAAAAGGCAAGTAAAATGTCATCTGCATGAGGGTAACAACAATCCTAGGTGTATATGTTGTCCTCCTCTGGCTTTATCAGTGAGTTATGGTTGATATCCATCTGTGAGCATGGTGGTCAGCATTAGCTGGTTTTTCCTCTTTAATGGCACATGAGCTAAAATTTGAGACTCTTCTAAATGGAGCTCACAATAGGGCAAACCATTTACAAGTCTGCTCTCTGTTGAGTTAGTCCCGTGGGCTTTGTTTATATTTGCTCCCTTTGGGAATGTCCAGGAGCTCTCCTAAAAGTATGAAAATGTAATCCAAACATGGACATCCTTGGTCATAGTGCCTAGAATAATACTGGCTCCACATCAATGGCTAGATCCAGCAGAGGCCATACGTTTGGGGTTGTTGGCTCCTTCATGCATTTTAGCTCTTGACCACGGTTAGTCTGCGATGCTGATGGAGAGTTTCACTGCAGTGACACAAGTAGGCTAAAACAGAGAGTTTGGCAAGCTTTATAAGAGTGGTCTTTTCTTGGCCACGCTAGTATTGCACTCTTTGTGTGTATATAAAATTATCTTTTGGAGCTCAGATCAATTGATCAAGACCTGGTAGTCTGTCTAAAGTTTATCCTATTTTAATACTCTTTAATTCTTTCATGTGGGGTGCATTTTTTATTTAGACATGCAATGCAATAGTCCTGTTTGCTATATTATAAATGTCAAATATACAACAGTTGGCGGATTGTCACCTCAATATACTATAAGACTCACAAAACAAAAGCTGTCAGAAGTAAAGGTGTCTGTTACTAAAACATTGCCAAATAAACTAAATTTTACATTTGTCCTCTGAGGTCTTTTAAGACATGTCCACTCTATCATGTCACTGTTTTACTTTAAGCCCCATTATCCTCTCCGTTTCTTGTAGACTGTTACTAATTAATAGACTGTGGTTCCTCCCCTCTGCTAGTTTTGGGTTATACTCTACAGCTAACTTTGGCTTCATACACTTATCCATGAAAAATAGTGCAGTCACAAATCTCTCTGCAACTCCACTAGACTGGTTGATTTCTTGCAAGGCTTGAAAATGCTTTTGGGACCAGTCCAGTAACAGCTACAATGTACATAGTAAAACTGGATGTTTAGTTGTATCCTACTAGCTACAGGTAATAAAACAATCTTTGGGGAAAGGCCCCAACTATAACCTCCTGCCCGCACCACCACCTCCTGCTCATGGGGATTTATAATTAAAAATGACAATATCCCATTTAAAATAGCTTCAAACCCTATAGGTCTCTTAGGTAGTGGTTTTGAGATCCATCCAAGCTTACCATTTGGATATCAGGAGGGTGGACAGTGAAAATCCTTGGCATTCAAAGGGTGCAGCCTGTTAGGAAGAAGAAAAAAAGATTACGCTAAATAAAGCAATCCTGGTGGCAGCAGATCGTAAATTGGTCATGGTCAATCAGCTATCATCCAGTACGGTATTTGGAATTCATTTCAAGCAAAGTTCTCTAACAGTAATGATTTCTAAATGTAGTTTCAAAATTTAGTTTATCCAAAAACTGTGCAGGTTTTAAAATTAATAATCTTGCCGTGTCCTTGGCCACTAGCATTATGTGCTATTGTACAGAGTACTAGCTATATACAGCTGTTTGAGTTTAGTACTTTCTGTTAGTAGGTAACTATGGAAACTGGTTCATAGGAGCGCAGAAAACACAGTCTCTTTTAACATGCCACTAATGCAGGAGCAGACAGAATAGCTTTGTGGAGTAATAAGACTAGGTTAATGAAAGAATATTCCGAGAATCTGTTCACTAGAATTATTATGATTTTTTTTTTAAGTGTTTTTTGTAACAGCGCTACAGAGTCTGGCAGCCCTCTGAAAATAATTTAAATAATAATAATAATTATACACAATCCAGGATCTTCAACAAAGAATGCATTTTACTTTGTAAGTACTTATATAAATATTGTTCCTCCTGAAAACAAAAAAAACGACTTACCAGAATCTGCTGCAAAAAGCATCCTCATTGGTCTGATGCTTCAAGCCACAGATTGGCTTCCTGTGGCAGGAAAGCACTCCAATCGAAAGCCAGTACACATCTCCTATACAGCAAATGGTGGTGGTATGCATCAGGGATTCCGGGAAATTTCTCGGCAGGCCACCTCACCTCACCCAGGTGCCATGAGGGCTAGTCTAAGTAATAGATGATGAGGCAGTGCCCGCTGCCTGATGCACAGGACCAGTTGAGGAGATCAAGAATCTCCCACTACGCTGCCCAACATTAAGAGAGAGCAAGTTCTGTCACTTTAGCCCTTAGCTTTCGTGCTCCGTAGCACTATGCGCCGGCGATTGGTGCTGGGTTATGGCATCATATGCCACAGCCAGGGAGCGCCATAGCAGAGGTCTGAAATGACAGACCTTACGCTCTAGTGTGGAAAGAGAGGAAAATGAGAAAGGTAAGAGATGGGGAGAAAGGTATGCTGTTAGGGCAAGTTTGAGCCAGTATATTTGTGTATGGGCAAGAATCAATCTGCAGGTAACTGGTGTAGTTAGGGGCACAGACAGGCTGTTTGGGGCAAAATATGGCACAGGAAGGCTGACTTTGGCAAAAGCTGTCACATGCAGGCTGTTTTGGGGCACTGACAAACTGGTAGCAAATATGGCACAGAGGAGCTATTTGGGGTATTGACAAGCTGTTTGGGGACCAAGATGGAACTGGCAGGCTCTTTGGGGACAAAGATGACACAGGAAGGGTGTTTGGGTGCATGGACAAGTTGTTTGGGGGCAAAGAAGGCACATACAAGCTGTTTTGGGACAAAGGTGGCACAGACAAGCTGATTATCGGCTAAGATGCTTGGTGAAGTCGGGGGCCCCTGACCTTATGTGTGGCTTGCTCTACCCCTTCATGAAGCCGCTGCTCCAAAAGAGGGTGAGCTCCAAGTAGCCTACTCTGGGAAGTTCCCAAGTATGGAGATAGGTCATGCAGTCATCAAAACAAATTATCATGTTCCATAAAGAGGATAACACATTCAAATAGAAATAACATGCATTCAGCTTTTTGTAAGCGTAAATTCAATAAAAGGTGACTGGTCACTGTTGCTGTGATTGTTTTTTCTCAAATCTTTTAACATTTGCTACTTTTGCAATTTGCAGTTACGTAATTTGTAACGGTGCTTATTCAAAGGCATGTTAAGCTGTTCATAAGCATATATTCATCTTAATATGCTTGTTTGTTAAAACCACAATGACATCTTTTGTTTATAAAGAATGCACCTCTGAATTATTTAAAATCTTTTATAATTAAGTCACTATTCGTGTCCACCCACTGCCTTCAATTTAAATTCTCTGCACAGATGTTATTATATGAAACACTTTCTTTTTTTGTTTTGTTCTGCATTAATTAGTTTGCAGAGTAGAGTTAAAATGTATTAAGTCTAAGAAAAAAGGTTTATATTAATATGTAGAATATAGTATGTTTTGTGGAATTTAGAAAAATAATATTTAAATTAAGTCTTATATAAGAGATTAAATATGGTGCTTGAGAACGAAATGTCAAACATTCTAGTAGGAAAGCGCTTGAAATAATTTTAGTTTGTGTAAATTACAAAGAGATCTCTAGATTTGATTAAACAGATGGACCCGTTTTAATAAGGAAAAGTAGCTAAATATTTTCAAAATATCATATTGCCTTATTCCCAAACAAACTTCCCCATCTGTTCATTTTTTTGCATTAAATTACTAATTTGGATTTTTTTAATACAGATTCATACTCCTCTAACCCTGCTCATAAAAAAACCCCTTTTTTAAAACGAATAAGGATAAAAGTACACATTCAAAGGTTATAATACATTTTAGTAAGATAAATGGTATTAATGTGATTAGAGTGGGCTGATCATCTAACAATTATGTATTTCTAACCATGGACTTGAGTATAACACTTATAATACATATAAATTGTATTATATAAAATATATTTACACACACTTGACATGGAATTCTTCCTTCGGTGGGACACATCCAACATTTATGTAGTATGCTGTATATTATAGAATAAAACACCTGTAGATACATTTACAGTGATGACTTTTCTACCCTAAAAGAAATATCTTTTAGTTTCTCTCTAACCCAGAATAAGACAAAAGCACAGCTTCTATGTCTTTAAGACAGGTTTATCTTTTGTAGAGAACGGAAGAGAAATGAAGAAAAAGTGGCCTTAATATATCTAGGTTTTTAACCCCTCTAGATAGAACTAGGGGTGATCGTATTACCTTCTTTAGCAATGTCTACATTGTATAGAGATATGCACTTTATGGGCAAAAGAATTGGGACACCTGACCATTACACCAACAAGGACTTTTATGGCATGGAATTCTAAATACATAGATATAAATTTGTAGTTGGTCCCCCCTTTGCAGCTAAGATTTTGGAGTGTATCTCTGGGAATGGATGCCCAGTAGAGCATTTGTGAGGTCAGGTACTGATGTTGAATGAGAAGATCTGGCTCACAATCTCTGTTCCAGTTCATCCCAAAGGTATTTGATGAGGTTGAGGCCAGGGCTCTGTGAGGGGCAGTCAATTTCTTCCACACATGTTTTTATGGACCTTGCTTCGTGCACTGGGGCACAGTCATGCTGGAATAGAAGAGGGCCTTTCCCAAACTGTTCCCACAAAGTTGGAAGCATAGCATTGTCCAAAATTTCTTGGTATGCTGAAGCATAAGATTTTGCTTCACTGGAAGTAAGGGGGGCAAACCCCTGAAAAACAGCCCCATACCATTATCCCTCCTCCACCAAACTTTACAGTTGGCACAATGCAGTCACATAGGTAACATTCTCCTGACATCTGCCAAACCCAGACTCACCCATGAGACTGCCAAACAGAGAAGTGTGATTCGTCACTCCACAGAACACGTTCCCACTGCTCCAGAGTCCAGTGGTGGCGTGCTTTATACCACTCTATCCAGCGTTTAGCATTGTACTTGGTGATGTGAGGCTTGTATGCAGCTGATCAGCCATGGAAGCCCATACAATGAAGCTCATCAGTTGTTGTGCTGATATTAATGCTTGGAACTTCATCTGTTTTGTGCGTTTGTACGAATCAACAAAAACAAGGGCGATCTCTGATGAAACTAAGGGGAAAACACTGCAAAAGTAATTATTTGTCTATTTGTCGCCGTGTGTAGCCGCCATTACAAGCTGTTTTGGTGCTCCTTGATGTGGTAAAGTAGGAAGGGACTGTGTATAGAAGGGTACATATCAATGACTGATACGTAGAAGTAGGCAAACAAAATGGGTGGTGATTTCATTGATGATTACGTCTGTGATTGATGGGTCCAACAACTTATGGGAGTTTTTGCTTTTCACTCTGGCCAATTAACATTTAAAAGGGGAAGGGTCAACCATTAGATATACTGCTAGTACCGGGTTGGACTCCCTTTTGCCTTCAGAACTGCCTTCATTCTTCTTGGCATTCTTTTTACAAGGTGCTGGAAACATTCCTCAGAGATTTTGGTCCATATAGATATGATGGCATCACGCAGTTGTTGCAAATTTGTTGGCTGCACATCCATGATGCAAATCTCCCGTTCTACCACATCCCAAAGGTGCCCTATTGGGTTACTAGGGTACTTAATACTCAGCTAAGCTCGATTGGTATTAAGGGCCCCAAAGTGTGCACCCCACACCATTACATCACCACCAGCCTGAGCCGTTGATACAAGGCAGGATGGATCCGTGCTTTCATGTTGTTTACACCAAAGTTTCACCCTGCCATCTACTGTAGTGTATTACAGAGACTGCAGCAGACATTTTCCCATTGTACATTGTGGAATTAGCATGACATAAGAGACTGTCGTTCTGGGTGCTGCTGTACTCTGGGAAAGTTTTATTTTTTTTACTCAGTTTATTCTTATTTATTATATATTGTGGTCTCCACTACATTGCTATTAATTTTGTTATAAATTATATGTAAGCCCACTTATTTTGGACTTTGACCTCTTGTCTAGATAGCACTGTGCAGAATACCAACGGTACACTATGGCAGCTGGGCTTTTTGCTATGAGACATGCTAATGTGTAAAAGAAGATTTGGGGGAACTTCTAGTAGTTCTCCATTTCATTGAGTGTTGCATGTGACCTACAGTTGAAAGGAACACTGGAAACATGATATAGCATACTGATGTGTACAAGAGGACCGATCACTGTTCTAGATGCCACATGTAGTAACATTAGCTATCTTTCTTCAGTATAATCTACGTTCTCTACTCTGCCTCATGAAGCATCTTAAACTTGTATGTCCTCCATCACTGCCTTCTAATATTATTCATGCTTGCATCCTTCCTTTTCTCTGGTTTTCTTCCTTCCTTTTTGTTATGTGCTGCAATTATAGGAAGGAGACAGACATTGCTGACTATATATATATATATATATTCTTTTATTTAATCAAAGATATACGCACAAACAGTCTTCTCGTCTCCCACTTGAGGTGTTAATAGCTGCAATCGCGATGACCTACATCAGCTGGCCTTGTAATGAGATTATTGTAGTTTGTATTGAGTTGCAATTGACGTTAATGAGAACTTAGCTTGACTTAAAGCGGAACTGTCACCTACATAGCTTTTAACATAATTGTCATAAATCTGAGTAACTAATTACTTTCTTGTGCTGAGATGTCTTTTTTCCCCACACCACCATTAAAATGCCTGCTTGAACCATTTAGCGGTCACAAAGGGGATGAATACTCATGAAACTCCTGAGTTGAGATGACTACTCCAATGTTATACGCATAAGGTGCAATTCCCATGCATGTAGTTATTGGTTATTTTATAAACAGCATTGTATAGCTTAATTAATCTGAAATGTACAAAGTAGAAATTGAGTGCCAATCCTTTTAGTGTACTTAATGTATATGTTATTAAATGTATTAATTCCTGTGTTCCCACATGGCTCTTCAATTACCTTAAACGTTTCATTATAATCTGATTGTATGAATAGTTTTATATGTAATAATGCATTACTTTATGGACTGATGACAGTATGTAATCATACAAAGTATTATGTTTCCAGATCCAGTCATTTGCAACCAGCTCAGTGTACTGTAATACCCGAGGCACATTATTATACTACGGGTGTTAAGATATCCAATGCCCACTTATTCCCCTTAACTCATTCATTGCACATTAAAAGGCTAAGGAAACTAGCTTTATTATTGGGTAAAAAACCCAATAATAATAGCAGCGCATATATCAAAAGCACTCATAGTAAATACAAATTATATGTAATGTCTTATTTCAGTCAATGCAGCAGAAAAGTAAAAAAAAAAAAAAAAAGCCAATTAAAGAATCAGCAATGACAGCGGGAGTTGCATCTACCTTCTAGATCACTCTCTGCAGTGCTGCATAAACACTCTGATTGCTTAATTGATTTAATTACACTTACTAACTGTTCTTACTGTTCTGCGGTTGCATAGCTTTTCTACATGGGACTTCTTGCTAATTGCTGCCTGCTAGGATGGGTTTTCCAAGAATCCTGATTTGCTGTGTTAAGACATCTCAATATTTTTATTTTAAAAGAGCCATTCCAGCCAATATATGTAGATTAATGCATACTTTATATTATCACGGTGTTCCCCTTCCACATGCATGGGGGATCCTGCAAAATACACTTTCCCCTTTAGCTCACTCTCTACTATTTTCCAAGCAGGAGATGTGTTTTCTGAATGTGATTTATTCATGGCCAATCAGCTCCAGAGCTGGCTCGTTGAAAGTCGCAGGGATGGGGTCTGTATGCATGTGTAGAAACTGCTCCCATTATTTTCAACGGGAGTCCTTTGATTCCACTAATTGGCTTCTTCAGGCAGCCAATCAATGGCAAGAATTGTTGCTTCGTCCTAAGTGTTTTGCTTTTTTAATTTTTTTAAATGATATATATACTACAATAATCAAGTACTTTAATATGCATTCTGTTTTGATGAGGCTGGGTGAGACATTATACCATTACAGTCGGTCCCAGGGGTTTTTGGTACCTCAAGTCCCGGAGCAATTTTGCCATTTTTGCGATATATCGGTTCAGCAATTATTCTCCTTTTCTGTGAATAGTGTGCCCATGTAAACTATATTTTTTTTTTCAAAGAGAGATAGAGCTTTCTTTTGATACCATAGTTAGATGATTAGCTGAAAATGTAGGATGAGAAATTTAGTAAAAACTAGCGAAAATATATATTTTCCCTCTGAATCCTCACAAAATTAGGTAAAGCGATGGAAAATCCCCTCCAAGTTTATCAATTCAGGTGTCCTGATTTCAGAAATACCTAATTTATATAGATTTTCCATACTTTCCCAGCAGTTATAGGGAATTTTTATGCTTTATGCTATTATCTTTTTTATCTAATTTTTTTATTTTAGTTTTGTATTTTTTTTTTGTATTTTTATATACCCTGTCCTCCGATGACCTTCTGGGTGACGTCAGCAGTGATGCGACCTGTAAGGGAATGCCTTACGGAAGCTGTTACATGAGACTGGGCAGCAGAAAGCCAGCGATGCGGGCTTCTGCTATCAGAGGGGGGAGTCCAGACTGTCAAATGACAGCCTGGTCTCCCGTGTTGCCGCAGGGGTGTGCCCCTGTTGCTGCAAGAAGGGCAGGACGTACCGGTACGTCCATAGGGGATTCTTGGGATGTGTTTTTTTGGACGTACCGGTACATCCATAAGGGGTTAAAACTGAATCATTCTATTCTATGCCACAGGCAGTACCAAGAAGTCAGGATGTTTGTCTAGTAGACTGGGCTAAGATAACATAGCAAGAACATAAACAAAGGAATAATATGCAACTGCCTGAAAACATTGTTATGTTAAAAAAAAGAAAGCTGCATGCGATTTTGAAAACATTTTGTGACACTATTAAAACAAAATGGTGGGTTTCCCCTTTAAATACAAATAGACAGCCAAATGGTTAGGGCTTCTTACCCGCTTGTTGTAAATTAGCAGAGTTGGCAATCCTGGTGCAGCCCCAAACAGATTTCCCCTCCATCTGTCAGATGCATAAAAGAAACGAGCAGATAGAGCGTGACATCAGGAACAGAAATCACCAAGCATATGCGTCCATCCAAAATAACACAATTAAATAGGTGACATTTTTTTATTGCAGTTAATATATTCTTCTAAAGAGAACGTGTGTATTTTGGATGTAGAAAAGAAACATTTTGTAATGTCAACATATTTACAGCAACTACATCTGGGTGATCCACACAGGTACATGCCTATAATAAATAGCCAAGTGTTGTCCTTCTCAGGGACAGGTAGACAAATTGGAGATAACATTGTAAAAAGAACATGCAATATATTTAATATGACATATGTGACCAATTTTTTATCCATTTTAAGAATGGGAAGATCCCTTTGTATAATCCTCTTATTTTTTCAAATTCCATGTTATAGTAAGTTATAAACATCAGATCATCATCAGCATACCTGGGAACTTCTGGGCTCCGGCTACCTTCCCTTGCGGGACGTGGCTAGGACTGCAAACTGACGTCAGTGGGCAGTCCCGCCGATGTTAAACACCCCATTTAAAGGAAAAATGGGCAGGGAGGGGGATGTGTCAAGATCCCGCTCCCGCGCCCCGGAGGATTCCGGTCTTGACCCGGAGAACCCGAGAAGTAGTGTTAACCCGGCAATCTCCGGGTCAAACCCGGAGAGTTCCCAGGTATGATCATCAGAGACTTGCTTTTTTAAAACTTTTTTGTTTATGATGTTAGAGCTCAGAGGGTCTGCCCTGTATTTATCTTTAGCTCTGATATAGGCCTTACTTATAGTTGGTCCAGGGTAACCTCTTTCAAACAGGCACACAGACAATTCCTCAGCCTGTCTTTCAAAATCAGTTGACTCAGAGCAGTTCCTCCACAAACGTAAAAAAAACTCTGCAGGTGTCACGGACTGGGTCCAAGCTGGTGACTAGAAGGACCCAGCGCGCCCGATGGTTGTTCACAGGAGTCTCGATGCAGTAGCGGAGTCTGGGGCAGGGCCTGGTGCAGGGTGACCACACTCGCCCAGGCGTTGAGCACCTAGGATAGTGCAGCCAAACACCAGCGCCCTGATATGGCAGCAGATGGAGTCCAGAACACAACGAATCCTGCAGGCACCCTGGAGCAGGCATGAAGCATATCACATGAATCACGTGCTGGATGCTGCAGGCTGGGAGAATGGAAGCTAAGCAAAGGGTTAATGTAGCAGACACAAACACAGCAAAGGAAAGGGAGACCAGGCAAGAAACATGATACAAGATAAACACGAGAAGTGGCTAGAAACATGACATGAATAGCGAAAGATATAAACAGGCACAAGACAAGGAATAAACATAACCAGATAAGACATACTTGTTACAGGGCACAACAAAGGACAGGGAAGAAGGCAAGGAACACAGGGGAAGGAGTGAGGAGCCGGAACCCTCGGACGCTTCTCCTATAAGCAAGGATAGGACATATTAACAGGGACATGGGGAGAGGAGAGAGGAACCGGAATCCTCAGATGATTCAAGGAAGAAGGGCAAAGGTACATAAAAGACAGACAAACATGAATACAGAAACTAGCCTAGGACTACAAGATAACTATTGGAGATTTCATCACATGATATGGCCATAGTATGCTTAGCCCACCACTACGCCAAAGTACTCCAATGACGGTGGGTCCTAACGCTAATCCCTGCTGACAAAGATACAAAACAAACCAAACATGGAAACCAACCACATAGCACTGAGACATACCTTAGACTGCAGACTGAGACAAACAGAACACACCTAATAAAGGAAACAGAGCTGAAGCAAAGAGCCGGAGCAGAAGCAAGGAATGGAAAATTGAACAAAGCAAAAGGAAATCCAGGAATGGATCAAAGCAAAGCAGAGAAACTACAGCAGGACAGATATGCAGCTCCGCAGCCTGGGCAGACCGTGACAGCAGGGCAGCATTTTATTTGGGCAATATGCAAACATTATACATTTCCTTAAAAATATGGCAGATGCGGTCACCTTAGAGCTATGTGTACCTGTGTAGTACCGGTATATCTCACTGCTGCAGGCAGTGATGCACTTTTCTTTGGTGCTGCCCTGGTCCTTACCCAGAGCAGTGTCCCGGCTGCCCTCTCTGTGGCAGCCATTCTTACAGATGAACACCAGGATATGACAACACATCCCAGCTCTTTTCCTGTTAAGGATGCTCAGCGACAGAACTATGGACAGTCCACAATAATGTAAATGTGCTGGTTGGCAAGATAAGAGATCTGCCTTGAAACTGGTCTGTTGAGCAGCAGTGCACAGGATCACCCAACAGGGCAATCTGCTCCCAGTTTAATGACAGGGGGCTGCTGCTGCCCTAGGCCTAATCTAGACCTAGATGGGCTTGCTAATGCTACCTCAGCCTACAATTTATCTTATTCACCAGGTCACGGCTACTGCTCATTGAAGATAAGTATGCTGCAATATGCAATGCATAATGCAGCCCAGATGTGTTCATTTTTTGTGTCTTAAATAGAACATCAATATTAACTAGAAATCCATTGCTATTTTTTTTCTGATTTCGTTTACTGATTTAATTTTATTGTTAAAACTCATTAGGGTTGGCCCTCTGTAAGGCATAGTGAAGTCAGCGAGTTCAAACGGTTCATTGTACCTCAACTAACCTTTACATTTTTGATTTAGCTGAATAAATCCCTTAATCTGGCTCTGGCTTAGTTTAGAAGAAATGAGTTGTATTTTGTTATTGTATTATTTTTCAAGATACTGTAAATTTTACACTTTAGAGGCTGGGTTATCACTCAGAGATGTAAATCCTGCTTCCGATATGCAGGTAGCATAAGGGGCTAGAATTCTATATACCCTGTTGTGTCTTTGATGTAATTATGGAACAGTTTGTCAACTCTTACATCATTTTACAGTTGCCGTTTGCTTATGAGTCATAAACAACTGTAGTTAATGTAGAGATACTGTCTGTTAGGTTGGAAAATGCAATTGCACAAATGATCTGTACATCCTGTCATAAGATCTGTAATCTCTTTTGCCTAACGTATATCCAGAGAGATTATTTGGTTCTGAGTCTGTTTGGAAACACAGCTGGGAACCTGCAAATATTTGATAAGTAGAAATGTCATGACTGCCCACAGGACTTTGAAACTTCATCAAACTATAGAAAGTGATAACAGTACACAGAGGAAAGTGGTTTAAAGTAACAGCCACATGATATAACGTAGAACAAATATAGATTGTAAGCTCTGGGGAACAGGATACCGGACTTGAATCCGTTATAATGAGATATTTATTTATTTTATGTGTTTATTATAATCTGCAGAAAATGATAAAAAAATATATGATAATTGATAAAAATAGATTTATATTTATTAACAAGACTTCTGTATTTAGATTATATCTCTTGGCAAACTGAAATCAATATTTAAGTTTCATCAAACAATAAATGGCGTAAGCGTCACTAAGGGTGAAAATTTTTATTCAAAAACATATAGAAAAGGCTGGACAACAAAACACAGGTCTATTTTAGGATACAAAATGGCTTCCTTTTAGACGCTCATTTATCCAGAATGTTGATATGGAAATCTTTATATCTACCACAGACACAGGTGTGGTGGGAATTACATATCTTTCTGGTTCCAGAGCATCTATCAAACAGGAATTTTGTTAAGAAAGTGGTAGAAAGGACCATTCATTTTAAAGTCTATTCTCTTTACAAGATACAGTACTTGTAAGAACATGACATATTGTCAATAGCTCTGTATTTTTGCATAGACACTCTGAAAATCAAACTGTATCACAAATCCTTTCAAAAAACAATAGCCACCATGATATAACACCGACATTAGATCCGATTGTCATTTAACTAACTGTACAAAAGCATTTTGTGACTAGCCACATGCATAAAGCTCCAAATTATCACTGTTTTAATACCCTAGCATAAGGAGCACTTATTACTTCCTGCAGCTAAACCAGCAATGGAATTGCAAATTTTTTTAGAGATATACCTTTGGGTTAAAGTACCTCATCCCCTTCAATTTCCCTGTAGTTTGTACGACTATGACTTACCGATGTTCTTAGAAAAAGTACTTTGACATTTTTAAATTAAGGAGTTTGTGGCCTAAGTGAATGAAAATGTTTGTCATTCGCTTATGGAAACTTCTAGGAACCCTTTAAGACTATACTTGTCCCTTTCTCTATTAATGGATATTTTGCACACAAAACATGTTTTGAAGTAACTTCAGTGGAAAATATTATTCTAAGCTTTACAAGATTCATGTTTTTAAATTAAAATATATCTTAAAAATTATCTTGTTTGATCAATTTAAGATTGAAATAGTAGAACCGAACCGTACTACATTTTAAAATTGTATTTGCTAGCAGTAGCTATTACAGAAGCTTGTAAGCAATTGCCGTTTTAAAGAAAATTCTGATGACTGATTATTTTGTATATTATATTTGAGGCATACAAATACCCATGAAACCTCCTATATTAATTGCCAGATATCCAATGGCATCACCATCAGTGAAGAAGCCTGATCTTCAACCATTCAACATTGAAGAAAATGGAGGAGCACCATATACACCAAAAGCACCTGGAAGACACCACCATCACCAACATCATCATCACCACCACCATTACCTTCCTCCCTATGGAGTAAATTCCAGTGATGGGAATGATATAGTTTCTGAAGGTTCCAGTTCCAGCAGTAAGTATAGTTAGTAGTGCAGTAGTGTAATACCATCGTGGCAGACCAGATAATGATAGTATCATTCCAGATAATAGTTTATAAGTCATTTAGTGTGTTTTAGTCATTAATATGGATGTGAGGAAAAGCCTAAGACAACACTGCTTATAAATCTGTGCTTTATTTCCCATGTCAGTCTAAGAAAATGTAAATAAGATGCTGAGACAGGTAGGCATTTTTTTTAAATTAAAAAACATTAAGGAAAAAAATGAACCAACTAGAAAAATGGTTTATATGACCTAATAATACAATTACATATGAATTTACCGTTGAATCATGAACAATGTTGTGTCATGGCAAGAGTAGCCCCTAAATATGTCTTTCTGTCACTTTTGCTTAAGGTTTCCTTGTGGCAGTTCATTGTTTTTACCCCCAAAACTGAATATAATTCTGATAAATTCTTTGATACAAGATTTTAATTCTTTGATAAAAGATCAATCCTTTCTTGTTCAACTCAGCTCAAGTTCGCCTTATATGTTTTCTTTTCCAAGTTAAAGTAAAGAAAATTGGTAGAAGCATCTTCCCCAACTTTGTATGTCCAAACTATGTTTACGCCATTTATGATTTACAGTTTAAATGTTTACATTGTTTACACCATTTATGATTTACAATTTTAAAACTGAGAAAGGTAATTTCATATCAGTGTTTTGGAATCTATCAGTTTTTGTTGGTTTGAATGGTAAATTGATTGTTTTTAAATGTCTTTTCTCAATGTTATTTAGAGGTGTCCTCAGGAGTTCCCATTAACTTTGAAGATTCTTTGGGACATCACAAAAAAGGAGACACTGACACAAATAAGATGGCTCTGCAATGGCCTCCTGTACACATCAACATAAGCAAGGTACTATGCTTGTTCTTGCCTTAGTGTATAGTTGTGCTCAAGGCAGCATCCAGTTTTGGTTAGTTTACAAAATGATTTATTTATACATTCTAACTTTGCGATACCAAATAATGTCACACCAGACCAAAAACTATATCTAAGCAAATCAGACTAGCTCCGATGAGAACAGACAATTGTATAATAGCTTACCCTGCAGAAAAAGCATATCAGACACACAGTCCAGAACCAAAATGCCCCACCTGTGAGACATGAGTGACCCAAAAAACCTCACGTATGTTTTGACATTTATTGGCCTTCATCAGAGAGGTGTGGTTGCTACATACTGGGAGCAAGGAGATCCCCGTCTGGAAATCTTTTCTTTTAGGTAGATCCCCTAGAGATTCCCAAAGTGAGGAGCGTCAGCAAAGGTCAAGACTAGCTCAGCATATTGATTTTTGTAACACGTACGCATTTTGTATTTGTATACTATTACAATTAATTAGTTCTAAACTAATAAAGGTCATTGTCATCTACCATTAGTTATGTTTTCACTTTTTAAGTGGTTATCTTGTATTTGGAGGCAAGGCTACTGTAAATGTCCTTTTGTTTCATGGGATTCTCTTATATTACTTTAAATGTGTGTGAAATTATCTGACCAACAAAGCTAATATGTTCTGTTCCTTGCCACAACAGGTGAGATGTTTTGTTTTCTCCATCTTTCCCTTTTTTGGTAGGAAATTCCCCCACCCCTATTAAGGTTAGGGTTCTGTTGTCCACAAAACAGCTAACCTAATCAGGGCATTAATCAAGCAAAACGTTTGTGTGCTGATAAAGAACAGCGCCCTGTATCCAATTATGTGATTCTTTGCCAAGAAGAAGCTGGCCTCCAATGGGGACAACTGGTAAGAGATGACACAGGGGATATCATGACTGAATGGGATATCATGAGTGACTGTGCTTGCCACTGAGTATAGACACATGTAAAAGGATAAGTATTCCACATTTTCATTGACAGTAAAAAATTTAACATTATACCTCTTACAGAATATTGAAAAGGATTGCACGCTGTAAAAGAAAATGCTGTTTTATTTCTTAAAACCTCTGTATTTTCTACACAGGCTTGAACGTGCCTAGTAGTAAAAACTTTACTTCCTTCTTTCTTCAATATTTTATAGGGAGAAGAAAAGAAAACACTTGAAAAGCATATTCATCCTCCTTTATCTCCATCTTCTGTTCCTGAGCACATGAAGTGCAACATCCTTACAGCTCTACCAGACCCAGCCTTCAGAATGGGTCCCCAGGTGTGTGGGGTCTTCTGTGTTGCTGCCTTTTAATCGATGTATGGGATGATTTTATCGAACAGAGATCCTATTTATCATTGTTAAAAAAAAAATGAGTATCGATATAAATATATAAAATTGTAACTCTTACAAAAGGTACACTGGAATTAGCAAATTTTGTTTTCTTTGCTGAAGAATAGGAAAATAAACAGTTTTGCTGCTTCAGTTAATGTTTTATTTGTGTCTAATAGAGAGGGAAGAACAGGTTACAAAGAAAATGATTGGTTAGAAAGAAAGAGTAAAGGGGTTAAATTGAGACATTTGCTTAAAAGGGAGGTAATAGGAAGATAATGTACTAAAGTAACAGAGAGAAGAAGGTGTTAAAAAAAGCAGATACTGAGCATGTTAAATTGCTCTTGTATTACATTAAATTCTGTAATGCTTCTGGATTTTAGGAAAGTAATCCTCTAAACAACGTCATTTTCTTTATAAAAGAAAACAAAAATGATTAAATTCCTGTTCTAAAAATTGGATGAAAAACCTGCGAATAAGTGGACTGAATTAATTTACCAGAGCAAACTTTACCTCTGCAGATTAAATACAAACGCAGATGTTTATAACAGTTGTTTTACTTTTTTGTTTAGTATGACAAATAGCACTGTTTTTTTTAAACTGGGGTAATTGAATCCAACCTGATGTGTTTTGATGAGATAAAGCTTCACATTGTAAGATTCATCCTGCACAGATCATGTTTTTGTGCGTGTAGCAGTAGGAATGCAATCCTGGACACAGGTACATTCACTCACTGATTTCACAACAGCAGCTATTGTGTTACATTGCAGTTTGTAACTATTGTATACCTGGCACAGTGGGAATGAAGCTTAGCGTCTAGCGCATAAATAACGGTCTAATTGACAGCTACGACTGCGATATTGCTGAGGCAGCTTCTGAGCTTCATGACTCAGACTCTCCTGTGTGTTTATCTCATTATTTTGGAAAGTTTGAACTGATTAGAAAGCTTTCAGATACTCCAGAGAGCAGGACAAACTGAGTCACACAATTTGTTTCATTTAATTTTAAGTATATAGGCAAGAATTAGCTGATATGTTAATGCACATTGGTATAACATATAGTACTGTTTCACGGAGTGATGTAAAAACTGAATACAGAGCGGCAAATAATATGTTATGCATCTGACCCTGTGGAGAGCTGACAAATAGCTCTTGCATGTGAATGAACAGAATGACAGGTATTTTATTGACCTTGTCTGAATCACTTTCTGTTGCAGGCTACAAAAGAGGAACCAAGTCCTGTAGATTTCTGTAAGAGTCCAACGCTCCAGGATGCTAATGTAAGGTCTGTTATTTCTCTGTTCTTGCATTCTCAATGTTGTGCACATTTCACACCACAGATTTTACTTTTACCTTTGAGAACATTGCTAAAAAATGGCTATTTAGTATGTTTTTCTCATATAGTGAACCATATAAATGTGAAAAGTGCAGAAAAATAATCTATAGCTTAATTCAGTTGGGTATATTGGGCCAGACTGACACGTCTGAGCTAGATTAGATGGCCCATTGTGCCATTGCTCCACCACTACTATGAAGGACTGTTCCAGCTGACCCAGCCACCATAGTGCCCGGTACCTAACACCATGTTTCCTTCTCAAGTAGAAACTTTGGTATATGACCTCACATTCCAGTGCTTAGTAGAGGGGAGTGCAGCCATTAGTTAGTCCTGGGGGTGCTGGGGTCACTGCCTTGGATTATATCTACTGTAGCACTTAACTGTAATACCACACTGACAGGGGCGTTACTAGAAGCCTTGGGGCCCCAGTGCGAGAATCTGTTAAGGCCCCCCCACCCCCCAAAAAAACATGATTTTTACACAATGTTTTTTCAACAAAAGTAAAGTAAAAAAAAAAAAAAAAGTAAAGGTAGGAGGAGCAGGGCCCGGAGGGGTGTAGCAGTAGGCGGAGACCAACAGGAGGCAGGGTTATCATGGCTGAACCTGCCCCTGCTGACCCTGTAAGAAGAGGGACAAGCAGCTTTTCAGGCTTCCCGGCTGGCTGAAAGTAAAGGTAGGAGGAGCAGGGCCCGGAGGGCCAGGGGAGGACTGAATGGCAGCTTGTGCCGGCTTCTGCATTCCATGCCCTTGGGTCCCCTTGACTGGCAGAACTCCAGGGCCCAGTCGCAGTCGCGACCCTGGATGCTCCGCCACTGCTCACTGATTACATTATACAGTCTTGCCATTAGAACGGTAGGACTAGTAGATATAAATATGGTGCAAGAATTCTGACATATAGTATTACCAAGGAACATATACTGTCTGAAATGTATCAAAGAAAACCATAGTAACTTTTATATATCATATTTTACTATAGCACAACTAGCTCAACAAGGGATAATCTTTATGCTCTTTAAAGAAAATGCAAGTGCTGAAAAGTAGTTTAATTATTAGTTAAATTACAAGGAGCACACTTATTTTTGTCTCACATAAAATGTAAATGAATAGTTTTGATCACATATTGAAACATGCTTTTATGTTCAACCATTAGAACATCATAAGAGCATAAAAATATTTAGTACTTTTTAGGGTCAAAATATAAGACAAATGGCCAGGTTTAGTTGTATATTATGAATGCATTTTGGGATCATAAATCAGAGATCATAACAAAACAATTGACAGGTCTTTTATTATTATTATACAAGGACTAATCTGTTTATTTGGGCCTTGAAAGAACAGGCTGCATGGCTTCTAAACCAGCAATTGAGAGCAATTCTCAAATCAGTCACAAATTTAATATTAAGTATTATACATTCCAATATTGGAATGTAATGATAAATCATTAAAGTAACATTTAATTTCAACATTTCCTCGTGGTTTTGAGTCATGTTTTAGTGTCCCCTTAATTTCCAGGATTATTATTGAAAAATCATATGACTGGCTCATCATGATTGCATTTCATGCATCCAAATGCTTCGAACTGTTAGTCCATTTAAAAGTCAAACATACAGTAGGAGGTTAGGATAGCATAAAACGTAGGTTCACAGTAACGTATTATGGTAACCCTTGTACAGAACTACACAGCTATTTACTGGCATGCAATGTTTGCTCAATGTGTCTAATGCTAATGAAGATGGCTTAATATAGTGGTGGAGATACTCAACATTTTTAAAAACAAAGTTGAATCACTGTATGTGTACAATTTACTATGGTGTGTATCTTTTTAATTGTGTTTTAGGGGATAACACTGAACCATGGTTTAACAAAGACATTTAGATCCTATGGTAAATTGTAAATGGTGGAATGTGGCCCCAAAACCACCTTACTTTAGACAGTGTTGTGGTTATATGTGGAATTACACAAAGACACACACACACACACGCCAGAGGCGTATCTAGGGTATGGCAGCTATGGCTCCTGCCATAGGCGCCATTTGAAGGGGGCGCCAGTTAGCGGCTTTCAAACGCCGTCTTTTTTTTTTTGATGCGGAGGAGAGAGAGGGGCGCCTAGCAACCGCTCGGCGCCCCTCATTCTCCTCCATGAGGCCTCTGCCTCTGTCCTGGTGCCGGCACCAGCGAGCGGCTTTTAAACGCTGTCTTTTTTTTTTGATGCAGAGGAGAGCTCGGCGCCCCTCGTTCTCACCCACATCCCAAAAAAAAAAAGACAGCCTTTAAAAGCCGCTCGCTGGTGCCCGCTGCTTCAGTGCTGAGCGCCGAAATATGACGTCATATTAAGGCGCTCAGCAGTGAAGCAGCGGGCACCGCAGCAGTGCAAGAAGGCAGAAGCCTCGTGCTCCCGTCGCTGGACCTCAAGGTGAGAACTACAAAGGGGGAGAGGGGTTAGGGAGTGATAAGGGAGGGAGAGGGGTTAGGGAGTGATAAGGGAGGGAGAAGGGAGAGGGAGTGATAAGGGAGGGAGAGGGGTTAGGGGGTGATAAGGGAGGGAGAGGGGGTTAGGGGGTGATAAGGGAGGGAGAGGGGGTTAGGGAGTGATAAGGGAGGGAAAGGGGTTAGGGAGTGATAAGGGAGGGAGAGGGGTTAGGGAGTAATAAGGGAGGGAGAGGGGTTAGGGAGTGATAAGGGAGGGAGAGTGGTAAGGGAGTGATAAGGGAAGGAGAGGTGTTAGAGAGTGATAAGGGAAGGAGAGGGGTTAGAGAGTAATAAGGGAAGGAGAGGGGTTAGAGAGTGATAAGGGAGGGAGAGGGGTTAGAGAGTGATAAGGGAGTGATATAAGTAAAGAGTGGATTAATGTGTGCATGCATTGAGTGAATGAGGGAGAGCATGAGTTAATATGTGAATGTATTGTCTGAATGAGGGAGAGCATGAGTTAATGTGTGGATGAATTGTCTGAATGAGGGAGAGCATGAGTTAATGTGTGGATGAATTGTTTGAATGAGGGAGAGCATGAGTTAATGTGTGGATGAATCGTCTGAATTAGGGAGAGCATGAGTTAATGTGTGGATGAGTTGTTTGAATGAAAGTGTGAATTAGTGAGTGACAGTAAAAGTGTTTGTGTGTATCATAGATGTATAATTGTGGAAGGGCAAAGATGGCACTAGCAGAAGTTTTGAGCCTTGGGGACCAAGATGGCACAGGCAGGGTGTATATGGGACAAAGATGGCACAGGCCGGACTGTTTGGGGACAAAGTTGACTTGTGCTGGGCTATTTGGGGACAAAAATGGCAAATCTTATGTGTGTGTAATTTGGGTGCTGGTCAGGTTCTATGTGGGCAGTGTGGACGCCAGGGCTGGCTTTGGGGTGTGCAACCTGTGATCTATGCCTGTAATTTAGGGGGTTTTAAATATACCTTTAATGCCTTGTTTTTATGTGAATTCCAATTGATCTATACCTGCAAAGCGGGTTTTTTGTGTTATTCTGTAGATCCATATCTGCTATGCTATGTTTCCATACATTATTTATGTATACCTGCAAATACAGGGTTAATATGTCTTATTCAGTTGATTAATACCTGCAATGCTGTTTCCATGTATTTATTTGATCTATACCTGCAATGCTACGTTTCATATATTATTATTGTATACCTGCAAATATAGGATTTGTATGTCTGATTCTGTTTATTTGATATATACCTTCAGTGCTGAGATCACAAGTTAATTTCAATTGATCTGGGTTTGTGTGTTGATCTATACCTGCTATCGGTATATATATATATATATATCGGCAGCAGGGACTAATATTTATATATATATGGGCAGCAGGGGCTAATAAATGGGTTTTAGATATTTGGACAGGGGCGCAATTTCAGTGCTTGCCATAGGCGCTATTTTCGGTAGATACGCCTCTGACACACGCACTAACCTGAAATGCTCATATCAGACCATACAAGGGGACAGCTACCTCCTACCCCACTACTTGCCCTTTCTCCACTGATAGAAAGTGGAGGGTGGCAGATAAAAACTGTGTGGAGGGAACCCAAAACCACTTTATGCTTGTCAAAAAGCCACCTAAGATAAACTTCATATTGTAATGATTCTCCGTTCTCTATGGACATTTTCCCCCCCAATGTTTTTAGAAACCATTGGTTATCCAACTAATCTTTATTATTTTTTTTACGCTTTGGTGTTGTTTTAATAGTATGTCTGTATATGCCACGATGAGCATAGGTGGCATGTGAAATGTACATTGGCAAATAGATGGGCTTATATATTTTAACTCAATGTACCACCAATAAACATGTAGATTTTTGTAGTGTGCCTGGAGGTTTCTATTTTTATAACCCAATAGTCACGAGTAGTGGAAGAGGCTCCAAACAGCACAAAATCTCTAATCTGCCAGACACTACAGTGTAGGTAATATTTTTTAATATTTTCAGTTAATAAAAACGTTTTTTGGGGTTTTTTTTTTTGCTAAAAGCACAGACGTGAAGTTGAGTTACGTACATTTTTAGTTAGCTTGGCGGAAAGATCTTTTTTTTTTTATTTAACATAATTTAGCGAAGTGGGTTAGACTTTACAATAGTGCTTAATTGAAGATTAATATTCTTTTCACTTCGACAAGTATACAAATGAGAATCATCACTTATATCACTGGCACCTAGAGATTTTCATGCATTATGTAAGTTATTTTCACAGGTTCCTTAACAACTGGTAATTGTCAAACCCAGGGGCTCTTTATCAAGAATGCAGAAGAGCATAATTTGAACGTACTTTCATAGAGATCAGCAAGAAACTCCATTTACTTGTGTACTTCATTTTTTTCCCTTTTGTGATTTTATAATTGGCACTAGAATAAGGACGTTATGTCCAAAAATGTGTGCCAGGAATGCCTTGGAAAGTGTAGTGTCTATGTCACAAGCCTACTTAGTCATTGCATTAGCAATGTCAAAATATATTTGACATGTTCATTTTCTAGAAATCAATTATAGATGAAGGTTTGCATGCATGCTTGTGTGTGTGTGTGTGTGTGTTTTTGTGTGTATGTACTGCATGACAAATCTGCCATAATAGTCCAAATGCTTATTTAGCCAGCCTACCATCAGGGTAGATCACAAATAATACTATAGGCAAAAAGCATGGGACATCCATCTCACTGCATTCTGAGATCGGTTTTGTTCCAAATCCGTTATCTTTAGTCTCATTTGGTCTTTACAGGCAAATTTGAAAACAAGAGAAAGATGGTCTTTTTAAGCTTTCAGGTTTCAAAATCAGTGCTAGACAATCAAAATAAAATGTTTTTGAAGGTCCAGTGGGATATCAATCCTTTTCCTCCTTCACTTGCATTGATGCGCAGCTTTCAGCATGTATGTGCACCTACCCCTTTTGAACAGTAAAATTTCTCATGCGAAGTGAACATATGTCCAAGACCTCATAAAGAAAATGGTTGCATCAATATATTCAATAGTGATATATAACAACATAGGTGCAATAGCCAATTTACATATGATTGCATATCTTAGTTGTAGAAGTGCACAGTTGACAACATTTGAAAAATATTCCAGGGACACTCTCCAGCACACCCACTGCACCAACTTTCCGAGCACTCTGCAATGTTACACCACTTCCCATCATTACATAGTGATTCAGACACTGACAGTGATACAGCTTGACTCCTATCATTATATAGCAGACACTGATGGTTGTACTGCACAACTCCCACCATTATATATTGACCCAGACATTGACAGTGGTACAGCATAACTGCCATCATTAAATAGTAAGCCAGTCACTAAGGGTGGTACAGCATAACTCCAAAAATATATACAAAGCCTAAGGTTGGTAAAGTATAATTCCTATCAACATATACGTACAGTGGTAAACCACAACTACCATCATTACATAGTGATCCAGACACAAATAGTGGTACTGCATAACGCCCATCATTATATATTTAGCCAGACAACGACATTTGTACAGCATAATTCCCATCATTTTTTAACAAGTCTGACAATGGTACAACATAACTCCTATCCCTAAATCTTAAGCCAGACACTGAGGCTATCCAAAGCCTCACGGTGTACTTCCTCAAAAGAGCGGAAGAGGGTGTGCACGGAAGCACTCCGGATGGCCTGGTCAGGAGAAAGAAGACAGAGGTAGATGGAAGAAGGCAGAAGATAGAAGAAGCAGGAGAAGTAGCGGAGCTGCAGGAAAGGACACAGGCATGCAGAAGTGGTTAATGGAGAAGGTAGAGAGACTCCGACCTCACGCCTTGGGCTGTGCTCCCCGCCTGAAATCCGCAACTGCCGATTTTCTGGGACACTTAAAGTACCAGGAGAAGCTCCCAAATCCTAGGACTGTCCTGGAAAAAATCATGCAGTTGGCAACTATGGAAGTGCGATGCATGTAAAGTTGTTTTATTCACAATGCGCTCCCACCATCATGTGTTTTTTTAATAAATATGATAGCTGAGAGGCCCTATACATTTCTGTGGTGTTGCCCTGGCAAATTCATTTGCCCTTTGCCTGCCCCACATGGTTCTGCAGGAGATGTGTTCAGCCACCAGTCAAATCCAGCGCTGGCTCAATACATGTTGCAGGGATTGTCTCATGAGGAACCTTCCCCATAAACATATGTGGAAAGTGCTTTCATTGACTTTGATGGGAGCACTTTCCTGGTTGCTGGTGAAAATCGTTGGACCATAGAGGAGGCCTTATAGCTACCATCTACCTAAGCTAAGTGCTTTTGTTTTTAAATAATACATATCAAAGTACTCACAGAGTACTTTAAAATGCATTCTTCTTTAGGCCCGTTAATAAAATCTCGCTACTGTAATGTTTCCATAAAAAAAATATTCACACACCTAACCTGAGGGCCAAATGTAAGACCCCTTTCATTCAATCACATAACTTGAGAGCAGTTTGGCATACAGCTTTGATAGACTCATGGGTCTTCTGCATGTTTTCCTTTCTTTTGCCTAGTCTTCTCACTCCTCAGGGTACATGGGTGTACTTGGGTCATGAGATCAATTGGTCAAATGGAAGGCAAACTGCAACATCACCTGCTTTTTTAAATTTGAGTTATCAAAACCCGTCGATTAGAGTGTGTTGATTGGTTGCTGTGCAATAATTCCATAAATCGCTTCAGTTACACACATCTCAAGGTTTATCAATGCAAGGACTTCTTCACAACCAAGTGCATCTAGCTCATACTTTAACAATTGAAATACAGTGTTTTATTTATGACTCTGAATCTTCCAACTGTGGGACAATGAGCATTTTGCTCGTAAAAGAAAATAAATCTTTCAGCTAAAAGATTTTGATAATAAGGTTTTTTGCTCCTTTAATAACATTCCAATAAATTGTTAAAAAAACCTTATAGCCTTATTAAACTGTCTGCCTTTTTCCAAATACTGCATGGTCAAGGTGATTTTAAACGTGACAGATAAAATTGTGTTTGTTTTTTTCATTTTATTAAAGCTAAAATATTTAGCTTGCACAATTTTTCAATCTTACTCACTTAACCTTGAAGCTGAATATGAATTTGGAGCCACTCTTTAACTCCCAGTAAAAACTGCAAGCAAAATATTTAAACTGTAAGACTTAAAAGTGGACAAGTTGGATACAATTTCCATCACCGTTGATGATGCCACACCAGAGGAGCAAAGAGGTTAACATATGTGATGGAGTCTGTATTTGCTTTTTATATTTTGTTTCTTTAGCATAATTATGTCATTAAACCCTATTCTTATGTGTACTTATCCTGCGAAATAGTATGTACTATCACCTACAAGAGCTTTGTGTGAAGCAGGATGTGCAAAAACTGTTTCGTTTAGTAGTAGGTATTGGTTTGGTATACATGGGGAAATAATAGGAAAAACACATTTTTTCCATTTTTGAATTATATTGTGTTATTTGATACATGGTTTCCCCAGTCCAGGTACAGTATCTGTGAAGAATTTAACTCGACCTAAAAGATCTTTTTCAGATAAAGAGTAAGCTGGTTGTATGGTTGTCATCTGAACCTAACCATAGTAACTATGCAAATAAATACTTGCAAATAAACAAGTTCTGTGTACAAATAGAGAAATGTGTTTTGCAGAGTAGTTTAGTTTAGACATGTCACTTTCTTTTTCTGTTACCAGTCAGCATGACATAGTTGTGTTAAACCAAGCAGAAGCCCATTAAAATGATTATATATAATTTTAACAAGAAACCTTCCGTCATCATTAATGAGAAGGAAGCAGCTGGGCTAATCCTTGATTTCCATAGTAATCAACATCACAGAGGCTCAAGTCACGTAAATGGCCCCACATTCAAGTACCTGATTTAATGTTTTGAAAAGGTATTGACCATTGAATGGGAAACATTTACAGAATGTATTTAGTCATGATGCCTCGGGACAATGATAACTGATAAATGATGATTTGCATTTTTAGACCATAAGAGTAGAGTCAATCAAATACATTTTTGATGATTAGTATTATGACCAGTAAAGTAATCACCTATAAAATGAAACTAGCATTTAGTATAACAAGCTACTGTCCCTACATTTTTTGTTGTCTACTTTGTTTCCATGGATATACTTTAAAGGCTCCACCATGAGCTTGGTCAGGCCTGGGCCATGAACCCCGCCAAAATATATACCAGTGGGGGAGGTTACATATTTTTCTGTCAACGCATGAAATTTTTGAGAGAATAAGTGGACAATCAATAGTTATCAAAACTAAAGTATTTGTTTTTGAATGTTATGGAAGTGTGTTTTATGCAATTAGCCTCAATTCTTTGTTGTGTTTTTGTTGTTAACGAATGTTTAAGAGGGTGAACGTGCACTGATGCAGAAGGTGAAGTTTTGTTGAATTAATGATCTAGAACTTGCCTATCCTGGATTAGTGTTGGATAGGTTTTGGTGACTCAATTATCCTTTTGAGCTACTGAATGAGGGAGACGATTCATTCTCAAACTGTAGATTGAGAATGAGAAATTCTGTCCTTCACAAAATCAGCGCAGAAAGTACACTGAGATTTTTAATAATAGCATCAGACAACAGACAAATGACTTGTAATGAAATTTAGTTACTTCTCCTTGAAATAACTGCAGTTAGCACTTATAGAATTTATATAAAAATGTTATATGTAATTCTTGGTCTTTTATACTGCCAAATAAATTGATCCATAGTTTGCTGGATCTGCTTCAAAATAGGGGGGTGAACTCTTAAGGGGATTGTTCTGAAAAAATAAAGAATTTTGGGGATTAAATATCCGTTTATTAGGTGAATTCGGCCCATCCAAGAAATTTCTAAATTTTTCCACCTTAGGAGCTGTGCTTTTATTTTGTCAATTAGTTTTTTGTAGTTGAAATTGATAAGTAAGGGGAGCTCATTTGTAATATTAATTCCAAGGTAGTCTAAAACATTAGAATTCCAGTCGAGTGGACACAAGGACCCAAGCTCAGTTCTTTCATCTTGCGTAAAGCAGGTCGTAATAACCTGCGTTTTACCAAGGTTAATTTTATAATTAGAAATTGAGCTATATTTATCTATCACCTTAAAAAGTGCGGGAAGAGAAGAAGTTAAATTCGTCATTGAAAGAATTACATCATCTGCGTAGAGAGAGATCTTAAATGACTCTGAGTTAATTTGTATACCAAATATATCGGGCGATTGTCTCAATAACTCCGCAAAAGGCTCTATAGTAAGAATATAAAGTAACGGGGCTAATGGGCATCCTTGGCGAGTTCCATTTTTTATAGGGAACCAATCTGAGTCCAATAGATGGCCGACCACCTTGGCAGTTGGATTAGTATAAAGGTTCATAACATAATTTTTAAATGTTCCCTCAAAACCATAATTTGTTAGCACGGCATCTAAGTATCTCCAATTCACCCGATCGAACGCCTTTTCCGCGTCAAGCGCCAAAAAAGCTGATTTGATTCGAAGGGAGTTGGCCTTATGTAAGAGGTTTAAAATCTTACGGGTATTGTCCATGGGACTCCTGCCTTCCACAAATCCTGTCTGACCCTTATTAATAATGTTTGGTACCACTTGTTTTAGTCTCTGCGCTAATATTTTAGAGTAAATCTTAATGTCTAAGTTAATTAAGGAGATAGGTCTATAGTTAAGTGTAGAGCTTGGGTCCTTGCCTTCCTTGAGTATTGGAATTATCGCCGCTTGGAGAAGTTCTACTGGTGGTTGCACCGTTAGCGAAAATGTGGAAAATACTCGCAATAGTAGCGGGGCAATCAAATAGAGGGGGAATATCTTATCCTAGTATCAATAAACTCCATGAAGCTACAATGCTGACCCATTATTTGGCTTGGGACAAAAAATCTAATAATTTCCCAAAATGGCTATATATAGAGGAATTAGACATTGGACTTGGTGAATTATACTCTCTCTTCTGGGCGGATACAATTAGATTGAAAGATATAAAAGTCTCGAATCCCATAATTCATGATACACTTAAAACACTTTCTAAACTAAAACGAACTATGGGAATAAAGAGAACTCTTATGCCCTCCACCCCTATCGAGGCTATCCGATTTTTTATCAGAGATATAGACTTGTCCAGATGGCAAGGATGCGGCATCTCCTGTATTGGCAATTTGTTAGACCAAAGCACTATTATACCCTTTCCTCAGTTATGTAATTCCTTTACCCTACCATCATCTGAACTATTTTCTTTTTTGAGGATGAAGAATCTTATTGACCAGGTAGGGATTGATAGAAACCCCGAATTAGAACATTGGTTAACAAAACATAAAAATAAGAAACAAATCTCAAGTTCATCTATACTTCTACTATCATTGCAAAAAGATGAGAAAGATCCACCGATCCTGAAGTGGGAAAATGACCTAGGTATTGAGTTTTCCTTGGACCAATGGCGTCAGGCCTTTGTCCAAACAAAAAAGTTCGTCCACTCAATAAGCCTAATAGAGATTTATATTAAGATAACTTACAGATGGTACCTGGTCCCAACTAGACTTAATAAAATCAGTACTGTACATTCAAATAGATGCTGGCGTTGCTTTTCCCATACGGGCACCTTTGTTCATATCTGGTGGGAGTGCCCGCAATTGTTAAATTTAAGAAAAAATCTCTTGCAACTACTTGGATCACTTTTTCACAGTCTGGAACAATTAGACTCACAGGTGTTCCTCTTCCACTTGGGACTTGAGAATTTTTGTTTAAATTATAGAATCTTCATCATACATGTCCTTATGGCCGCAAAGATATGTATAGCTAGGCACTGGAGACAACCAGGTTTATTTAACTGGAGATTAGTTATCAACCAAATTAACCATCAGTACCTAATGGAAAGAGGATATTACAACAAAATTAATAAACTTGTCAAATTTGACAACATCTGGCGACCCTGGAAACAACTTTGTGATATCGACTCCCAGAATGTTAGAGATCGTAATTGAGGATTAAGATCTTTATCTCTTTTTCTATATATATTTATATAACTTACTTACTTATCTATTTATCTATTTATTTATCTATTCTCTTCTTTACCATCCGCTGTACCCCTGGGCGGACAATTTATTATGACCCAACTCTTGATCAATAGCTAGCCCCCATCTGTTTCTCATCTCCTCCTAAGTATGACTGACGTATGAATGATATATGTGGTATCTGTCATTGATATTTGGCTGCTATATTTATAGCTTATGCCAAATATCCTGTAATTTATTCTTTTGTTGTTTTTTCTTTTTTCTTCCATTCGGTGGGGCCAGGAATATAGCGCCTGTTCGTTTATAAAGTCCTTAAATAAATATATAATTTATTGTAATATTAAATATAGCAACGAATGAGGATTGGACAACTTGTTTTGCTTGGAATAATTGTTTAAACGTATTTAAGATTATATATTTCTTTGTCGGCAAGAAAGAACCGTTATTGCAATGCCTTACCGATGTATTCTATGTTTGTGTTAAACTGCCTGGAAAATTAAATAAATATAAATATTAAAAAAAAAGAATTTATATAAAAATTTCCAAATTTTGGCGTTACTTAAGATTTTTGCCATGGGCTAGTTGCTTTAACCACTTAATAAGCCGAGGATGTACTGTTGCGTTCCAATAATCATGTTCTAGATGACCTACACTGTAGATGTAAAACTACCCTACATCCTAAAATTGGCTCATTGGCGTGGCCATTTCCCCATTGCTACACGGTGTATCAAGATGTGAGGCTTGTCAACTGGAGCCACAATTGCTGTCTGTGGTGTGAGATTTAGTGTAAAGACGTTCACAATAAAGCCACTGCAGAAGTCAAATTAAAAACATATTATTTAAGCTAAATGGTAGATGAAAATGGTATCAAAAGATAGCCTTTTGTCCTTGAAAGAAGCAATATACAAATTATGTGGAATCGTTATTTGACATACATATAGTAAAAATAGCAAAACATCTTAGGTCCCTATGGTAGGAAAACTCCTGGTCATAAAAGTGTTGAGTAAGCTTTCCACTGCACTCCACTTTTTGTCAAGCAGGTCACATTGGTTTATATATATAGTATCTCTAGACACGTAATATTTATATATATTCATTCATTTTAGGAGCCCGGCTTCCCTTCGAGCTGAGAGTACACAGTCCACTGGATCGTCTTCAAGCAAGCAGGAAGTCAGACCTCCAAGACTGAAGAAACTTACAAGACAATTTAGCTTGTAAGCTGGCATATGCATCATTTAATTTTATTAGAACGACCCCATAATTAAAAAGTTCTTATACCCAAAATATATATGACTGGTGTGGCTGTTTCATGCACAATACAATCTTCTCCCCACATGGAATTATCTGTATTATCCTTATACAACCCTAGGCAGGTTTAGGACAACCAAAGGTTGAAAACAAACTCACAGGGCTTTGCATTCTTAATGCAGAGCTTATATTTGAATTAGGACTAACTGACCTAGTTTGGGTCTGGTAGGTCTGGTGTAATATTGTAATTAGATCAGATCATTTTGTAGGTTGTAGTAATATATAAGTATATAAGTATAAGAAGAAATTGTTCAGAGATTTGCTGCTTGTTTGATGTGCTAGGTAATGAAATGTATAATCTTCAGGTGTAAAAAAGGAATCTACAGAAGTCCCCTTGGGCAGTGGTGATGTACTTGGTGGGGCCCAGAGTCATAGGAATAGCATTATCCTTAAAGTGTGTCAAGGGGAAAATATTTTTTGGTAATTGCTATTTCTAATCTTTCAAACCACAATTGGAAATTAATGTCACTGCTACCTTGCTGTGAAACTCCAAGGGCAAGCCTTTTATTTTTCAATCATCGTTATGATGAGGCTGGAATTGGATTCCTTTTAGGCAGTGGAATACTGGAGTGCTGGCTCCTTTATTATAACCGGAGTAATCAGACAGTGATAGTCTCTTTCTCTTCTGCTTTCTCTCAAGGGTGCTGTAACAGTCTGCAGATCTTTATTAGGGGGTATTCAGTGAGATTTTAAGCCAGACTTCAGAGCCTAGTTTTATGAAGCAGAACTGCATTGGACCTTCTCACTACCTCCACCTCTCTGCCACTCAACCCTTAATCTTTAATTAATGCTAACAGAAGCAGTATTATTGCATGGTAGGCTAGTTTCTCACATAAAGCAAATGTTAGGCATTAATATTTATACAGTTAAATAATAATTTAAATTGTAAATTTAAGCTCAAAGTATTGTATATTGTACTGTTTTTTTTTCTCTAAAGTAACCACAGTGATGAAGACGATCTTCCTCCTGCCCTGGCTGCAGTTGCTGCTGAATCCGCTGCTGAACATAGAGCTGCGCTTTTGCAAGCTTCAAATGGACATTCCCAGTCTTCGTCTGTGGAAAAGGTACATATCACAATAATCATGATATATAATAACTGTTAATTTTAAGACACTACCAAATTGATCCAAAGTATGTTCCTTATCAACAACCAATGTTGACTAATGTTAAAGTAACAAAATACCACCTCTTATGGCATCCAGCCATGGGTCAACACTCCCTCACTTTTGTTTATCTTGAAACATAAAAACACTTTTTAGCAGGGTGCATCCACATAAAAAGCAAAAAACTAATTAAAATAACATAACGTGATACTGTATATACAGAAATACCACGTAACATATATCATGGAGATCACTAATTTGGCCAGATGTCCTCTGAAATAAATGACTGAATAAAAAAGTTGGAAATATCTGGCATTTCTTTATGCAGAAGCTGCAGGTTACCCCAAGTGTTGCTAACCTGCTAATTCTGTTGGATTAGATTTTTGTAATTTGCATCATTTTGCAGAAATTTGGACTCACGACACCAATATAAATCAGCCCTATTGACTCATTAACAGCAGTAGCCTGCAGAAGACTTTCAATACAGGCACTTTTAGAAGTTTGCATCTACTGTACTAAAAGTACTTGCCTAAGGCTATTATTATAGGATTGGTAGAAGGACATTGGTGTCTTTCCGTGCAAGAAAAGCTGAGAGTCACATGGTCTTAGCCTGCAAAATAATGCAGCGTGCATGGAATAAAGATAAAGCAGTAAAACCTAATCAAAAACTGGGAACTACTTATTGATGTACATTATATGACCAAAAGTGTATGTATACCTGACCGTCACACCTTGATGAGCTTTCTGAACATCACATAGACATTAATATGGAATCCCTTTTGTGGTGAAAACTGCTTCCAGTCTTCTGGGAAGGTTTTCCACAATATTTTGTAGATTGTCTATGGGAATTTGTGTCTTTGTGCATTAATGTTGGATAAGAAAGCCTTGCTTGCAGTCAGTGTTCCAATTCATCCCAATGGGGTTCTATCAGGCCACTCAAGTTCATCCACAACAAACTAGTCAAACCATGTCTTTACGGACCTTGCTTTGTGCTCAGGGGCATAGTTATGCTGGGACAGAAAAGGGCCTTCACCAAACTGGTTCTAGTTCCAGTGAAGAGTAATGTTAATGCTGCAACATACAAAGATATTGTACGCTTCCAACTTTGTGGCAACAATTTGGGGAATGCCCTTTCCTATTGCAACATGAGTGTGGCCTTGTGCACAAAACAAAATCCATAAAGATATGATTTGAAGAGTTTGGTATAAAGAATAAATAAAAGACAGGAACCAGACTTGACTTGTATAAAGTAACGGCAATATATTAATGTGACAGCACACAGTGACATTTTATCAAAGCATACGCTTGATTTTCCAAACAACAGCCTTCACTTAATGTTATGTGACAATTGTAAAGTAGATTTTATGTAAGCATAGGACTTGCCTCAGTAACCACCATTAAAACAGTTTTTATTGATTCAATTTTGAAGTTAAAACTGCCAAGGGTGAAGAGACATTTTAAAACCCAAAGTTTTAAAACACCCATATTGCTTTGACATTGTCCACAGGCCACAGCACGTGGATCTCCACATTCACAATATTAAGTTCCCACGGGACCTGACCCATAAAGAACTAATGTATCAGACAATGAATTATTCCTAAAAAGCCTGTTATACCCCAGATAACTAACTCAGCATCGCTACTTTATAACTTGATGACACATTGCCAATAAAGAATCCCTTAACACACTCATAAAATACATAAAACTAACCCAGAAATAAAATTATCTTAGGGAGGTGCATGCAGCTGTCTCGCATATTGTAAAAAGACTAGCCCAAGGAGCTCTGCCACTTTAAAGCTCTTGCTTTATCTTAACCTCACAAATATTACCTACCTCAAGATAAGAGTTTGCCAATTAATGCCCCAAACATCAAACACCCTCCAAAGTAGGTCTAGGCATGCAGCTGAGCTGTCCCTTCTGTAGGCTACAGGGGATTCCTGGATTTATGCTTGATGATGACCTTGACTGCTGATTCATACTGCCAGTCTATTGTACTGTCAGGTAAGACAGTAACAGGTGTTAGTAAGTCATAACCAGTGATGGCTGTATATGTACAGAATATTTCAAAGCAGTGGAAAACATGTTAACATATTTAGTTGACAGCATGAGTGAAAATAACATATGTAAGCTTTAAATAAAATACTGAAAAGAAGGACAAAGATCATGTTATTTAACGACTAATAAGAAGTACCAAAGTATAGCAGACCTGTAGCATGTAAGATTATCATGCCCTCTTTTTTATCTCTACCAATATTGTAGACTGTATTAATTATATGATATGTGTTGATAAACAGCAGCTGAACATTTATTGTTTGTTAAAATATAATAATTTAGAAGAACAAGAAAGGTATCAAAATGATATTTTTTAATATACTCAATTTTACACTACAAAAATCTAATAGATGGACAACCCAAACACTGTGAAAGGGGTTCTGAGCAAAAGATATTCATCTCAGCGTTTTATCATGTCTGCCATGGCCCAACAAACAAAGTTGCCAGATATTTTCAAGTTTAATGCCCGAAAGGAGGGAGCTTAATGGTTACTATGGTTACCTTACATGATGGAATTCATACAAATTTGACAAAGATGGTCAGGGTGACTTCACTGTTAGACAGTTATGACTAAGTCTTCTCCTTCCTCTGGCGTGACCCAAAACAATTACATATTGCTGCAGCATTTTTAACCATTTAGCTGGGATGCTGAAAGATGAGTTGCTGTCAGGAGTTATCTTCCAGCGCTATTAAAGAATCCAAAATCCAGCACATTTCTGCAAGAAGAGTCATTGCATTCTACAATGTACTGTTTACTTGGCATCACATTTTCATTAAAAAAATAATTATAATCATCCCTACACAGCAGTCTCTTTTGAATTGACTGTATGTTTATAATTCTTCAGCACATATTGTGCCATTTAATGATCAAGGGACACTGGAAACGTCATTGGCCTTTATGCCAATAATATAATTATTATTGTTCAAAAAAGCAGCAGTTCGCTGATCGGCTGCCCATTTGAACTGGGCAAAATATATGTAGATACAGCAGCAATAATGCCCACATATCATAAGGGGTTATGTATTAAAGGTAATTCTGGATTCTTAATGTAAACATTTTCACCAAAATGGCTACCACCCTGGTCCAGAGTTTCCTGTTTAAGTGGTGGCCAAGAATTTGGCAAGTTCCTCTCCTGTTACGTTAATAATAATTTTCACAACAATTTTGAACCTCTCATAGTCACAAAATCAAAGAAGTTCCTGGCCCCAAACCCATATTATTTGGTTTAGTCCAATTATTGCTATTCATTTAATGCTATGTAATACCTTGTAATATCCCTAATAGATGCAGTAGAACACTGTTAGTTACAATACACATAAATAGACTTTTATAAGAAGCATCAGAACAAAAGGGATGTCAGAAGTAGAGAATAACAATTTATTATGGCATTTGTGGTACCTGCCATATAGTTATCAATATGTAAATGTCAAGGCATATGTGTCTGCAACAAGTAATAATCAATATATTTTTCAGAGTCCCTGTAAAGCTAGCAGTTCATTTACGCTGGAGCCAGGTGATCTACTGATGGATTTTACAGAAGCCACTCCAATGGTAAATATTGAATTTTTATGCAAGTTCCTTGTTCTCAAAGAGGTCTAAAATAAAATGATAAACAAACTAGTTTTCTGTACGCACAAAAATGCAAATAGCAAATGTCTGCATGTGTATAAAAAGCAGTCCTATTTGAAAGTACAGAAAGGAACATTGCCCTGTTTTCAGTTCAACACTTTAATCATTCCATGACCAGGGTTTTTCACTCCCTAGTGACTGGAAAGTTTTGCCATTTTTACCATACGCTTATTTATTTGATCAGTGATGCTAGCTCCTGCTGACAGAAAAGGCATAATCCTGATCTCCCATCCACCTTTCCACCTCTTCCTGTTTTAAAAAACCTGGACTTGCCACCAAAGGTTAACTGCAGGCTTTTAGGCAGGTCCTCCCAAACCCCTAGGTTCATGTGATCCATTTACAGTTCACTGAACTCATGGCACCTAAAGCATACACTATTATTTAAGTTAAATATTATACCCACTCAGTGCGACAGACCAACACCTCTTCTGAGGAAACATATACTTTGAGTTTTTATTTACAATTCGTTTGCTTTAGCTTATGGAGCTTCTGTCCTCCACAAGCAACTTTTTTCTCCTACCTTATGCATTTGGAAAAAAAACTTTAAATGTATCTTTCTCCTCTAAATAGTGAGGAGAAATCTTCATGCATGGTATCAGGAAAGAACCCCATCTATCCTATCTATGTGGGTCCTACCTGTGCAGAGTATTTAAACCAAGTTGGTATCCTTACCCATCGTGCCCATATAGGCAAGCCATGCACATGATTTTTGTTTCCGTGGTGGATCACCTATTCCTACCGAAGGGGTCTACTGCCATAGGAATAGAACACCCTACTGTTTGGACTATTTTACTTATTGTTATGGCCACATGACCACTTGTTAAAACTTTAGTTAATGTATGAAAAGTGATTCTAGGAAATTGTTTACAATAGTTTTATTACAACCCTATTTGATGATCCAATCATGAGCAACGTTCCATTGTGTGCTTTGGCAATAAGATTACTTTTAAGGTTTGCACTTAATGGACATATACGTCTTTGGTTCGTTAGACCTTAGTACATATCTCCCATAGATGCAGAATAGCCATTTCTTCCTGATGCAGCTATTCATCCTTATCTGGCATCCCTCTAGAGATGAGCATTGGTTTTAGCACAGTTCAGAATTGTTCAAAAAGCGTCAGGAACAATTGTGTGAATTTAGAATGCTAAAATATTCATTGTACACCTCATAAATTATCAGTGTACCACAAGTGAGAAATAGTCATTTTTGATGTGCTATTCTCAGTTACATAAGAGAATTTTGAGCAGTTATTTAAATTTGTTTTGGTAAACTTTGGTGAGCTATCGACAGGTTATTTAACCATCAGATTGCAAGTGAGAACAGCTCACTACACATAGCTCAAATGACATTAACGTGTGTGATTATTTAGCTTTGCATGGAATATGAGATTTTTCTGTTATGTTTCCTCTGCTTGTTTAGTGTTCATGTTGTTACTCATATTTACAAAAGCGACTGCTTGTTATATAGAGCCTTCTTTGTTTATGCTGTTATGGTATGTAGCGGCCAAGAAAACACCTGATACCTTTGCCTTTTCTTCAATTCATGCATCCAGAAAAAAAGAAAGAAAAATGTACATTATGCTATGATTTCTTAATTTTGCTGCATAAAAAATGAATGGGCATTTCTAGGGACAGGGTGTACCAGGGGAGAAATGCCCATCACGAATTGTCCAAAAGTTTCAAACAAGGTCAGTAATGGGCCAGCCCAATTGCAAAGGTGGGAGCACAGCGGGGTCGTGTAATGCACCTGTAATGGCACAGTAGCTTGCACAGTGTGAGTAGCTATGAAGACTGGCTCTGGTCTAGGTAAGTGTATGTGTTAGTGTGCGCGATAAAGTAAGTGTGATTATGTTTGTGCATGTGTGATTGAATGTAAATTTATGTCTGTAATACAGTGAGGCTATGTGTCTGTTAGTTACCGGGACAGGGGCAGAGGCTGAGGGGGAGGGCAATTAGATGTACCTGTCCCCTGGGCGAGAAGGTGTCAGCCCCTTCTGACTATTCCCAACCAAATTATGCAGATTAGGTCTTCTGAACAACCTTTGGCTATGGTAATACAATACTTGTGGATAATACAATACCAACATATTGGCAATATAAAATGTCTGTATATCCCCAGTAGGTGCTCTAAATTATATTTGCATACAGTATTCTGCTATCATAGAACCTACATCAATGAATGCTGTTTCCAAGCCTTATTTCATAGATTATCCTGATGGTTACCATCTCAAGTGGCCTTATATTATCTTCATCTTAATTCTCTCTTCAAGTGAAATGCAAATATTGCCCCTGGGGAAAAAAACCCTGAAGACTTATCATTAAGATGTTCTTTTCTTATAGTCAGAATAGAAATGTTTGATATAATATGACATGCTACACGGTACATATTAAAATGGAAACATCTGATTTTAGTTATTTATTACACAAAAATCTTGGGCACATAAGCTTTCAAGACATTAGAAGTCCTTTCTTTTGATGTATTTCTGAATAAGACGTAAATGATTAGAAATATTCGGGATAATGCTGGATTGTCCTGTTTGTAGGATGAATATAAATCTAGCGTACAACTGGTAAGGTGATGATTATCAGTCATTATATGTTTATTATTGCTAGAGCTACTCTACTGTGTACACGTGGCCACATGATGCAGTCTTGTCTGATCCTGTTTGAATCCAAATGCATCCCAAATTAATTTATATGAGAAGTGGCAAAATATAGCGTAGGTAGTACTTGTGCTTTAAGTAGAAAGTTGACTCACGCACTGTAATGTGTCACTGTCTTTCTGTTCCTCTCACTAGTCGATTCGTGAAATCCCAGTAGATTTTTGACTATGGCTCTTCATTCTAGAGCTGACACGCACACAGGTTTCACAAAGACGACAAAGGGCAGGTCAGCCAAAGTTCACACTGTTCAGTCCAACATATTTCCCTTTCATTTTTATCAATGGCTTTTTATATAAACACTACCAATCTCTGTAAGCTCTGCTTTGCTACCTTCTTGAACGTATACATCCAGTCTTCAGTAGAAACTACTCACTGGAAATTACTCAGTTTAAGGGACATAAGTAACCATCACTAGATGGGAAGAAAATCAGGAATTGTATGATGATCCGTTTCTTCTCATTACCATGATACTATACACACACAAACACTCTACGGGTGTATATGTTCTGCTATAAACATTCCGTATTGAGAACAAAACCCACATAATGCCACGTTAGATATCTCACAACAAACCTGTTCATATATATCTTGATATTTAGCTAGCAATTGACTTTATGCTGTGTTACAGTACGAAGCAGTGATATTTTTTTTTTGTGCTTAATTGTAAGCAAGCAGTTCACCCTCCAAATATTCAATTACTTAATGCGCATAGTGCTATTCCATGGGGAATGTCTGAGAGGCTGAAGTCAGTCACCCCGCTTTATGTATAAATAGTAATTGTGTTGCAAAGTGGAGCAATCAGCAGAAACATTCCATAGGTTGTTATGGTGATCGTATCACTTTTACCCCTTTGCATCATAGTGATTGTAAAGCAGTCGGTGTCTGTCTGGGTTTATCGTTCGTGCATGTGTAAATTTGCATTATATACGCATGTATGTCATGTGTGTGTTTGTCGAATAACCCTACACAAAGGAATGCAAAGTGTTCTCATAATAATTCTTTTCATTTTGATGCTGTGATTTATAAACCGATTCTAATTAGGTTACCTTAGAAACACAAGTACAGCACTTTTGTCTTGGGAGATTGTAATAATAACATGCAGCAGTATCTTTATTAACCTAATCCTGCTTTGCCTTTGTCACTTGAATAGTGGAGCACATTAAATGACGCCAGTGAAAATAGTGTAGCAATGCTGAATGCTCCAGAAAATATTTTTTTTCAATAATAAAATAATAATATTTTTTATTACATCTTAAAAAAGGTATGCAGATAAATCCAAAGTGTATCTGAGATATATGGATGCTATTGAGCAATACAAGTCTATTATGCTTTTTAGCTTCATTTGAAGAAGTATTATGTTCTCCATTAACAAAGGGGGTCATTTTGTTAATGCTTGCCTGGACCTTGCCAAGTTTCTGCAAGGCTAGAAATGGAAGATGAAAAGTCCAGGGTCTCAAAAGATTCTGGTAGCAAGGTGTCTGTTCCGCTGTCCTTGACTTATTCAGTATCGGGTGTTTAGTAACACTTGCTTAATTTAATTGTTGGATGGGAAGCACATACCTCACAGGTGTCCCTCTTTAAGAGCCAAATCCTTTTGTGTCCACTGATGTCCCTCTTTTGCTGGGGCCACAATTGCTTGCTGTGGATGAGTATATCAGTGTTCTACAGCTTCTACAGTCACAATAACCCCCCAACATTTCACGTGCTAAAAAGCAGAAACCCTTTGTTTGGGGCAACGTTAGTGGAGAGGCTGGGGAAAGGACCCTCAATCTACATTAAATGTCCAGCTACCTCTCAATGTATTGAAGCAGAACAGTGTGATATGGGGGATTATATGGTGCTCTGCTTCAATATGTTGTTAGGTGGCCATGTAAAAGCTGCAATTGAGGTCTGTCCTGCAAAAGCACAGGTCAAGTCAATTTTAGGACACAGCTGGAGGTCAAGGGAGATCAGGGATCGTCTTTAACCAACCCATGACCACCACTACCTGCAAAAGTTGGACAGTTTAACAGTACAGTGGGCAGAATGGACTGCATTAAATAAAAGAGCTAATGTTAGCATTAAGCATTCCTGCATATACAATACATGTAACTGCATAGCGTGGTTTATATTTTTTGACTCCCTGTTTGGTTCAGATTTTGCATACCATTCTATTTGTTATATAGCTGTGATCGCACATGTTAGAATGGAGAATTTTAACCCTCCAGCTAGGAGGAGAGGAATTATTCAAACCTTAGGAAACAAGCAGCTCTTACTGAACTTTCAGGATGCTCAGAGCAAGCAACACTTCCTTTCCTTTAGTAGGCTTGCTGAGCATCATCTGAGTTATATTTACAAAACAGCTGGAGAGCAATCTGGTGGCTGGTGTCTAACTGTTTGGTCATAAGATACGGAGATTTGTATGTCCTGAAACAATCTGGCTCACTGTTTTACTTTAGAAGCCAATGGACTATCAATTAATATAAATTGCAGATGCACATGGCTTGCTGTATATAGCATGCTGCTTACCCCTTATTGCCTGTATGACACCTAGAACATGAAAATATAATCATGTTCCATTGGTAACTTCATCTTTACATTTGCAAATCTAGGGACAAAATGCCCAAGGACACGCTGTCCATATCAGCTTACACCAGCCTACAGCTCTCCAGGTGTGTGTCCTGTAGTCCACTCTGCTCCAAGGAAGAGGAACAATGTTTGGCCATGCCCATCCCCTGTCTGATTCTCCTTCCACTGCAAAACTAGTGCCATTTGGGGATAGCCCTGTCTTATTACAGACCCTTATGAAGAATAGTCTACATTGTTTGCTTTTACACAATATTTAATTAAAAAAAAACTCTTATGCAGGCAATCAGCATCCCTGGGAATTCTCTGGATTTGACCCAGAGTCTCCAGGAGAAGCACTGCTTCCTGAGTCTCCAGGTCACTCTCCTTTTTTGACAGGGCAGGGGAACAACATTTAACCATGGCTGCTCCCCATCTTATCCCCCTCCCACTGCCAGTCCATTGCATACTATGTGGAGCTAGTTCTGCCCTTACTACATGGCTAGCCCCACCCCTCAGAGAACCACTCCCCTTGTGCAGCTGGACCTGCCCTCATGTGTGGCTAGCCCCACTCCCTCAGAAGAAGGAGAGCTTCTGTTAGCCTACGCTGGGAAGTCCCCAGGAATGCCCATTATAAGGCCCATAGGATGGGATGGGGAGTAATTAAAACGTCTTGTGTTTTATGGCTATACATGCTGCTACCTTTATGTAGACTGGGCTGAGGGGCTTGCCCAGACCTCATTAGATCCAAGGACTGCCCTGATATTGGATTGCAATTGAGCTGTCTCTTTTTTTTGAGAACTCTAATCTTAACTCTTAAAACAAAATTCAATATATCGGTTTCAACATAAAGATTTTGTGCTGTTTCATGTTTAAATTGTAGCCTTACCCACAGATATGTGTGTAATAGCCAAACAGTAGAACTGCAACATTTCTCTAGCGCTTGAAGTTCATGCAGAGTCTGATAAAGCAATGCTATGAAGTGTATTACAGATTTGTTCTTGTGCTGACAGTAGGAAACAATACAGTTTTACCGAGGCATCATGGAAAATGAAGGGAAATCACTTGAAAATACGGCATTCACCAAAATAACATTGTTTTTTTTTTTAAATGTATTTTATTTAGATGTTTTAAGTTGGAATTTATTGTGGTAATGTTGCAGATGTAACAGATGTCCTTTAGATATTTTCCCATGAAACTTAAGGGATAGAAAAGCAGTTCCTTGTGTTTTAAACAATTTAATAATCTCTGAAACTGAGTCTTGAAGCTTCATGTCTTGTATTGAACAGATTTTAACGGGTCACTGGTTTGGTCTGATGCATTGTTGGGTGTATGTAGATATTACATTCAAGCTCCATGTGGGTTTTTTTTTTTATACAAACGAGCTTGAATAGCATTGTCCAAAATGTCTTGGTTCCCACTTGATTCCCACTTTGTGGCAATGGTTTGGAAAAGGCCCTTTTCTATTCCATCATGACTGAGCCCCAGTGCACAAAGCAAGGTCCATAAAGACATGGTTGGATGAGTTTGGTGTGGAAGAACTATAATGACCTGCACAGAACCCTGACCTCAACCTCATTGAACACCTTTGGGGTGAACTGGAAAAGAGATTGCGAGCCAGGCCTTCTCATTCAACGTCAGTGCCTGAATTCACAAATGTTCTACTGGGTGAACGGCCAAAAATTCCCACATAAACACTCCAAAAGCTTGTGTAAAGCCATCCCAGAAAATTGGAAGATGTTATACAGTATCTGCAAAGGGGGGGCAACTACATATTAATGTCTATGTATTCAGAATGTGATGTGAATCCATCTAATTCATTATGATACTACTATATAAAATATCTCTAGCTAGCATATATGCAATTAGAAACATAGAATATGATGACAGATAAGAGCCATTTGGCCTATCTTGTCTGTCCATTTGTACTATATGTAAAGACTCTTAATCAGTGGTTTATCTTGTCTTAGATTCAGGATAGCTGTATGCATTGGAGGGCTGTTACCTTCTGTCCCCATAAGCCCCTTGTCCCCCATAACTAAAACATGCCCCGGCATACACCTTTACACACACACACTCTTATACATACACACTTCTGCTAACACGCATGCTAACTCACACTCTCACACTGACACAGACTTACACATATGCACTCACCCTCACATTAATGTACTTACACACTCATGCTACCACACACAATACACATACACACTAACTCTAAAATGCACACACACAAATGGAATCCATCTCTCACTTCCCTTTTCGGATCCCTTTTTTAACACCAATGCTTTATTGTGAGGTCACATAACATCACATTCCCACCTTTTCTAGTCAGACTGGCCCTGTTTAATACCTATTCCATGCATGTTTAAATTCCCTCCCTGTATTAACCCCTACCACTTCTACTGGAAAGGGTTCCATTTATCTACCACCCCCTCAGTAAAGTAAAACTTCCTTACATTATATCTAACCTCTGACCCCCTAGATTATGAATTCTTTCCTGATATTTTTTATATTACAAACCATTTTAGTAGCCCTCCTAAAATGTCAATATCCATCTGAGGATGGGGTTTTTAGAACTGTACACAATTGATTACATTAATCTGCCTGCAATTGTATGCATCATTGATAGTATTTGTAAATCTCAGTTATGTATTTATAATCTGTAATAACATTATTAATTAAAAACAATGACATAATTCTGATCCGGTAGACACATGTACCTGTGTTATGATACACTCATTGTGTTTGCTGATACCAATTAGCCTGAAGTTATATATCCTCATTAAGTAAGATAACTTACTCCTTTGTTAGACACAATCATTAGGGAGACACATGAGTTCAAATATTTCTTAATTTATGTGCAAATTAGATCAGTATTTTGGGATTTCTGATTTCTGCTCAGTGAAAAAATGAATAATGTTGCTATAAATGAGGCAAAGATGTTCTAGAAAAGTTTTTCAAAACTAAAGGAAGCCTCTTATAAAATCCAAAGTATTGGTTATTTCAGATCGTCAGGTTACCATTGATTTGTTATATTATGTGGGAATAGTAATAGGCTTGCCACCTTTTGCCAAGTCATTTCTGGAGTCTGATCAGGGATGTGGCCATGAATGTGGCTCAACTGATAACAGCTGAAACATTTCACAAAGGAGAGAGGAAAGACAGAAGAAGAGAGAAAAGAGAGGAGAAGATTTGAGATAATGGAGAGGCAGAAGACCGAGAAAATAGAGAAGTAAAAGGAGGCACAAGAAAGAAAAGAAAAAAAATAGAAAATACAAAACCTATAGCAATAGCTGAACTTGCAAGGCCAGCCTAAGAGCTCTCCTTGCCCGCCTAGACAATTTTTCGGTATTTCCTAACTTCACCTGTAAAAAAAGCTTTCTTTTGGGCAAATGTCAGTGCATTTGATGCGTAATTACCACTAATAAGGATTTCTGGAATACTACACTATATGTTTTTTCTTGTTTTATTTTCTCTCCTTTTATGAACCGGAAATAGCTTTCAGAAAAGGGTTCTATATTTTTACTTTGATCACTATAAGTTTAACAAGGGGTTACATAGCTTCACATTGCAGCTGGTGAAAAGGTTAGCGCTGTGTTGTTTTCTTTCTTTTATATAATATATTGTCTACCCTGTATTGTTTTGTTTAGACTTTTATTCATTATTATGTTATTTTATTTTATCAAATTATATATTAGATAATATATTGCATTGTGTATTGACAGACCAGACTTTCGGGTCAACATTTTCCTATTCTAATCCCTTTGACATATATAGAAATGCATAAATGTTAATGCCTTTTACAGTATATTGAGATGAAGTACACAACTTGCAGCTTGACATGAGTGGATATTTAGCCTAATAATATGGTTATCTGATTGTTATTGTGTTTCTACTAGCATATAATTTTGGTAAATGACTGTTTTTTATAGAAAACACTCAAATAATAAATTAGAAATTATGTGCACAAAGTACAACAGAACTAAATCCTATCTTGCCTTTCTATGAAAGCCATATCATTCAAAACAATTTAATTGCTAGACATTAATTTACATGATGACTTGTGAATGTACCTTTTCCAAATAATTAGCAAAAAATATGAGTATATGTCTATTACTGGAACTGGTAGATGATTAGATTGTACCTGTAGATAACAATGTTTTTTTTCTTCAAGCCTTAAAACTTATGTTAATTTTGCAGTTTTATCTTTTTTTTTTTTTACAGACAAATAAAAAAAAGTTTGATGTTATACAGTAAATTATTTCGATTATTTTTCTTTTCTAAGCATGCTCTAAATATTTTTTCTTTTTTTTTACTGTTAAAGATAAAGACATACCCAGCTGATCCATGTAATTCATTTTTCGATCCTTTTACAACAGTGCAGCAGTTTCCTGTAAGTAGTTCTCATGCTCATCCACACGTGACTCACCATATAATTCTGTTTAAAACATTAGTATCATTCGTTTTGTTTGCGGTGAAATGATTTATCTGACCTCTAAAAGCTGTGATGTTTTCACTTTCTCTGTGTATGTGTTTGAAGCTATAACTAGATTTTAGGTACATGCCAAGGGTGCCTTAAAGTTTGGGAGTTTCGTGACTAACATCAGCTAATGCTAAAATCTAAAAGAAAAAAAAACATCATACCACAGTTTTTTCTGTTTTACTGATAAGTAGCAGTACACCGGTTTTGTGTTTCTGGTGTGCTTTCTGAAGAACAAAAACCAAAGACAAAAAATCCTGTTGCCCAGTGACACTGCTTTGCCGTGGATGCTTGAGTAATGGGCAAACTTGCCAAATATCTATTTTCGGTGGCATGGGGTATCTTAACCTTTTGATCTACAGGTTGGGGTAACCATTCAAATGAACGGATAGTAACATAACTCCATCTACTTCCACCATATTTTGTCTAGATCATTATGAATTATTGAAGATTTATTTGTGCTTACTTCCACTTTATCCTCATGCAGCCCATGGTGCCCTCTCCCTACTTTCATGGATTCCAGAACACCAAATCATCAACATTTCTACCTTCACACATAAGGATAAAATTTAACTCTGGACTTCCAGTGACTCAAAAAATAGTTTAACAAAATAGTTAGCACACAGTGTTTATCAAAATTATTGTGAGCTTCCCTTGGAGTTCTCCATATGGAAGCAAAACATTATTTTTTTCCTAGGGGTCTAAGGTAAGTACTGGATGGGAGTAGCATAGAATTGGGCATGATGCCAATAGTGCACTGAGTCTCTGGTGTGACTTAAATTACTTAAATACATTTTAAATATATTGTAGGTATGATGTGCACTCCTGTGATTATAGGAAAGTTACAGTAAAGTAGAAATAAGTTTGTGGATCTGTGTTGACATATTGAACTAAAATAACTTTTTATCTTGTTGCAACTTGATTATATAATTTATCATGATAGCAAGGATGGCATTGCTACCACAATCAAGCTCAATCACTATTATCCCTACTTTAGTCTCCAATTATGGGAATCAGGAGAAGGGGAAGCAAATTGTCAGTGTAGGCACAAATGTTCCTGCTAAGTGAACAGGAGAAGACACCTCACACACACCGCAAGTTCCAGAGGTAACTCGACTGAAATCAACAACTCACCTATTCATGGTCAAGTTTCTGTAGAGTTGGACATAGAGTTGTAATTCTCCTATTCAATTGACCGCTGAGTTTGTCACTTGAGTTTGGCATGTGAATTGTGGGTCGAAAAGAAATCAATATGTTTGTGATCTAGTTGGTTGTCAAGTATGTCAGTGCTATAAAGATTTAGTTACTGATCAACTTGCTTTCTCCCAGGGAGGCTAGTTAACTTGATTTGAGACAAACGCCATTGTGAACCGCCAATCTAGCTCAGATCACCTTTCTGTGAATTGACGTGGTGCTGGACTTTGGTAGCAGCTTGCTAAGCTATTGGCATCAAGTTCACTATAGTGAATATTTGAACTGCTCATGTTCATGCAATATAATCATGATGATCTGAACAACTTATCTTGACTGACTATGTGATGTAACTCAGGATGTTTTTGAACAGACCCCAGAATCTTAATCCTGACCATATTATGATGTCTGGCACCCACTTTGTTTATTATTGGAATAGTGCAATTTTTTATGCATGTCTTGTATTATCTATTCATCTTCAGTCAAAAACTCTCCTCACAACACTGGCAGCAGGCCAATCTCTCGAGTAGGTTAAGTGATGAGGACACTGTGAACCTTTCGCTTCACAGGACACTTTTGTTCACATAAACTAAAACCGTAAAATCAAGCTAAGATCATTAACACTATCTGGTAACTTCAGTGCATACATTACCGAATTTGCACACTTTAATATTACAGAACCCCACAAAACACTGTGATCAGAAGTTTGAATAGGTCTGTGATATGCATTGCCTATTGTTCATATCCTTCCTTTGTTATCGACTTCTATTTCCAATTTTCCTTATGCTATTATATGACTTTGTATTTTAGGACACATAGAAGATATTATTTATACTTTTTTACACATAAAAGGAATGGGTGTGTAAGGAGCGATGGCAGACCCACCAGGCATTGGCTCAGTATGCCAGATAGATAGTCTGGGCCTGGTCATCACTGTGTTCTATTCAGAAAAATCTATTACCGTACTTACCGGCGTATTACACGCACCGGCGTATAACACGCACCCTCGCCGGAACCGGAAGTGCAGGAGACGCGGCTGCAGATCGTGCAGCACAGAAAGTTATCGGCGTATAACACGCAGGTAGGGTTTAAACTTATTTTTTTAGATATAAAAGTGCGTGTTATACGCCGATAAATACGGTATATATAATTTAATAACGTCTCATATCCTTAAAATACCTGAGCAAGTCTCAGGTCGTTGAGGGCTGAGGTGAAGAGGTCTGAAAGGGCTTAACCAAGATCAACTCTATATCAGTGAGACTCTCAAATTGAGTTTACCTGTCTTCTTAGTTTTGTTGCCAAAACTAGGAAAACGTATTGATCGTCGTCTTCGTGTAAGCATTTTGACGAAAAGTTCAATTACTATGGTATTTATATTCGCATATACCTTATTCACAGACAGTTATTTATAAAAGTATCAATATGATAATGAATAGCAATCTAGATGTATGTTATCTAAATCAGTTTAAGACTGTGGTATTGTTAGTATTTACATGAATATGAATATACATAGCTATATGTGTTCCAGGGAAAATAAACCTGTCACGGAGCTGGCTAGTCCGACTGACTGCCTCCGCTGTCTTGTGCTCCCTTAGCCTGGGACAACACACTTTCCCCGGTTCCCCAGTCACTAGCCGAGACTCAGTGTAGGGTAAAACCAAACGAAGACTGATTTATTTCTCACACACAGAGCTGGATATATCCAGCAAAACACACATTAACATAAAACAAGATATTGGGACACAAACCGCCCCCTTAATCTGCCTCCCAGAGACAACAGGGGCAGTAACGGGATTAACAATACAATAGGTGGGGGAGACTGATTTATACATTAAACTGAAAGAATGGAGGCCTCTCCCTGGTGGCAGACCCTGGCTGTCTGCTGGAGATAATCCCCTCAGCTAGTGATGAGATGATACTGCTGGGGGTAGCCACAGAAGTCTTTAGAAACCCAGGGCCCATAGTCAATAGGGAGGAGGCTGGCAGTCAGGCTTCTCCAGTGGTCCCAGTGATGGAGGCTTCCGTCACAATTCTTCCCCCTTCGAATTGGACTGACATAGGATGAGACCCCAAACGGGTTGACTCCGTAGTCAGTCAGTTTATTTGGCCCATTAATGCCCTCCCAAAATTGGTGCTCCTGCTGCTGCTGGGGAGATGGGCCGGCTGCGCCATCTCCCGTGTACCGCTGGGGAGGGATAACTCCTGCATCTCCTCCCGGGTGCTCCTGCTGCCGTTGAGGAGGGAGCTCAGGTTGATCCGGTCCCGGAATTAGGTTCTGCCGCTGGGGAGATGGACCGGCTGTTCCACCTCCCTGCTTCAGCTGGGGATGCGGGTCGGCTGCTGGATCTCCCTGAATTCCTGCAGCTTTGGTAGGTGCTGGGCAGAGGCCAGCGATGCTATGCCCGGTTGCCAGCACTTCAGCTGGGGTTAGGGCATCTTGTGGGTCGGCCTGCCGCTGGGCAGGGAAGGCCGGTTCCTCCGCTCCCGGGCTGGTGAGCTGCTGCTGGGAAGATGGAAAGGCTGTCACATCTCTCGGTTCCTCCCACTGCCGCTGGGGAGGAAAAACAAGTTCCTCCGCTCCCGGACATGTGAGCTGCCGCTGGGGAGATGGGCCGACTGCCGCATCTCCCTGGATCCCTGTAGTCATTGCAGGTGTGGGGCAGAAGCCAGCAGCACTCTGCCCTGTGGCCAGCTCTTCAGCTGGGGCTAAGGGATCTGGGCAGACTGCCCAGCATTCTGAGGACTCAGGTGTGGAGACCGCAGTGTTATCCACCCCTCTTGGGTTACCATCCTCAGACAATAATCAAATAAATCCCCAGTCTCTGGATCCGGTTGTGGAGCACAGTCGCACAGCTCCAGTATCGGATCTGGATTAGCTGCCCAGTATCCCTGTGACTCAGGGGTGGAGACCGCAGTGTTATCCACCCCTCTTGGGTTACCATCCTCAGACAATAAATCAAATAAATCCCCAGTCTCTGGATCCGGTTGTGGAGCACAGTCGCACAGCTCCAGTATCGGATCTGGATTAGCTGCCCAGTATCCCTGTGACTCAGGGGTGGAGACCGCAGTCCCATCCACCCCGCCTGGGTCAACATCCTCAGCTGACCACTCAATCACATCCACAAAATCCACACAATCCCTGGACACTAGGGGCATTCTGTTGAACGCGTTCGAACAGTTTTTTATATGCCTTCTCCAGTTCCCACTCCTGTGTAATTAAAAAGTCTAAATCACCTTTAAGTCCTAGTGCATCTGGGAGGTCCCACTCCCTGAAATCCCGGATGTCCTCAATCCACCACTCCGCTGTACTGCCGAAGTCCGGATCCTCCTGAAGACTATCCCATAATAATCCCAGGCCACCGAAGTCATAGCCCTCTGGAGAACATTCTTTCGCAGTTCCCCAATATGCTTGTTCTGTATACCACTGCAGAGCCCTATAGTGATCTTCCAGCTCTACCTCCTGTTGGACCAGCTTGTCCAATTCGGATACCCATTGCTCCTGGGGTTGCTGTCCCAGGAATGACATCCGTAGTTCCCGCTGGTCTCTAATCTTTTGTTCGGAGCTTGGAAGACACTGACCCCGGCATATAACAGCCCTCTGCCAAACTGACCTTCGAACCACTTGCCTCAGATTCTGGTATTGTTCTGTAGGCAGGGCAGTGGTGTAGCAGGAGAGGATGACCCGCAGTAGCCCCTGGAATTCCGATACCACATCCATGTCCTCGTCAAGGCGACCGAAGTCTGCCGTCCTGTCGGTCAATCCCGGTAGAAAGTAAGTGTCCCTCAGACTAAGAAGAAATCCCGCCGCTTGCCACCAATGTCACGGAGCTGGCTAGTCCGACTGACTGCCTCCGCTGTCTTGTGCTCCCTTAGCCTGGGACAACACACTTTCCCCGGTTCCCCAGTCACTAGCCGAGACTCAGTGTAGGGTAAAACCAAACGAAGACTGATTTATACAACATTAAACATCAAACAAGATATTGGGACACAAACCGCCCCCTTAATCTGCCTCCCAGAGACAACAGGGGCAGTAACGGGATTAACAATACAATAGGTGGGGGAGACTGATTTATACATTAAACTGAAAGAATGGAGGCCTCTCCCTGGTGGGAGACCCTGGCTGTCTGCTGGAGATAATCCCCTCAGCTAGTGATGAGATGATACTGCTGGGGGTAGCCACAGAAGTCTTTAGAAACCCAGGGCCCATAGTCAATAGGGAGGAGGCTGGCAGTCAGGCTTCTCCAGTGGTCCCAGTGATGGAGGCTTCCGTCACAAAACCTTTTAGATTTTTTGTGATACCCCATATTTAAAGAACAAGGTTGAAAGTAACAAAGATTTTTAAGGCCTCTAAAGTGATTTCTTCAAAGTTCATTATAACCTAAAAAAAGTGAATGCAAACTTCTTAATGCTACATCTATGAAACATTTTACACCAAAAGCATGCAACTTAATTGCACAAAAAGGAAAAATTAGAAAAAATAGATGTGGTAAAGGGGCAAGAAGGACAAACTGAAAGCTCTAAGAAATACCTAAATTAAAATGCATATCTTTCTATAATAATAATTAATTTTATTTTTTTCCATTTATTTACGTTAAAAGATTTACTGCACCCACAGACCATACAAATATAATCCGGACAGAACAGTATTAAAACCATTCTACTTCTAATGCTGATCTACACCGATCAGCCATAACATTATGACTACCTGCCTAATATTGCGTAGGTCCCACTTTTGCTGCCAAAACAGTTCTGGCCTGTCGAGGCATGGACTCCACTAGACCTCTGAATGTGTGCTTGTGGTATCTGGCACCTAGACCTTAGCAGCAAGTCCTTTAAGTCATGTAAGTTGCTACATGGCGCCTCTGTGAATGCTTCCTGGTGCCAAGTGTTCTCCAGGAAAGCAATGTACACGCACCCGGCCATTCACGTGATGAAAAAGAAAATGTGATTCATCAGACTAAGCCACCTTGCTCCATTGCTTTGTGGTCCAGTTCTTATGCTCACGTACCCATTGTAGGAGCTTTTGGCAGTGGAAAGGGGTCAGCATAGGCACCCTGACTGGTCTCTGGCTATCCAGCTCCATATATAACAAACTGTGATGCACGGTGTGTTGTGACACCTTTATATCAGAATCAGCATTAACATTTTCAGCAATTTGAGCTACAGTAGCTCGTCTGTTGGATTTGACCATACGTGCCAGCCTTGTGCATTAATGAGCCTTGGCTGCCCATGGCCCTGTTGCCAGTTCGCCGCATTTCCTTCCTTGGACCACTTTTGATAGGTACTGACCACTGCAGACCAGAAACACCCCACGAGAGCTGCAGTTTTGGAGATGATCTGACCCAGTCGTCTAGCCGTCACAATTTGGCCCTTGTCAAAGTCACTCAGATCCTTATGCTTGCCCATTTTTCCTGCTTCTAACACATCAACTTGGAGTATGAAATGTTCACTTGCTGTCTAATATATCCCACCCACATACAGATGCCATAATTACAAGATTATCAGTGTTATTCACTTCACCTGTCAATGGTCATAATGTTATGGCCGATCTTTGTATATTTTAATTATGTATTGATGTCTTCTACAGTACTGCAGCACTGGCGGTTTTCCCAACATTAACATGGAATATGACCCAATACATTCCATAGCCTGTTAGCCACAGCTTTGTGTTCATGTTCACAAGGGTTAAATTCATTGTTCGTTATTTTGATGTGAAGTTTTGTAGGTACCCAGGTGCCTATTTACTTTCCATTCATATATAAATCTATCCAATCACCTATCATAACTTATGGCATTTCATTGCTTCACACTTATTTATAGTTAGCAATGTTGTGCATTAACAAACACAGTATATGATATAGTAGGATAATTACTCTGCAGTGCATCAGGAATTTTAGGAGTAAATCATATCAATAACAGGGAGAATGTCCATATGCAGACAATGTGAACTTATTGATGGGTATGGGGTGTTTACTGAAATGTCCACTACAAAGCTTTTTATTGCTTACACATAACCAAGTTATTTTTAAATACTGTGAGCTTTATTCCATCAAACTGAGCAAACCACCCTGGGCTAATAGACTAAAGCAGTGCACATTGACGTATAATCATTTATTGATTAAATATTACCGTATTTGCTCGATTATAAGACAAGGTTTTTTCCAGAGCAAATGCTCCTCGTCTTATAACCGGGGTCGTCTTATAATCAGATCCCTGTAGCGATGCAGGGGACCTGGATCCTCCTGTCCCCCCCCAACTTACCGGTACTTTTGAGTCCCCGGTGCTTAGTCCGGGCAGCGTGTAGAGCTCTACGCGATTAGCATACACAATTCCGTGATCTCTGACAGCCGGGGAAGGTCTGCTCGATGGATGCAGACAGTTCTGGTAAGTTTGGAGGAGGGAGGAAGGGAGGGAGTGTTAAATGGGGGGCATAAGGCATTTCTGGAGTTCTCTATGAAATGCCTTTTAACCCCCTTAATGCTACTCTGCCTCCAGAAATGCCTTTTAACCCTCTATGTGCCACTCTGCCTCCTGAAATGCCTTATACCTCCCTATATTCCACTCTGCCCCATAACATGCCTTTTAACCCCAAAATGCCAGAGTGGCATATAGGAGTATATGGCAATTCTGGAGGCAGAGTGGTACATAGGGGGTCAAAAGGCATATCATGGGGCACAGTGGCATTTAGAGAGTTAAAAGGCATATCATGGGGCACAGTGGCATATAGGGGGTATAAGGCATTTCTGGGGCAGAGTGGCAAGCCAGGGGGCAGATGTGCATAACTTGGGGGGTGGCAGGTTGAAAAAAACAGAAATAAAAATAAAATATTTTTCTCAATCATAGCTTTTATTAAAAAAAAAAAAATTGTTCACATAGTTTACATGAATTAACATCTACTGGTAAAACTTTTTTCCTATAGGGTCGTCTTATATTCAGGCTTTTTCTTTTTTTCATAAATTAATATTCAGATTTTGGGGGGTCGTCTTATAATCAGGGTCGTCTTATAATCGAGCAAATGCGGTATACTGTGTGACATATATATATCCAAAATGTAGTTGTTAATTGCCCCCTAACTTATCTATTAATTAAACAAAAAATGAACTACTGCTCAGATATTTGTCAAACGGGTAAAACTCCCTTTGTCACATAAACCTTGCCATCTGCTATTGATTGTAACTACCATACAATTGATCGGCATGACAGGATTTACAGAAACAAAGAAGTAAATGGCATATGAGAACTATTCATCTCATCTAGTTTGCCCAGGCCTGATGTGGTGACAGTCTTTATCTTAATCTTTGGTCTTGTCTTAGATGCAGAATAGCTTTATACAGATGTGCTATCCCTGTGACAGGTACTTGTCTGTATTCACTAAGCCATGAGTTGTAGGACAGCAAAGGTGAGTTGAAACATTCCAGCTCACAGTTATGTATTATAAACAGCCTGTCACAGGAGGCTTATCATTTATGAAGGGATGCGTTGGCCTTACAAAGACCCAGACTGGTCTCTAACATTGTTCCATTCTCGGCCGAACTGCTGTTCCAGCAGTAGGTTGGGTGCTGCAGTGCAATTCCCCCAGCTGGATATGCCCAAGTGCACGTTACGTGAGTTTAAAAAAAGTAGCTTGCGTTCTCATATCCAGTCATTGGCTGCACTTACATCATTTGTGGCTATCTGCCTTAAAGTGCCAGGGCTGGCTGGTTTTCACAGGTTTCAAGTTGTTCTTTAAGTCATTTTCTCACTTGCTGACATTTCACACCCAGTGACAATCTAGCGATGTTCAGAACACTGTAAAAGTTAAAGGTTTCCAGACCTACAACCCAGTTCATTAAAATATCCTCAGTGTTATTTAAGTCTTCCTGCTCAACAAAGAAACCTATTTGCACAGTTAAAACAAAATAGCATGGGACTGACTGCACACATCCTATCAAAAAATGACAATTCCAAATAGCGAACTAACACCTTTACTAAATGACTATTTTGCAGGAAATTGGAAAAGTAACATGTGATATGGGATTCCTATTAACATTCTGTACAGTTGAGTGTTATATTGCTTATATATTCTGATTGTGTTAATAAAAAAAATATGTTTTTTCCCCAGATTGATTTATTAGAAACTCCCATGCAACAATACCCTGCATCACAGCCATCCCCAAAGAGATTGTCACCATCAGTTCACATGATGCCAGGGACAAGGTCTACGGTGAACCAAGCACAAACTACACAGATGAGCCATTCGTCGCACATGCAAATGGTAGACAGGTATACCACATAAGCTTTTGCTTACCAAAATAAAAAATAGGACATTGACAGCAGAAAAAGAACCAATCGACCCATCTAGTCTGCCCATTTTTCCTGATGTAAAGAACTAGACAAATCTGGGAAATATATCATCGCTCCACTCCTATCATTCAGGATTCCACATGGATATATATATGTTTTGGTAAAATATGGGCAATATTATACAATATAAACACTATACTGTGTGTTATTACAGACATATACATGTAGACACTAATGGATACAAACATCACAAGTAAAGTCTGTCACAAAGTTATACAAATACAGATAAACCCCTATTGGCCATCTGGCAAACTGGGCAAATGCCCCATGGGTTGGTGCCCGATGACACTGAATGCTCACCTTAACCGCTTTTAAAGTCATAAGATTTGGCCTTGTAGTGTCCGGCTGCAGGCTAGATATGTGTGCCTGCATGTTGCTAGAGTTAAGAGTGTTGGATGCGGGTGCGCATAAGTCTTTTAAGAACCTTGAAGTACAAGGACCTTTTTTCTTCCTTAGGCTGGCCCTGAATATAGAGATGCCCATGCTGGTCTCACACATGCCAACCAGCCAACGTGCTGCTCCCTCCCTTCCTCAAACCTCAGACATCTTAGTTTTAAGTACATTATATAATCTTACTCTTTAAAACCTGAAAAAAATAAGTCTGAGGCTAATCATTAGACAACTAATTGCACTTTTTTAACATTTATGTAATATGCATATTTATTTTTCAGTTCAGAGGCACTCAGGCGTGAACTTGAAAGAGAGAAGATGATGAAAAGACTCTTAATGACAGAACTCTGAAAATTCTTGTGTTCACCACGGACTAGGCCTGTATAGTGCCTTGTGTCTTTTTTTACATTCCACTGTGTTCCTAAGGCAATGCATATCTATTCCAGTGCATTTTATTTACTGGGCCAAAACTAGTGATGCCAGACACTTTGAGGCATATTAAGAAACCAGACTTTGCATGGAAACAGAAGAAAAGTTTATCTTCACGGATGTTTATCTTGTATAGTACTTTGTAAATAATTTAACAGATTTACACACTGAATATTTTACTAGTTGAAAAGACACATTTTATTATCTCACAAATTCTCATAGCATATTTTTTTTAAGAACGATGCCGTTAGAGCAACAGGGACAGTGCTCACCGAAAGCAGTCTAAAAACATCAGGCGGCTAAGAACCCTCTTGGTTCCTTTGTAAGAACGTATGTTATGTACCAGCTGGCGTATTTCACTGGCCACTTATTTATTTCAAATATGATACTGTATTTCTGGAGAGAAAAATGGAGTCACTTCATTGAGCTTCTTGTTCTTTAGCTACCTTTTGAAGGGCGACTAATGGTTAATTAACCCATTAACTCTTTTGAAAAAAAGAGAAGCAACATAACTCTTGCATGTTACAAATGAATTTATCTACAATCTAGTCCCCAGTATTTTTGTTTTCTTGTGTTGGAGTTCAATATATTTTATTGCATGCAACTTAATGCTTGCAAATTGGCACATCTGGAAGTCTTATTTTTAACTAAAGGTTGCCTGCACTAATTTACATGCAGTAAAATGCACACAAAAATGGATACCAATTTGCATTTACCATGAAAACCGGTCTAGATTACTGTATATTTTGTTGAATGGTTTTATTGCGCTTTCCAAGCATAAATAAGCAAAAGTACCTCAAGAAGCCATCTTGTTTTTTCAACAGCTGTCTTGTAAGTTAACGTTCCGTGGCTGCATTGCTTATAGAATTTATTATATACTGTGAGATCAATAACATCCCTTTGCCGGCAGAAAATGTATGCATTTTAAACTGAAAAATGCTACTGTAGATGTAGCCTGTAAAAACAAAATGGCAGCTCCCAGCAGATGCATTTTGCATATGTTATTCATGGTATATTTGAAAATTAATATTGCACAAATAAAGAGCATGGTGATCAGGGACAACATATTTTTATGATTTATTTGTTTTTTTGTTTCCTATTTAAAATGTGAAAATTCATCTATTAATATGATTTATGATATAAAACAAAGATTTAAATGCTGCCTTTGGTAAAACTTTAGTATATTATTGTACAGTAATCCATTGCCCAGACCTTTCACACTCAAAGGATGTGGCGGTTTTTAATATTAAGGCACCTGCAAGAAATGTTGGGATTGACTCATTGATGAAGAAAACATAGAAAGTTGAATCATAAAATATGAATTCAGAAGTGAACAATTACCCTGCCATGTATAATTATTTACTAGTTTAATATAATTATGTTTTATTCTAGCTAGCTGGAGACATCTACTTGTGTAGTGTATACAATTTTATTTTATTTTTTTTAAAAAGCATTTTTTTTTATTTTCCCCAAAGAAATTACTCTTTTGTGTTTATTTAACACGTCTAAGTGATCTGATTCTGTAAAATATATACAAATTATGTTCATGTTTTACAGAGGTGTTTTACAGCAAATGGCTTAAGTAGAAAAATGTAAGTGTTGCATCTGTTACCTAACATCAGATACTGTTAGTGTATTTCCAGTGATTACAGCTGCACTCTATTTTACCTTAACCATAGTTTAGGGGAGAAGAACTGTATAGCGTCAGGCTCGGTATATCTAAAAAGCATATACCAAGTACCTTCTTAAACACATCAATTGAATCTTACTATTAGAAATATACATCTAAACACCTTTTTTTTTGCTGTAGTATCAAATGGTTAGCAAACATTTGTTTAAGTTCTGTACCTAATGTAGCCATGGAAACTACTTTCCTCTTTAATGGGTCATCTCAACATGAAAGGAATGAATCATAGGAACTGCGGGCCATTCACCTTTCATCAAGCAATAAACTGAGACAAACACCATTAAGCATAACGCTATTCCACACCCACAAATTATTAGGTAACAAAAAGATAATAGCGTTATTCTTTATTGTACATTATAATCCCCTGACTTATATATGACATGTTAACATATTCATTCATTAAAATTATGGTGCATTTGTGCACATTTAATAGTGTATTAAATAACCATACTGAACAACCACAAGATGAAGCAGTCAATATAGTATAACTGTTTTAAGGATCCCTGTACACTCATATCAAAATTTACAACATTTATAATATATATATATATATATATATATATATATATGTTTATATATATATATATATTATAATTACACTTTATATGGATATCTGTCATATAAATTTACTACTTTGCTACATTTTTGTGTGAGACGAGGACCAGACAAAAAAACAGTTTACATCCTTTTATATTTATTTGCGATGCTTTTAAATTATTCTTTGAATACCAATATGTGCAAAATATCACATGACCTGCCTAAGGGATTGATATACCAACCTGCATAAAGCAGGATCAATAGTTTGTCAGCCAAGCCATCTGGACATATGGCCCACTGCCATGATTATTCAGACCTCTTTAGGTTTCTTGAACAAAAGAATAAAAATGGTTGGCCCATTGTGGAATATTGTTGACGCTTGTTGCCATGTTTGTGGGTGAGGGACTTCCAAAAAGCAGCTGTTTACTTAATTGCCACACTATACATACACAGTTATTCTACAATTGATTTCTAAAAGTTATGGCTCAGAGTGTAGCAACTCCATGCTCAAGCATTATACCTGTAATACTTACAGATGGCTATTTTTTCTTCATTGTGCTTACTAAGTACTAAAACATTGAAACACAACTTGACCCATTTAATCAGCCCATTTTTCCTGCTGTGAAAACTTCAAACTTTCTTTCTTTGTCTTCTCTTATATTCTTATCTACCGCTATCTCATTCAAGTAAAAGTTACAATGTTGCACCTAAGCCTCTGACCCTCTGGTTTGTCCTCCATTTTCATTTTATGATCAGTGAGGAGATTTACACACCTAGTATGACCTAATGATAGCACTTGTTGAGTAAGCCTTAAAATTACAAAGGCATTTATTTTAGTTGGAAAAAAACACCAAAATTTCTTGCCTTCAAACGCAAATTATTGTTAGCTTTTTTTTTGCATTGTTCTACAGCCAAAATCAAGAGTCCCTAATAAAGATAGATATTGGTTGAAATAAGAAAAGAGGTAAGAAGAATTGCGGTCCCATAGAATGTCCTTCTCAATTAGGGGTTATAAACATGTTTTTTTTTGGGGGGGGGGTTAATACTACCTTTGCTATGGACTACAAAGGGCAGATCCCAATGAGTGTCTACTAGAAGGGCTAAGCTGGTAATACAATGCCTATTGTAGAGACAGATCAGCCCTTCTTGCAGGACAGACTTGTTAATCAGGAACTGTAACTCTTTTGCAAATTCTTACTTTAATGAATAAACATTAAATTAAACTGTGTTGTCACAGACTTCTTTTGTATGGTTTACCCTACTTACGAGCCATGTCTGCTTATTGCAAAGATGGACCTTCAATGCTGCTTACAAATGCTTAGTTTATCTCCTGTCTTGTTGAAATTCATTGTGTCTATTGAGCGTTCCACTGGAGTTTCTGGGGAATATCTCAATGGCAATTTTAATTAACCTGTTCCCCGTCAACAAAAGAATAGCTCTACAGAAAATGGACACAGTTTAGGCCATTAATATAAAAGCTAATACAGTATTGTACATATTATAAGATGTTAATAGAACAATATTTTTCTATGTAATAACATAGTTTACCTTCAAAGAATTGCTCTCCTTCACAAATCTTTGCTGCATTAACTCAGTCTACACTTCAGCTTCAAAGCACTTCCTTTACCCTGTCAATTTTTGATCTAAAAATACTGATTGTGCCTTACACGAATGTTTGATGCATTAAGCTCTTTGGACATCAAAAAATGTTAAAACGCACTTATAGATTAAGAGAGGTATACAAAGAAATACTTCAGACTCTGACAAGATATAATAGATATGCTGAGGTTTTAATGTTTTCAAGGATTTTTACTTAAAAATGGCTGCATGTGAAAAGGAAATCGATTTACTATAAATGTTTCCAAAGTACCTTAGCCCAGTATATGTATCAAAAAAAGTAACTAATCTATTCACTAAAAGTCAAACCATTGCAAGTTAGCAATCAAGTTGAGTCACTAAAGGAAACCTATTTAGGACTTAGACAATGAAAACATTTTTTTTGTTTTTTCACATTCATAAACTCTGATATTGAGTTATATTTGCAATCACAAACCTTCGATATTCACTAAGATCAACTGAAAAGCTAAGTTGGCTAGCTTGATAAGTTTGACAACATTTATTATTACTTACAAGTTTGTGGAGACATGGAAGGTTATGTATTTGTAGTTGACATAGTCAAAGTCTCAAGTAGAGTTGAACTTGATTGGCCAAATCACATGAACCTGACCAAATACCAATTTTCAGAACACAAGCTCTTACCAGTAATTTTGTGCGTGTTTAAGATGTTTAGAGTTACGTCACTCAAATGACATTGAGTATTAATGAATAGACTTCTAGGTTTCTTTGGTACTTTTGGAGTTGTTTTATTAGGCCTCATTATCAAGCACAACAATTTGGTTATGGAGCCCTTAATATTATATGTGCTAGATATTTGTGTTTAAAGGCGTTGTAATTCTCTCATGCTAAAGATAGAGTAAGAGAGGCCTACAATTTGCCATTTGATTAATCTGGGCCATAGTGTGCTTGCCAAGCAAATGCACTGGAGACCATTTTATACTTTGCCGGGTCAGTTGAGCTTTTAAAATAGACAAATCTATTTAATTAGCCTATTTTTTTTGGAAGAGTGAAGCACTATTTTTTTTACAATAATATAAGAGGAAACCCTGATTTAAATGAGTTTGCTTATTGAATATCTTAAACAAACTGTAGCTGTCTTTAGTCTTTTATTAAGTACAACATATTAATCTAGCGATCTGTATTTTTCTGATATTAGATACCAACGACATTCTCTTAAATTGCCATTTTCAAAGAAACATAGTATGCTTAAAATGGGTTGTTCCATATACAAGTGTCAATGTTTACTTGCCAAAATGGAACAGAAGGAAAAATTGCAAAATATGCAATCTGTCTACCACAAAAAAAGGTGCAGGTTGATATATTTTATGTTAAATCATAGTTAAATCATAAATCATAGTGAATGAATAGTGATATTATTATTTGATGTTATTGTTCTATTAACTTATTTTAATGTACATTTTACAGCTGTGACATCTACTATAAGTATAGCCATGGCTTTTCATGCACATTGCCTATGAACCCGCAGAGACTCTTGCATTGTAGTCCTTGAGGAGCAACGGTAGGATATTTCAACACAGCTTTTAGACTTTACCTACATTATTTAGCAGGCTGTGCATAAGGTTCTATCACTAAATTTTGTTTAGAAGAGCAAAAAAATCATCTGCAAAGCCTTAACCATAAATACTCGAGGCACCCGTGTAATTCTTACAATTTAAGTCTTATAACTAGGTCATAACTAGGGAATAATAATGGGTAATAACAAGGGGTAATCTGAAATGTGATATTTCTATTATACTAAATATTCTAAATTTACCCTAGTTGTCATTTTATCTCAAATATGGAATTATTTTATCTGTTGTTTAATACAAAGGTACTGTATATAGAAAAGCATATTTTATATGTATCAGATATATACACTCACTATGGAAGGAACCAAAAAATAACTCTCCAGCTGTTTTAAAACCATAACTGAGGATGGGCTATCCTTTTATCTCTACTGCTAAAATATGTAATAAATGTTCTATATTTCGATGTTCTATAGAACATACAACCGCCTCTGCTTTCCCAGATATATCTAAAACTAAAATCCGCCATATTGCATATGTCAAAATAAAAGAAATATCTTGAGGACACCAAAATACACTGTACATATATATGGAATGTCACAACTTTTCTATTGTACGCATGCATTTAATATTTGTTCATTTTTAATTCTGACAGCATTTCTTAAAAGTTAAAGGTTTTAAATATTGAATAACAATGTATTGTAATATTTATATAGAGGTTTACCAGGAAAGCTTAAGATGTACATTTCATTTTTATATGTCCTAGGTTTGAGGGACAAACATCTCTTTCAGGTAGGCAAGCTAGCTATTTGAGAGCAGGGCCATACTTTCCATAGGGTGAGAAGGGCAGCTGCCCCAGAAGCTGCAAGGTGAAGGGAGCACTTGAGCTGCCCAACAGCAATTATTTTGTGCATTCTCCTGGAAGTGAATGTTTCAACACTGGGGTTCCCCAGTCCCTGCCCCGGCCACCAAAAGCCTTAGTTATGGCACTGATCGAGAGGTACAAACCATGCCAGACATCAGGTTTGACTTGGTAAGCAGTGCACAGGCCGACCCAGGTTTACCATAGACAGGGAGAAAAAATGGGCACTCAGGACCAAAAATCTCATCAAACGAGATGCTTGATCCTCCTTGGCTCCAGTTTGTTGTTCTCCTCTTTTCATGTGCCAACTTGCCCAGCCATAAAAATGTTCTACATTAAGTACTAGTATTTGCAAACAGGTTAGCTGCCCAAAAGACAAATCTTTTACCATTACCATCAAAACTGTACCATTTAGTTTCTTAATTCAGTTCTAAATGATTGTCTGTAATAATCAAGAAAAAATACAGATGCAATATTTTAAAATTCTATAAAGCAAGGAATGACTGTGTTTATGTAGACTTGTTTCATCATTTCTAAATACGATTTTAGGTTTACATATGCTTTTTTCATTCAGATGTTCTTCACAGTGTTTCAATACATCTTCTTCATAGTCAAAATAATACATTTAGTTAAGATCAGTTAAAAGCAACATGCTAACATTGAAAATGTACTAATACTTAAAATGTTCTCTGCTGCACGGCAGGGAAGAATTTCCCTTTCGGTTGCTTGGAACTTTTGCTGTAAGCATGACTTTTATTTGCCCTATTTCTTGTTTAATGCTGTTGTTTGAAACGCGTTAATTTGGTTGCCTAGTGCCTCCTAGTGTTAAAACCTGGGTGTTTTTCAATCATGTACAGAATTCTTAAACTATTTTGTGTTAATACTCTGAGACTGTGCATTACATTTGCCAAATAAAGAATGAAATTAATTTTCATAAAATATCTCCGTTGTCGTTTATGAATACTTACGAAAACGTAATGCTAATCCCAAGCAACATAAAATGAGAAAAATGATGGATCTTGCTAACAAGTATTCTATATGTATTTACTACAGATGCTTTGAAAAGTACAATTTTTTATTTGACTTTATTACAGCACTAGGCAGCTGCCGGTGATGCGTTGAATCCAGCCCTGCAGAGAACCCAGTCCCTTGGCACTCAAGCCAGGTCTCTGCTCCCTTGAAAGATTTAAAATGTGCATTAGTAAGTGCTGTTCGTTGGCAGCAAATTTTGATTAATGAAACACTTAACTCACATACATTTTTATTTACTGATTTACTTATTTAATTGGTTTAAATAAAATTTCCCACAATTGCATATGGCCCAGCAAATACTGGCTTTGTTCATTGCTTCTTGACCATGCTTTGCTCAATTAATTCCATTGTTTGGGTTTGTGTACAGAAAGACCTTTCCAGGGTGATTATATTTTAAACTTCAGGCCTCGGTTCCTAGGGGTTATGAAGAAAGGCTGGCCAAAGGAAGGGCATCATCCTGAAATATGTTTACTTAATGCTGGTATGTTATTCTAAGTAGGTAAAAAATAATTCAGCATGGTGTGTTGAACCAAAACAGAGAGCCAAGTTATAATGCAGTTTTCCACAGAAAGAGAGTGAGAAGAGAGAGAGACGCATAGATTTTATCGTAAGGCGCAGTCATGTCATCAGACAGAGAAGCATCCAAGGCTGTCTAAATCCACAGATGAACTGTGGTTAATTATCCAAGATGTTTGGAACAACCTCTCTGCCGAGAGGTACAACTGTGTGCAAGTGTACCTAGAAGAACTGCTGCTATTTGAGTGATAACATCAAATATTGATTTGATTTAGATTTTTCTTCTGGTCACTCACATTGCATTTTGTTAAATGATAAAAAAATAAATAAACTACTAACATGTCTATTTTTGAAAGCATTCTTACGTTATAGCATTTTTTTCACACCTGCCTAAAAAATTTGCACTGTATTTACCAATGTCCCTTTAATAAGTAATTCTCCAATGCTTCATTTTTGCTTCATCTGCTTCAGCACAAATAACAGATTGTGTGAGTTTAATCTGTTCATTCAATTCTTTCAACGCTGGCATAAAACTTTAATATGCCCCCCTTCTACAATGCCATTAAAATTCTAGTCATGGCCCAAATGATCTTAATTTCAAAATGTGCTGTCGCAAATATCAATAATATGCAAATGCCGTAATTTCTTATAGATCATATGCAAATACAGGCAGATCTCAAAGATGATGGGTTGAAATGGCTGTACTGAAAATTCTGAAAGGCCCAGATGTTCAGCAGATTTATAGACGTGAAAGTGCAGTTATTCATACAGTGAGGCGTTCAGCCCAAATTACAACTAAATAGAAAACCAAACCTGAAATAAGCCATTATGGCCTACTGGATGAGGTGAGCTCATTGAGTAATAGCTAATGCACAAAGTGAACATTCACTAAACAAATACATTAAGCATATAAATTGCCTTCTTTAGAACACAAAAATGGTCTTCTGCAATACGTAACAGTCTTTGCAAAGGGACCTTTGTTCTGGATGCATGTCAACCCCAGAATTATTGGACATTTTTCAAATATAATAAGGATATAGTGTAAGTAGGTATAGTAATAGGTTTCTGTGACTATAGATTGGAATAGGATAAAATCTTGAGATGCATAATGTATTTCAATAGGAAACTACTTTTCATTAAAGTGGAAGTGCCATGAAAAAAACCTTGTTCTTGAGCATAAAGTACAGTGCAACATACAATAATTTAGGTTAGCAACAGACAAAAACCTACATTTTTGCCTTATCTTGTTGGTCTTATCTTTGCTTCAATAAACTTCATTTATCTGCAGACTTGGAGGCAGCCATTGTTGCAAGTCATGTGATATTTTGGCTAATTACCTTCTCAAACACCTCAGTGATTCTTTAAACCAATTCTAATGATGTCCATTCCTCCATATATTTGCATTAAAGTGTCAAGCTGAAAAGACCATTGTTTACCACAAGCAATGTGATAAAGAGCCTGCATGTTTGCCTAGGCGATTGGGCTAAGGTAACAAACACATAATATGCAGCTGTCTGAAAACATTATATAATGTACAAACTAGAAATGTTAAAAAAAGCAGAATATTTTTTAAAGCTTTTTTTTGTAATAAAAAAATAATAAAAATTTGATTGGAGTAATAAATAAATTGATGGAATTCCCCTTTAAAGTAAGGCCACCACCATATTTTTTAGAAGAGAGAAAAGTTAAATGACTGATATATATATATATATATATATATATATATACCGTATTTATCGGCGTATAACACGCACTGGCGTATAACACGCACCCCCATTTTTGAACAAAAAAACTGAACAAAAAAAACTTCATCAGAATCACTGCTATCTGGGAAACCACACACACACACAGTAAGACACACACACACAGTAAGACACACTCACACTCAGACACACACACTCAGACACACACACCCTAACCCCCCTTCTCAGGATCTCCCCTCTCTCTCCCTAACCCCATCCCGGTCACTTACCTTCAACTCCTGTGTTGGAAGCGTGAGGCGTTTGTCTCGGGTGCCGGCGCTTCACTGCTGAGCGCCGGCACCCGAGACAAACGCCTCACGCTTCCAACACAGGAGTTGAAGCGCTGAGGCAGGCTGAGGCAGGCTGAGGCAGGCGGCGGCGGCTGAGGCAGGCTGAGGCAGGCGGCGGCGGCGGCTGAGGCAGGCGGCGGCGGCGGCTGAGGCAGGCGGCAGGCGGCTGAGGCAGGCGGCGGCGGCTGAGGCAGGCGGCAGGCGGCTGCCGCCAGCAGAGGAGTCCTGGATTTCTGTCAGTCAGGGGGGCCCGAGAGTTGCCGAGCGGTCGTCTTCAGCAACCGCTCGGCACCCCTTGGGCCCCCCCTGACTGGCAGAACTCCAGGGCCCGGTCGCAGTTGCGACCCCGGTAGTTCCGCCACTGGCTCTAGGATTTATCGGCGTATAACACGCAGGTAGGGTTTCAGCTTAATATTTTAGTTAAAAAAGTGCGTGTTATACGCCGATAAATACGGTATATATATTTCCGCCTTCTTCGTAGCAAAAGACAGCTTCAAGATGGGTAGCAGCTCTGGTTCTCAGAGTGAAGGTGCTCCTCTGGGGAAAAAGGGTTTTGCAAAGAACTGTAACACCAGTGATAACACGATACACTTGATTTTAATGAAGAAATAAAAAAGCATAAATTAGAAAGCCTGGGGTGATTGTGTTTATATCTCCATTTAGACTTTCATTAAAAAAAATTGTTGTTCATTTTTATGGACATTCTCGTCCTTTTGCATGCAAAATGTTGGTTTTATTGTGAGAAGTAACTGGATAGCAGTAGAGGTTAACATTAGACTTTGCTTCAATTCTGTTCTGAATATCTTGTGAATTGTCTCTAATTAGCAGGACTCTACAGGATTCTGATTGTAAAGCTGTAAGTACACTCATCGCTGACAGAATAGTGATGTATGGCTATTTCATCTTGTCTCTGATATATTATTAATTCATCCCTGGCAGTGACTTCGGATAACCACATCTGCATATTTATTGTTTCTCCTCTGAAGATGTATTCAATTTCTTAGCTGTGATCTCAGCGCACGGCCTCCGATGCCTTCATGACCTGCGTGGCTATTACTTCTCACTCACCTAGCATGTTCGATAAGTTTAAAATCATTCTTTGTTTAAGTTGTACGGTATGAACAGAGAGCACATGGAAGTTAACTGCAGTTTAAATAGTAGTAATAGCAAAGCAGGCTCGTTGCATGTGTATAATGTGATGTGTTAAGCAGAACATTGCAACACATGATTAGAGTCGGGTGGCAACGGATGGATCTTTGAATCTTTTGATCATTTGACATAGTTACGCAAAGTGTGCCGAACACATCTCCTGCAGCCCATTTAGCTTGGGAGTGGAGAAAATGGCAAATGGATTTGGGGGAATATCCTCATGCATTTGCAAAATGGACCACATGAATATACAAAGAGACCATGCAACGATTATATGCATTAAAATGCATATGATGGCTGGAGTGCCCCTTTAGAACACGGATATTAGTCAATAAAGCATTGTGTATAATTTGTCTTTTTATTTTTTAACACAACATTCAAGAACAAGAGATGTTCTTAATAAACAATTGAAGTGATCTAAGCAACCTCCAACGTCCTGTTGTTCTCACCATTTATAAAAACGGTAAGAACAATAAGCAACCTCTATGACAGTTGCTATAGTTATCTGTATGCAGGCAGGTCTCTGTGAGGGCATATTATAGTTCAATATTGACACCTATTGGTTAGAATCAGCATAGCTCCAATACTGTGAATTAGTGTTCCAACGTGTCTATGTATTTGAACAATATTTATTCTAATTTACCAGTTTCAACTTGACCCTAGTTTTGCACCGGTCATATTTCCCTAGATTTATAAAGTTGGCATCCTTTGGATCGCTTATTCCTAGCTTGGTCAAAAGCTGGCAAAAGAAGTCTTGGATCGCCTTGAATTGAGATCTTGTTGACAGCTGGATCTCCTACCAGATGTAGTGTGACTTATTTGTATGGCTTCTTACTGGCCCACCTCAAGGTACCATCACATGTTAACTTACAGCATGCACTTACAACTTGGAGCAGCCAGTGGCAGGAAAGCAATCAATGGGAGCACTCTTCATGCATGCGCACGACATTCGCTAATCCATGAGAGGATTCTGCTCATCTGCTGAAGGCGACACCACATACACTTAAAGGGATCTCACAGCTGCCATGTGATATGAAGGATCAAACATTGGTTGATGTGCAGTGAGGGTGGAGCGTGTGTGATGAGATATAGTGATGCAGTCATGCAACACCACCAGGGAAGTGTGATGTCACAGCTTTGCCAATGATGAGATCATTTACTGGCACGGTAGTAATTTGGGAAACTATAAACCTACAGTACTCTACAAGCATGTTCTTGTCCTTACTATAGAACTATAGGTGGACATTTCTTTTTTATGACCCAGAACCGACAGTAGCATCCATCCTTGATATAATTAACAACTTGTAGAGGTCAATCAATATATTTCGCTCATTATATATATTTCGCTCCTCAACAATCCAATAACTATAGTTGACAAACTTGAAGCTCACACTTTCTTTCTTATTATTACAGGGGAACATTTTACTATATTGTGTCTCAAAAAGAATAGTAATCATAGGATGCTGCTATGTACCTATAATGCTTTAATAATAATAATAATAATATCTCGTGTTTATATAAACCTAGGAACTCCTCGTCGGAATATCGAGTTAAGACAGTTAATGTTCAAAAATAATCCTATACCATGGTCACAAAGAAAAATGGCGGCAAAATTACAGTATATATACAAGTGTATATTACTGAGAGTAAAAAATAACTTAAAAACTTATTTAGGGCTATAACACAAATTCATGGGAATTGCCGTGATCAGTATAAAAGCAGACTGGAATGTTCATCCCCTTCTCACACGCATACAAAATCGATGCAAGCGCTGAGACGTAGCTGCGTCGCCCTTTTAAGGAATAGCCGTGACGCTGCCCCTTTAAGAGCGTGCATGTAGTCAAGGCTGAGCACGCCGGGAGCTTGGATCGGTGCGGAGGCCTGCAAGGAAGACACCGGATTTATCCGTGTGATGCCCGGTGACATCTGACATCAGACACGGGATCGCGCCCGCCCGCACAGGAAGCTGGAGGGAGCCGGTAGGTGGTTTCTGGATGCTGGTACCCTGCGTGATGTCAGACATCTCCATCGGCTTGCGGGAGCTGTTTCAGCACCATCCCCATGTAGAGCATCTGTATGGGATGAGCAGATGGAAGCTCACACCGGGGCCATTAAAATCCATCCCATTAACACAGATCTGCAGTATTAGGTGGTTCAATGCCTAAATCATTGAATAAAGCAATCGATTGAAAGTAAGGAGGGCACAAGTGACCAAAAAGGATATAGCAGAACCACAAATGCACAAAGCTGTCATGCAAGGATGCAATTGGCATGAATTACCCCCATCAGTTTATAGCAGTACGGTTATATAAGGAACCTCTGTAAGTAAACCATAATGTATACTGGATGTATATATATATATCAGCAGTGCACGCATACATCAGAAAGTGCTATGCTTGTTCTTGGATATTATATTCTGTATTGGTATGTGTTTTTGATGTATGTTTATACTTGTGGTATGTATCCAACAAACTTCTGCTAAGGTTTACAATAAACTAGACATACTACAGCACATAATAAATGTAAAGGTATTTTGCCCAGACCCAGATTTTCTCGATTGGCAAGAAGCCTTTTTAAAAACTTTGTTAAAACTCCTTGTGTGTGTGTGCGACGCGGTGATGCTTCAATAGGAATCTACATCTACAGTCAGTGTTCCCTCTAAGCTGTGCGCTTGTGCGCGCGCACATAGCTTTTTTAGAGAGCGCACACGTGCAAAAATTGTGCGCACAACAGTTTTTCCCAATAAAAAAAAAAAAATTAAAAAAAATATATATATTTTTGATACTTTATGCGGCGCGGATATTGTGCGCACAAAATTTTGGCTCTGGGAAAATTTTTGCACAAGAGAAATTTTCTGCCCACGCCAACTAAGAAAAATTAGATGGAACATTGTCTACAGTATTTACTATAACTCTATCTGAGGGAGGACAGTAGCTTCAAGAGCTTCACTCTAGAGAGTATGTTGAAGTGTTTTAGAGAGCCTTCACACTAGCGAACCCTCGTTTACACATCACAAATCGGTAAATCTACACATATGGTATATATGGTATGTGTCATGGCCGACAATCCACTTGCTGACTACCAGAATTTCTTTATATACATGACACCCAATGCCACCAGTAACCTTTGGGATTTCATAATGGATCCCATCATTTAAAAAGACCTCATCCTTGAATCACTTGCATTTATGCTTCCCTTCACAGTATCTCCGCATCAGTGCCATGAATCTGTCGTACCTGAGTTTCGGAGCTTGGCTACTCTTTGTAGGATCTACCAGGGCAAGCCCTGCAGATGAAAGCGCCCGGGGCAGCCGTACTGACCACGGGGATGCTGCCTTGGATGAGAAGCACCAGGACACCTATGGCACATTTGCATCTGAATTCTACGATTTAAGATACCTGTCAGAAGAAGGTACACAATATTTGTTTTTGTTCTATGGTGTCATCGATATTAAGCATACTAGATTATGTTGACTATATTAATGTGTTAACTTAAGTTCAGCTAATGTAATAACATTGGAAAAGGGTCGAATGCATATGTAGACATTATATGGCATCAGTATTTTAAGTGTTTTTGCTCCCTTTTGTAACAGAGTAATGTTTGGGATCAGTATTTTTACAAACAAAAAAAAAAAGTACAAAATTATGTCTCTTAGTTGCTTTAATACAATAGTTATATCTTATGTTTACTCAGGTTATTGTTAATATTATTTATTGCTAATTTTGATATTACAGTTATATTCCTGCCTCATGGTAATAACTCAGAATCTGCTGGCACTATAAATAAAATGTAAAAATAATAATACCTGCAGATAAAGAGACAAGGAGCCAAAGGATAGGATATTGGCAATAACATTATCAAGCCTTTGTGAAAACATCATAATACTAAAGGTTTCTCTCCTAGCTGATATACACTGATATCTTCAGTCTGTGATCTAGTAGACTTGGATGTATACCCATTAAAAGCATATGCTGCTCGTCTCGTCTGTGTGAGTTTTCTAGCGCAGTGCATCGTCTTTTCCAGGTTATCCTTTTCCAACTGCACCTCCTGTAGATCCGTTTGCCAGAATACGGATAGATGATTGTGGGAAGACAAAGGGCTGCTTTAGGTGAGTACGTGTGAAAGACTACCTCTTTATTCTTTATGATAGCTTGTTTAATGGTCTTGGAACATATGCATATTAAGGTTTGAAAGTCCAGAGCTGGACACAGGATTATAAGGGAGGTCTTACTAGTGAGAAGGTTGCATTAGTTTGTGTTTTTTTCTGCTACTGATACATATTCATGTACAATCTCGTATATTTATTGCACATTTTGCACAGCAACATATGTGAAATTATATGAGTCATACATGCTATCTTCCTTTCCAGCATGGCTCCCCAATTTTGTTTTCTCTCTTACCTTTGCCTTTTGACCCACCGTCCTTTTTGTCTCAATTTCTTCCTTCTGAAAGTGAAACTCACACACCATTTTCTCCCCATTGGTGGTGTAGACATGTAGTCACTAGGGTACATAGGGTCACTAAGTGTAGTCACATATGAATATATGCTTATTAGGTAGAAGCAGTGTGCTGGAAAACGTACATGATGTTGTGCATGGATGTCCTTAGTTCCTGGTTCCCTCCATGCACACAGCCTACAACAACGTCTTTCATCACAGCTCTCCAGCATCACCATCAGTACTATTCTCTGCTAACATTTAACTCCCCGTACATGAAGAGAGAGTTCTTTAAAGTTTCTACTCCCTTCTGTTTCTAAAATATTACTGAATATAAAAAAAAAATTCTTGGGTACCATTTTATTTTCTATTGAAATTAAGGTTAAAAGGTTCTGGCCTGTGTCAGATGTATAAGCATTTTTTGAACAGCAATTCAGAGGACTTCATTAAGAACTGTTGTACTGGTTTTTCAGATATGGCAAACCTGGATGTAACGCAGAGACCTGCGACTATTTTCTGAGCTATCGTCGCATAGGCGCAGATGTAGAGTTTGAACTGAGCGCTGATACGGATGGCTGGGTAGCTGTTGGTTTTTCCTCTGATAAAAAAATGGTAAGAAGTAAATCTGATTTTACATAAAACATGACACCAGCCGCTCTGTGGCTACTTCAATGTCATCAATTGACCAATTTCATTAAAAGACATTAAATATACACTCAAACACAGAGTAATACTGTTACATTGACAAGTATTCTTAAAGTATATGAATAAAATAATGTATATCCTTTATTTTAAATACAATTTATTATCTGCTGTGTTTGTTGTGATATTGCTTTTTTTTGCAGGGAGGGGACGATGTCATGGCTTGTGTACATGATGACAACGGAAGGGTACGAATACAGCACTTCTATAATGTTGGTCAATGGGCTAAAGAGATTCAGAGGAATCCCGCCAGGGATGAGGAAGGAGTGTTTGAAAATAACCGAGTAACCTGCAGGTTTAAACGTCCTGTCTCTGTCCCCAGAGATGAAACCATAGTGGATTTGCACTTGAGCTGGTACTTCTTATTTGCATGGGGCCCAGCCATTCAAGGTAAGAAGGACCTTCATGCTACTTAAAATATGTTGTATTGATTATCATATGTAACAAATAGCTAAATAAGGTGAACTATATCAATACATGTAACTGATCAATGTATTTAAACAGAAAGAATCCTGAATGTGGATTACGTTTAATTGGTTTGTCTGCTCGGTCCTGCTGTCTTTTCTGGGCGATATCATGTTCAACTTTACTACAACAGAACATGCCTACAATACATCTTATGACCTATGACATGTATTTTTTATTTTCTCATCAGCAACTAAGCTGTCCATAGGATGTAGAATTCTGTAAATGTCCTACCTAAATAGAGTGCCATACATGTTACATTATATATTTTAAAATTCACTTTTTCAGATGCCCACACACTTGGCTTTTAGGGTCTTTACAATGCCATTGCAGACTTACCAACTTTAAAATATCCCATGCTAGGACATCTAAACATGTGTGATGTCACACTTGACACCGTCATGTTCTACAGATAGTTCCATCTAAAAATAGTGAGCCATTTGTCCTTTCGAGTCACTTTTTTTAATACGTTTTGCATGTTCTTAAATTCCTTTACTGTGCTTGCCTGTACGTTTGTTTATGTATGTTTATTGGAGGCCTATTTCGCGTATCTGTTGCTGACAAAAGATTGCAACTGCCCATCTGCAAGACATACGTTGGGTTGTCAGGACCCTCCTGGGAAATTTGTGACTGTTTGGTAGCTACAGTATGTTGTCTGATGTTTCACACTTGCTTTTGAGATTCATGTATATAAAAAAGGTTAAGAGATACAGAGGAAAAAAATCAAAGCTAGAATAAAAGCATGTAATGATGTAATTATATAATTTTATTTGAAAATGCATTATCAATTTAAGGAGATTTATACACAATAAACATATGAAGTCATTCTTAAGAATTATTTAATTTATTTCTATACTTTTATTTGTTTTTTGTTCCTCATTTTCAGGATCTATAACACGACATGACATTGACTCACCTCCAGTCTCAGAGAACGTGGTCAGTATTTATCGATATGAAGACATTTTCATGCCATCGGCAGCCTACCAGACTTTTTCCTCTCCTTTCTGCCTTCTACTCATCGTTGCTCTCACCTTCTACTTGTTGATGGGAACTCCATAAAAGTTTCTAATGTGCCATCAAATTTGGGAACTTTTTGGTGCCATTTTGCGCTGGAATGAACTGACTTTTTAGGTTGTTCCAAAAATGAATAAGCTCATATTAAAAGTATTGAAAGAAAAAATATATTTTTAATCAGACAAAATATTGATATGACATATACTTAAAAGATGATGTGTGATTAACTGTTTATGTAGGTTTATACTACATTACAGCTACTTGGTTCAAGATGTCGTGGGCAAGATGGGATGTGTCCATAGGCCAGACATGATATTTATTATGACTTTTTAAATGCCGTCCCACTTACCTGCAAAGTGTCCCCCGCAACTAGCCTCACCTGCATACCTTTTGGTTTGATGGTCTGTTAACCTGCCTAGCAGCAATATGCAATTTTTAGTTCCATTCATCCAAAACAATTACACTGATTGGAGGAATGAGGGAGAGGTTGTCCTGCTGGTGCGCACCGAGGATGCACCCTGATGCAGAAATGCTCCACAATAATAAAGATGGATCTATGTAGAAAGAGAAGCACTCCTAAAGAAAAATGTATATTCCTTTCAAATATAAAAACATGTATATTTTCCTGATTGCTGTTTACCATCTTCCCCTTGAAGTTTGAAAGTTTAGTGGTCTGCTAAAAAAAAAAACTGAAAAAATATCCATTGATTAGACTTATAGAATTAACATTACTGTATACGCAGCGTATGCTTGGGCTTTCACACATTCTAGAAACACTAGGAGACACTCGCCAGAAGGCAGAGGGTGTCAGTTATTAACTGAAGGAAGCATGTGTCTTAAAATTCTCCCCACTGTAAGGAAATAAAATAGAAAACAGAATAGAAGCAGTCTTTGGCTAAGTCTGAGATTCAGGATAGCTGTATGCTTATGTATGTTTACATTACTTCACTGTATTGGCCTCTACCACTTTTGATGTTATATACATACCTGGGAACTTCTGGGCTCCGGCAATTTACCCCATCAAACCATATAGTTTTGAAAACTAGATACCCCAGGGTATTTCAAATGCTGGTATTTTAACCCATTCTATGCACTTATTCTACTACCACCCTTTGTCAAATTTTGTGGTATTTTTTTTTGTGTTTTTTACCTCACAAATTGTACTTAGGGATACATTTACAGCTCCTGGTATATGCAACAGCCAAACAACATCCCAATATGTGTTTAGCAACACCTCTCAAGTACAGTGATACCCCCGTGCATGGGTTTGTCAGGTTGTTTGGTAGGTAAAACGACAAACTTGGGAAGTTTATTGAATAATGTCCTATACCCAGAGAATAATTCTCATTTTAAGAGTGAAATGCTATAACTTGTATCTTGATGTCTGAAGACAATAGTGGTTTGCTCACAGGACACATCATTTCAATTACTTAATTTGTCCCTTTGAAAATGACATTTGTGATGGAAAGCCACTTTATTAAATAGTGCATGGGGTCTAGCTAGCAAATGAACATTTGTCTTAGTAACATTTAATCAACAGAAGACTGGAATTGACAAAAGGAAGGTATTCATTTTCAGTTTAGTTTACTAACTTATCTCCCCAGTGTACACTTTGAAAGCTAATTATGGGAAACTAGGCCAAGTGCATAAGAATTAGGTTTGTTCAGTTACCATTATTTAAAATAACTATATCAGAATGATAGTATGTCTTATTAACCATTACACCGTCATCAGCATTGAATTATTGATCTACAAAGAAACCCATTATTTTATTTACATATAGCAGTGTTTGGTGATATGTTTGGAAAAAAAAAAAAAAAAGTTAAAATGTGATGTAAGTAACGGTAGGGTATGCGATGTGTGGACTGCATATTTCTACACGAATTATAAAGAATGTATTTATTGTTTTTTATGTTTTGGAAAAAAAAACTAATAAAGTACTCATTGTTTTTATAGTGTCTTTTTTGTATTACATAAATTCAGCCTAGTGTGTGTGCCCTCCCTAAAGGCTAAATGTGTTGGTCCATGAAATATTTCATGTACCCACACTAACCAACTTATGTCTTGCACAGGCGTTTATCTTTGGGATTGATGTGACAGAATTGAAAAATTACTTCTAGCATCACACATTATATTGCCCAATGTACTTACAATAAAATACAATAGACTTTCGGGGCAAATAGGCAAATTATCAGGATTACACAGTCTTCATATCTTCATGTAATATCTTTATCTCCTTGGAGGTCATGATACATACACAGGAGAACCATTTTGTTGCTACATTTGTTAGTGAGGCACTCCACTCATTGGCTGGTAAATGGATATTTGTTTGTCTCAGTGTTTTATAGGCATTAGCATATTTAACCCCTTAAGGACAATGGGCGGTCCCTAAACCCATTGAAAACAATGCATTTTGAGCCTGTACATGCACGGGCTTTGTCATTAAGGGGTTAATTAATCTTCCGGGACCTACCAATATGTTTTTTTTAATAATCTCTGTACTGGTGCGTGTAGCATTCTAATTATGGGCCTTGGATATTGAATAATGTATATACCCCAAAAAAATGTGAAGAAAGTCCATTTCACTTCAATAAAAAGGCATTACACACCCTTAATGTTTGATTCCACAGGCTGTTTTTAATTTTTTGTCCCCTTTGTGACCAACACTTTTGCCGTGCTCGTGTTTAGCAGTAATTTTTTCCTCTCCTATTTAGTGTACCCACACAAGTTATATATTGTTTTTATCATAGCCTCTAAAAAAAAATATATGAAGAAAATTTGAAAAAACACTTTTTCTCACTTTTATTTGAAAAATCTTTTACTCGTCTACAAAAGCTAATGAATAAACCTGCTAAATAGATTCTACTATTTGTCCTAGGTTTAGAAATACCCAATGTTTTTATGTGTTATTGTTTTTTTGAAAGTTATAGGGCAATAAGTACAAATAGTACAAGTATTTTAACCCATTCTATGCACTTATTCTACTTCTACCCTTTCTCAAACTTTGTGGTAATTTCTTTTGTGTTTTTTACCTCACAAATTGTACTTAAGGTATAAATTTACAGCTCCTGGTATATGCAACAGCCAAACAACATCCCAGTATGTGTTTAGCAACACCTCTCAAGTACAGTGATACCCCTGTGCATGGGTTTGTCAGGTTGTTTGGTAGGTAACACCAACGAAATTTAGATGGGGCGCAGGTACATATAAAAGGGAAAAAAATAATAATACAATATAGTGTAGATGTTTTGTACAATGTGAAGCTTAAGTGATATAATGCAGTCACAAATCAAAGAAGTGATTCCAACCCATCAATAGGACTGTATACAATCTTTAATGTTCTTCTTGAGAAAATCTAAAAAACAAACTTCAATGGTGCAGTATTCCAAGGTCAAATGTAGAAAAATGGAAAAGAATGCACTCACAATTGTATATGCACTACAGGTGCATATATAGGCGTAGAAAGTCCACCAGAATGTGGGATATAGCAATCTCCAATTGAATATCAACGCGTTTCACCCGTAGGCTTCTTCAGGAAAATCAATTGAAAGAAATGTCCGTAAAATTCAATATAAAATCAGCAGTCCGTAAGTGATTTCGTCTTCTTCATCTGTTCTTTTATATCCACTTCCGCATATCGCCGTTTGTTGACCTTTCCCCTTTGATGTCATCACGTCTTTTCAATGTTGTCATCACGTTTCGTTTGTGTTATCTGTCTGTCTTCTCATTCGTTAATAAAGTTTATACAGAGCAGAAACGGAAGACCATTTCGCCTGTATCAGGGAAGATCTTTAAACTCCATTTATAGGTCGTGAGTGGACTCGGTCTCAAAAAAATAATGGATATAGTAAGACGAGTGTGGATGAATCAAAAACGGACTAAAAGAATATATATAAAAGGAAGAAACGAAGGCCGAAAAGGAAGACGAACCGGAGAGAGAACGGAAAGAGAACAAGCGTGCCCGCCCTATATGTTAATTATGTATGTATTGTATCGTACGATTAACATATGTATGAATCGAGACTGAAAATAATGTGACTGGTACTATCTTTTACCAAGAAAAATATATTATTTTAATTGAACCATAAGCGATGTAAATATATTGTTTCTACTTAGTATTAAATGAAAATGTATGTATTTGTTCCGTAAGTGATTCTCATATGTGTGTATTATATTATATTCCTTTGTGTAACGTGCATATTTTTAAATAAATATATTTTAGCAGTATCCTCAATAAATTAATTAATAAACCAGTGGTGTATCTGTCATGGTCTCAGGTGAATGTGTGGTGAGTGAACGGATGAATGAATATGTATGCGTTATGTCTTTAAATAAATTAATACATTTATGTAAAACTTTTTTCCAATAATTCTTGCGGGTAGTTTTACATCTATTAAACAAAGAGAAAGAGAAGAATTTTTTAAGAAGAATAAACAACAATCAAGTAGGGACTTTGAATTCGCTTTCTTCACAAAATACAATGATAAGGCGTTTGAGATCAAAAAAGCAATTAAAAAATGCTGGCCTATTTTAAGGCAGGACAGTGTGTTGAAAGAAATCATACCGGAACATCCGAACGTCATATATAGGAAAACAGAAAATTTAAAGTCCTTACTAGCACCAAGTGCACTACCTGAAGTAGGAAAGAAGAAAAATATGCTGACTATCAAAACTCCAGGTTTCCATAAATGTGGAAAATGCAAGTTATGTAAGACATGTCATTTATCAAAGAAAAAAAAGCACATCTTTTAGATGTACAAACACAGGGAAGGAATATACAGTTAAGCACTTTATCAATTGCGACACCACCAATGTGATTTATTTATTAGAATGCAAATGTGGTATACAGTATATTGGACGCACTTCTAGAAAATTTAAAACAAGGGCACTGGAACACATTGGAGGGATTAGGAATAAAAACCCTAAACACAGTGTGCCCAGACATGCAAACAGCTGTAAATTATTTTCCTTCGAGAGCCTTAAGATTATGGGCATAGATATAGTTACTCCACACTGGCGGGGAGGTAATATTAAGGAACAACTAGCTAAACGAGAAACTGAATGGATATATAAGTTCCAAACGCACAAAAAAGAGGGGTTAAATATGGAAATAGATATTTTAGCATTTATGGATTAATATAGCTCCAAAAGTTATATTTAATATTTAATTACGAATTTGTGTAAATTTATTTTGTAATCAATAGATACTCTGAATCCATATGTAATTTTATTTTCAATTTTTATTTTGTAATTTTATTTTCATTTTTTAATTTTATATTTAGACACATTTTACTATATTTTATTCATATTTATATAATTTATGTCATTTTAGAATATTTATAGCCATTTCTCTGTATTTATATAATGTTTTATACATTAATTTTAAAATGGACATCATTACCTCCTGTAGTGTTAGTTTTAATACTACTACTTTTTAGAGTTATTATTTCTAGTATTATTTTTAGTGCTATTAATGTCTTATACATTAACATTAAAATAGATATCATTACCTCCTTTAATGTCAGTTCCAATACTATTACTTTTTAGAGTCATTATTATTATTTTTTAGTGCTATTTTGGTACTGTTCTTTATATATACCAACTCTGCATACATATAACAATAGGCAGCCAACATTTTTACCTTATCACATAATTGTACAATATAAGAGTAGATTAACTCTTTTTAAATGTTTTAAACCTTTTAAATTATTTAAGCTATCCTAGATATTGAATGATCACATACATACATTTATTTGATAGGTATAACAGTTAATGAAAATTACTAACTCAATTAAGGGGCACTAGGAATATATATTTATTTATTTAGACACTGCACATATCCACACACACACATTCACCTGACACGCACAAAATGAAAACCACTTGTTTATTATTTAATTATTTTAGAATTCATTTAAGGATATAATGGATATATATTCATTCATCAATACACTGCACAGATTCGCACACATAGACACGCATAACTTATCACTTGTTTATTAATTTATTTAAAGACATAACGCATACATATTCATTCATCCGTTCACTCACCACACATTCACCTGAGACCATGACAGATACACCACTGGTTTATTAATTAATTTATTGAGGATACTGCTAAAATATATTTATTTAAAAATATGCACGTTACACAAAGGAATATAATATAATACACACATATGAGAATCACTTACGGAACAAATACATACATTTTCATTTAATACTAAGTAGAAACAATATATTTACATTGCTTATGGTTCAATTAAAATAATATATTTTTCTTGGTAAAAGATAGTACCAGTCACATTATTTTCAGTCTCGATTCATACATATGTTAATCGTACGATACAATACATACATAATTAACATATAGGGCGGGCACGCTTGTTCTCTTTCCGTTCTCTCTCCGTTCTCTCTCCGGTTCGTCTTCCTTTTCGGCCTTCGTTTCTTCCTTTTATATATATTCTTTTAGTCCGTTTTTGATTCATCCACACTCGTCTTACTATATCCATTATTTTTTTGAGACCGAGTCCACTCACGACCTATAAATGGAGTTTAAAGATCTTCCCTGATACAGGCGAAATGGTCTTCCGTTTCTGCTCTGTATAAACTTTATTAACGAATGAGAAGACAGACAGATAACACAAACGAAACGTGATGACAACATTGAAAAGACGTGATGACATCAAAGGGGAAAGGTCAACAAATGGCGATATGCGGAAGTGGATATAAAAGAACAGATGAAGAAGACGAAATCACTTACGGACTGCTGATTTTATATTGAATTTTACAGACATTTCTTTCAATTGATTTTCCTGAAGAAGCCTACGGGTGAAACGCGTTGATATTCAATTGGAGATTGCTATATCCCACATTCTGGTGGACTTTCTACGCCTATATATGCACCTGTAGTGCATATACAATTGTGAGTGCATTCTTTTCCATTTTTCTACATTTGACCTTGGAATACTGCACCATTGAAGTTTGTTTTTTAGATTTTCTCAAGAAGAACATTAAAGATTGTATACAGTCCTATTGATGGGTTGGAATCACTTCTTTGATTTGTGAGTGCATTATATCACTTAAGCTTCACTTTGAACAAAACATCTACACTATATTGTATTATTATTTTTTTCCCTTTTATATGTACCTGCGCCCCATCTAAATTTCGTTGGTTTTATATTTTAACACTTGGAGGAGAGTGTTATTTGGGTGCTGCGGTCCAAATCAGGGAAGTATCACTTTTATTTTATTGTTCACTATAAGAGCACGTAATTTTGGTTTTATTTTTCACGGTGTTTGGTAGGTAAAACGCCAAACCTGGGAACTTTAACATCTGGCTCTACTGCCCACATGTCCTCAGTGGGTCATCTTTGAAGCCAGCTGATTTAATTTACCCATAAAACCATATCTTTTTGAGAACTAGACACCCCTGGTTATTCAAATGCTGGTATTTTTACCCTTTGCAATCACAAGATTCTATCACCAGCCTTTGTCAAAGTTTGTGGTAGAATTTGTTTTTGTATTTTTTTCTATATGTTTAATAGCCTCCTAAGCTCTTTTAAAATGGGCGTCCTCCACCATACGTCGTATGGTGGATGTTGACGCCCCAGGGAGGTGCTACACTTGGGGTTGCTAAATGTCTCGACATCCAGGCATTACAGTAACACTGTTTAAGCGAAGAAAGCAATCACAGGTCGCTTTCTAAGCTTGTATAATGCCATGACATGCCAGGCACGTCTCTGGCAAGTCACTGGTCGCTAAAGGGGTTAAACATGGCTAATAATCAGGAGCTTTGGGTGTCTTCTCCAGAACTCTATATCCAGAGCCCAGACACAGCAATCATTCTCCCCTTGGGCCATTGCCTTATACCACCAGCTAGTATGTATAGACTAGACGATATTTTGTATTTTTGATTGTATAATTATTTCTATGTTTAGATTTAGAATAAGCCATCTATGGCTTCCCCTAGGCTGAACAAGAGCAAAGCAAAGACACCATAACGGGGGGAGGCGTGATGATGTAGGACACGCACGCCTTGAGGAGTGGGGAGGAAGGTATGGCGGCTCCACACTGCCGGACCGGAAACGGTGGAGAAACAGGGTACAAGGACTGGACAGATTGGCCGACCAAAGATGGCCTATGGCAGTGCAGCAGGGGCGAGGGAAGTCTGCCTATGCAAACTCGCGTCTCTGGCCGTTATGTCCGATTTGACACAGCTGGTTCACTGTGCTTCTGTGCGGAGGGTCGATCCCTTGTAAGATAAAGTTGTATAGTGAAACTGTTGGTGGCCTGGGGTGTCCCAATTTTGCTGAGAACGGGTTTTGTTGTCAAAAGGCTGTTAATATTGGAGCTGAAAGTGTATATAACCTGGTGGTGCTGCTGCTGAAACGACAAGGCCATATGCTGAGACTGTTCACTTTTGTTTATTAAATACAGTTAACATATAGTCAAATGTCTGTAATTGCTTAAAGAGCCACAACTCTACAGCCTTGCTATCTTGTTATACTCGTATATAGACAGATATCCTTCAGACTCTGAGCAGTTTTGTCACTCAGCGCCTATTGGTCAGGCAAATCAGCCAAACCCCCAAATAAATAGATCCACAATAGGCAAGATTTTAATCATTCAATTGGCATATAAATCCAAATTATAGAGGATAAATATGATGATCTGGAATTGCAAATAAAGGCTCTGACGGATGATAAAGCCAATTTAGAGCAAAAGATATACCAACTAGAATTGAAAATGGGAGACTTAAATGATCTCCAGTTTAGGAAACCAGGATAGGATATTTTCTGCTCTTCCCCGGGGATGATCATGGTAAAAACATAGAGCGTGTTCGTAAATTACCCAGACCAAGAAATTTGCCTGCAGAGATCCCAAGGGATATCATCGTATGTTTTTGTGTTATCGATTTAAATGCATAGTTCTGAAAGCAAGTAAAGATAAGAAAATCCTAGAAGGCCAATACAAAAATGTAGTTCTACTGGACTTATCCTATTCTACGAGGCTGAAGAGGAAAAAAAAAATCCCCGTCATTTTGATCCTAAGGAGGTACAATATAAGATTTTGGTGGGGATTTCCCGTTAAGATCACGTTTACATACAAAGAGAACTTTTTATCATTTGAAGCAAAAGAATGGCTGAAAACTAAAAACTTGAAATAAATACGGTTTCCCAATTGTAATGCAACCAGGAGTTTTTTTCTCCCTGATATAAGAAGATACACACTGGTTATTATTTTGTGGGTAACCATGGGGAGGCAGTAATTCATTGATTAAGATCTAGTATTAATTTATGTGATATTAGTTATGAAGTTTAAATCTTTTTTTTCTATACACTTAGAGGTGGTCATGGTACACTAGCTATAAATTGTCACCAGATATGAGAAATTTAAAGATAAATCATAAGAAAGTTATAAATTATCAATTCATATTGGTTAAGAATCTGCGGGTAATCAAAAGGTTGCAATAACTCATTTATAAACACTAAACAGTTTTTTTTTAAATGATTCTCTAGTTAACATATTTGTTATTTTTAATGATTCTCTAGTAAACATATTTGTTATTAGATATAAGAGACACAAAGAAGATATCATTTATTAATGAATACCAATAATTAATTTGTGGGAAATTATAAAGATGCCGCAGTTCAATAAGCAACACTCGTTATTAATTTGTGGTGATAGTAGTTATATTATAATTTTTCCGGTTACTAACAAGGAGGTAACCCTTAGGTTGAAGGCTGTTGTTATCCATAAATCAACACTGGGTAGTGATTTTAGCATGATATTAGCTATGAAGTTGTTTATTTTTTTGTTGTTGAGATAAAAGTGGTCCAGCCACAATCCCCCCACCGCCTAATGCGGAGACACACCCACATTAAAATTAGGCCCCATATATATGGGTAGTCTGACTCTAATGGCAGCCAAGGCTGCAAATGTGTATGTTCTATGTTATGTATACCGGGTTCTGAGAATACAGACCCTGCAACGATATAAATGTATGTTTAGATCTATAAGGAACGGAGGAGTTTTTATCTTTTTGAAGAAGACTGAGGGTAAAATGCTTATGATTTTATCTATAAATGTTCAGGGTTTGAATGCCCCCATTAAAAGAGGAATGGTTTACAATATGCTGGCCAGATCCAAAGTTTAATTGACATTTCCTCAAGAAACACATTGAATTCAAAAGACCGTACAAAGGTGGGGTAGAGCACAATTTTCTAAAATTCTACATGCCTCTATACCAAATTAAAGAAAAAAAGAGGCGAAGCTATAGTTTTTCTAGTTCATTAAAAGTAAAATTGATCCACCAAGACCTTGACCCTGAAGCATGATACATGATCATTATTTGTAAAATTGATGAAAAAATATTCACTCTACTTTATGTTTATTTACCAAATATCAATCCAACTGGTTTATTAGTGAAAATCTTAGATACATTAGAATTGGTGCATAAAGGTTATCATAGCTGGGGATTTTAATTGTGTCATGGACCCGGATCTTAATAAATTACTCCCTAATAATACAATAGACAGAAATATCATCAATCAGGCTAGGAGATTAAGAAACATACGCAATATATATATATATATATATATATGTTATTTTGGGTGTTGAATCCAAAGGAAATGAATTATACCCTTCTCTCTAGACCTCATGGTTCCTACTCCAGGATAGATCTATGCCTAGCTAAGGCTCAAATGATAAAACAAGTTAATAAAGTTTATATTAAAGAGACCTCCTGGTCAGATCATAGTTATTTGGTTTTAGAACTTGGACCTAGAATCCCACAAAGCACATGGAGGTTGGATGAGAGTCTGCTGAGGAGTCAGGCAGATAAGGATTATATCACGTCTATGTCAGATTATTTTTTTGCTGAAAATCTACCTTTAGATACCTCAAACACTCAAAACAACTTTTAAAGGAGCCATCAGATGATATTTGGTCAAACTTAATAAAGAAAAAGTCAGGGGTCTGGCTTAAATGATTTGTATATTACTTATTATAAATTATCCGCCGAAAATAGAAAACATCCCTCTAAAATTAATATTCAATCATTAGAATTATAATCAGAATTACAAATTAAAATGAATAAGAAATTAGAGGATAATATAAATACAACTATAAAAAAACATACTTTATACTATAGAGGTAACAAGGCTGATAGAATATTAACAAATACATTAAAAATCTAATAACAGAGTCGACAAAATACTAAAAGGTGAAAACATTTATACCACCCCAGAGGACATAGGCCAAGCCTTTAATGTATTTTATTCTAAATTATAAAATCTCCCTGATTGCTCTACAGACTCAAATATAGTTAATTACTTGGATAATACTAATATTCCTAAAATAACTGAAACGCAGAAATGCCCGAAATAGAATGGGCAATAGACAGATTAGACCTGGTCAAAAAAGACCCGGCCTGTATGGATTTGGAAATGCATTTTATAAAATATTGTCTCCCCTCAACTTTTGGACACGTTTAATGAAATTGTCTTGGTGACCTCTATTCCTAGTGAGCTATTAAATGCTAATATAATACCAATCTTAAAACCTGATAAAAATCCCAAGGAAGTTTGAAATTATAGACCAATATCACTTATAAATGTTGATATGAAGATTTATGCATCTATTTTAGCTGAAAGGCTTAAAAGTGTTTTTCCATATCTTATCCATTCGGACCAAGTGGAGTTTGTCCCAGCTAGATCTTCTTGTAATCATGTTAGACGGCTAATAAACACTCTGAACCTTGAGAGAAAACGACGGGCCCTGTCATTAGACACCGAAAAGCATTTGAGAGGGTCAGCTGGAGATATCTGAGAGCCGTGTTAAGATCCTTCGGCTTAAAGGAGTGGATTTATGATGCGTTAACCGTTCTTTTTTCTACTCCATAAGCCAGAACGGCCGGTACTAATATTTGTTCTCAGTGGTTTAATTTAAAGAATGGAACAAGCAAAGGATGTTCTTTGTCTCCACTCCTGTATATAATGACTTTAGAGACATTAGCTATTAATATAAGGAATAATCAAAACATTAACGGTTTTCCAACTAGGGAAGGAGAATAAAAATTAGCTCTATATACCGATGATACTCTAATATCCATTACATCTCCATCAGACTTGTCGGGATTCTTTATGGCAGAAATAGATAAGCACAGTCAGGTCTCAAATTATAAACTTAACATTGATAAATCAGGGAATGGAGACTAGTTTTATCAAACAGACTAATAAATCATTAATAGAATGGAGAACGACAGAAACATTGTGGTGGGGCAGAATGAATATATTAAATTCATATATTATTCCCAAATGGGAATAACTTTTCAGTATGCTCTCGTTATCTGTCCCAAGACCTTGGCTAGATATGGTTCAGACCAGTTTTTCTGCCTTTGGAAAGGCAAGAAGCCTAGAATCAGTGCTAATACATTGGCTTAGAACATTTCTAAGGGAGGATTACATTATATTTTGATAAATCAGAATTATCAAGATAATTTTATTACAAATTACTTATTATTTACAAATTACAAAATTTGTCAAAGCCATTACAAAAATCTGGACATGTGCAGAATGAGATATTTAGAAAATAATATATTGGATATTTCATTGAAGGAATGGTATATATTGGGAAACCACTGTACCTCTCAAATCTTGGAGGAGGGTACCATGGTTTCATTCCCAGAGAGCTCTCAAAGGTGGCAGCTACCTAATAGGGAGATATTCAATTACTTGAGAGTAAAAAGTTTTCTTAATGAAGCACTATTTAAAAATAATACAGAGATTAAGAACCTCATCAAAAATGTTCTGTTATTAGAAGGTTAAAAAGATATTAAGCAGATCTAAGGAGCTCATATCCTAAATATATAATTCAGAGATGAATGCAATCAGTTCTTGGCAGAAGGAATGAAAAAGTAAGATTGGAGTTGACAATTGGATTAGATCTCTGGTACGAATGAATAACACAATCCATTTTCTTAATATCATGGAAAATCAATATTAACTAGCAAACAGGTGGTATTTGGTTCCTAACTGTCTAAAATGTACTAAAATGTACCTAAATTGTACAGCTAATTCCTGGTGGGGTGGCGAAAGAGACGGTTCATTTTTACATACATGTGGGGATGTTTGCTGATGTGGTAATGGGTATTTCAAACATTGTACCAAATATCAGGAGAGAGATTAGCCCAGAATCCAGAACAAACTCTGTTACATTTTAATTTAAACCACTTCTCTAAAGATACTGAAGACCTATTCATTGTAAAGTCGCCTGTAAAATTATCATTGCTCGTAATTGAAAATCAACTGTCCCATTTTCCAAGAATCAATTATTGAGCCAACTAACGTATCAAATAAATATGGAAAAGAAAATAGGTTGGCTAATACCGGAAACATGTAAATTGTCTTAAGAAATTTGTCATAAGATCAGATTTCTGAGCTTGGCTCCACTTCCTTGTTGGTTAACAACGCAAACTAAGTAACATGGATATATCCCCTTATCTCCAGAATACTCCTCCTTTCCAAATGTTTTACATTTTCTTGTATTTGTAACTATTAATGTAATCCAAATCAATTTGTACAATATATTTGCAAATAATAAAAAAACGGAATAAGCCACCTACAGCCACTTATCTAATTTGCATTCAGGACTATTTTTAACAACAGTTTATCTGCAGCTTAGATCCGTTTCACTGAGGCATATTTTAACAAAACTTAACATCACTACATATATACAATTATATAAGTACTTCTTGAGCAGTTCATCACCTTAAGTATGTATATATATATATATATATATCTATATATATATAGATATATATATATATCTATATATATATAGATATATATATATACATCCATAATGTGAAGAACTGCATAACAATTACTTTGTACTTCTAGGTTCTAGGATATAATATTTCCATATAGAATACTGCTAACATATGCATACGGCCAGTTTCCTTTAAGATTTCATGCAGTGCTTCTCCTGATGACCTCACAATCGTGTGATGTCACAATAGCTAAGGGCAGTATATAAGTCACAGTTACTCAAAGAAAGGTTGTTAGAAAGAGACAGCGCTCTTACCAGTTGAAGTCTTTTCTTTCAAACCGAACTGCGAGTTCAAATAACAAATATGAGCCAAAAAGGGAACAGGCAACTGATTTCTCTTGAGGCACCAAAAGTGACAAGGAGTCCTCTTGAATATCTAAAGAGGCAGAACTCCTTCTTTTATATTGAAGGCGGTAATGGGGCAAATCTGTAAGTATTTCATTAAAGATAAAGATAGGTGCCTAATATGTACAGACTGGACTCTGATATTTAGCATTGGTCCATATACATTTTGTAGTTTATTATATAAACAATTATTTTCTATGTTTAAATGTAGAATAAGCCATCTACAGCCACGTACCTGGCTGTTTTTAACAATAGTTTATCTGCACCTTAGTTCTGTTTCACTGAGGTATATTTTAACCAAACATTACATCACTATATATAGATAGATAGATAGATAGATAGATAGATAGATAGATAGATATATACATAACAATTCCATTGTACTTCTAGGATATAATATTTCCATATACTATACTGCTAACATAAGCATATGGCTAGTGTCCTCCAAGATTTATTTCAGTGCTTCTCCTGATGACCTCACAATCGTGTGATGTCACAATAGCTCAGAGCAGCATATAAGTCACAGTAACTCAAGGAAAGAGGTTGTTAGAAAGAGACAGCGCTCTTACCAGTTGAAGTCTTTTCTTTCAAACCGAACTGCGAGTTTAAATAACAAATATGAGCCAAAAAGGGAACAGGCAACTGATTTCTCTTGAGGCACCAAAAGTGACAAGGAGCCCTCTTGAATATCTAAGGAGGCAGAACTCCTTCTTTTATATTGAAGGCGGTAATGGGGCAAATCTGTAAGTATTTCATTAAAGATAAAGATAGGTGCCTAATATGTACAGACTGGACTCTGATATTTAGCATTGGTCCATATACATTTTGTATTTTATTATATAAACAATTATTTTCTATGTTTAAATGTAGAATAAGCCATCTACAGCCACGTACCTGGCTGTTTTTAACAATAGTTTATCTGCACCTTAGTTCTGTTTCACTGAGGTATATTTTAACCAAACATTACATCACTATATATAGATAGATAGATAGATAGATAGATAGATAGATACATATATACATAACAATTCCATTGTACTTCTAGGATATAATATTTCCATATACTATACTGCTAACATAAGCATATGGCCAGTGTCCTCCAAGATTTATTTCAGTGCTTCTCCTGATGACCTCACAATCGTGTGATGTCACAATAGCTCAGAGCAGCATATAAGTCACAGTTACTCAAGGAAAGAGGTTGTTAGAAAGAGACAGCGCTCTTACCAGTTGAAGTCTTTTCTTTCAAACCGAACTGCGAGTTCAAATAACAAATATGAGCCAAAAAGGGAACAGGCAACTGATTTCTCTTGAGGCACCAAAAGTGACAAGGAGTCCTCTTGAATATCTAAAGAGGCAGAACTCCTTCTTTTATATTGAAGGCGGTAATGGGGCAAATCTGTAAGTATTTCATTAAAGATAAAGATAGGTGCCTAATATGTACAGACTGGACTCTGATATTTAGCATTGGTCCATATACATTTTGTATTTTATTATATAAACAATTGTTTTCTATGTTTAAATGTAGAATAAGCCATCTACAGCCACGTACCTGGCTGTTTTTAACAATAGTTTATCTGCACCTTAGTTCTGTTTCACTGAGGTATATTTTAACCAAACATTACATCACTATATATAGATAGATAGATAGATAGATAGATAGATAGATACATAACAATTCCATTGTACTTCTAGGATATAATATTTCCATATACTATACTGCTAACATAAGCATATGGCCAGTGTCCTCCAAGATTTATTTCAGTGCTTCTCCTGATGACCTCACAATCGTGTGATGTCACAATAGCTCAGAGCAGCATATAAGTCACAGTTACTCAAGGAAAGAGGTTGTTAGAAAGAGACAGCGCTCTTACCAGTTGAAGTCTTTTCTTTCAAACCGAACTGCGAGTTCAAATAACAAATATGAGCCAAAAAGGGAACAGGCAACTGATTTCTCTTGAGGCACCAAAAGTGACAAGGAGTCCTCTTGAATATCTAAGGAGGCAGAACTCCTTCTTTTATATTGAAGGCGGTAATGGGGCAAATCTGTAAGTATTTCATTAAAGATAAAGATAGGTGCCTAATATGTACAGACTGGACTCTGATATTTAGCATTGGTTCATATACATTTTGTATTTTATTATATAAACAATTATTTTCTATGTTTAAATGTAGAATAAGCCATCTACAGCCACGTACCTGGCTGTTTTTAACAATAGTTTATCTGCACCTTAGTTCTGTTTCACTGAGGTATATTTTAACCAAACATTACATCACTATATATAGATAGATAGATAGATAGATAGATAGATAGATAGATAGATACATAACAATTCCATTGTACTTCTAGGATATAATATTTCCATATACTATACTGCTAACATAAGCATATGGCCAGTGTCCTCCAAGATTTATTTCAGTGCTTCTCCTGATGACCTCACAATCGTGTGATGTCACAATAGCTCAGAGCAGCATATAAGTCACAGTTACTCAAGGAAAGAGGTTGTTAGAAAGAGACAGCGCTCTTACCAGTTGAAGTCTTTTCTTTCAAACCGAACTGCGAGTTCAAATAACAAATATGAGCCAAAAAGGGAACAGGCAACTGATTTCTCTTGAGGCACCAAAAGTGACAAGGAGTCCTCTTGAATATCTAAGGAGGCAGAACTCCTTCTTTTATATTGAAGGCGGTAATGGGGCAAATCTGTAAGTATTTCATTAAAGATAAAGATAGGTGCCTAATATGTACAGACTGGACTCTGATATTTAGCATTGGTCCATATACATTTTGTATTTTATTATATAAACAATTATTTTCTATGTTTAAATGTAGAATAAGCCATCTACAGCCACGTACCTGGCTGTTTTTAACAATAGTTTATCTGCACCTTAGTTCTGTTTCACTGAGGTATATTTTAACCAAACATTACATCACTATATATAGATAGATAGATAGATAGATAGATAGATAGATAGATACATAACAATTCCATTGTACTTCTAGGATATAATATTTCCATATACTATACTGCTAACATAAGCATATGGCCAGTGTCCTCTAAGATTTATTTCAGTGCTTCTCCTGATGACCTCACAATCGTGTGATGTCACAATAGCTCAGGGCAGCATATAAGTCACAGTTACTCAAGGAAAGAGGTTGTTAGAAAGAGACAGCGCTCTCACCAGTTGAAGTCTTTTCTTTCAAACCGAACTGCGAGTTCATATAATAAATATGAGCCAAAAAGGGAACAGGCAACTGATTTCTCTTGAGGCACCAAAAGTGACAAGGAGTCCTCTTGAATATCTAAAGAGGCAGAACTCCTTCTTTTATATTGAAGGTGGTAATGGGGCAAATCTGTAAGTATTTCATTAAAGATAAAGCATTTTTTCTGTCTGTAAATATGACATAGCTTAGCAACCATTTCAAGTTGAATTGAAGCAATATGTTTGGTTAATAATAATCATTTGTTCCTCTACTTCAGTGTTAAAGATTATTGCATGAATAAAGGGTGGACACCCATCCAGGATAAGACCAGGAATGACTACATGTTGAAGTGGTGTTCCATCAAGAGAAGATCTAACTATATATCTTTTCAAGAAGGTAAGTATGCCAAGCTTCCGCTACATATCATATGTATAATTTTATGCAGATCGTATTTTATTTGGTTTGTATAAGACTATTCTAGCGTTGAAATATTGCGTGGCATTATAGGGCTGTGGAAAATGCTCTCTATATTCTTTAAACAGATTATTTTACAAAGTAAGAAAAGAATGATAAAGCATATCGTTTATTAAAACCCATCAAGATTGCTATGAGGATATGCAAGATTTAAATAAAACATAAAATAACAGCTATTCCAGTGCTAGGTTTTTATATGAATGACATGAAAGATCCAGAAGCTTTAAAATATTGTTTCACATCCATTTTTTCTAGGCAAACAATTGATCTACCAGATTCCAAACAACTGGATTTTCACTACAAAAATTGGTCTTTTAAGGTGCTTGAGGGACTACGAAATCCAACAAAGCAAAATCTGGAACTCAAAGTGAGTAGCAGTTTAGTTACCTTCCTTTAGAATATTCAACAGCAATACCCAGCACATTTATCAGGGACAGTAATACTGAGAAGCTGTGCAATACAGATACTCTGTAATACAAAAGCAGTTGCTTATGTTGGTAGGAAGCCTTGTAATAGTCATCTAGGATGGATTTGGGATTTTCTCGAAGACCTCTCCTAGACTGTCATGTGGAAATTGTTTTTTTTTATACTTCTTGAATAAAGTGCAGACACAGTCTAATATGAAACATACTAGGCTGTGCATTCTTGGTAGCATATAAAAGAAAGATGCATACAAGGCTGTAAAGAGTTCTCTACTCTTGAGCTGGGTTAACTAATCCATCTAAATTATATGTTCATATTTTATCAAGAATGGCTTGCTGAGTCAGTAGCTTGCTGACCAATGGAACATGTTTCCTTTAGTTCTGGCATAATAAGTGTTACTACCTTCATCATTAGAGTAAGTAATAGTATGTGATATGCCGTGTCATTGTAAAAACATGTTATTAATCTGGTCCTATGGGAAATGCACATATTTTCAAAAAAATGTTTAAAAAGATATGTTCATGAAAACATTCCTTGGATAGAATACAATACAGGATGTTAATTGTCTTGTAGGTAGAAGGCTGAAGGACACAATATTTATTCTTATTAGAAATATAAATGTATTAGTATCATTGACTGAACTCTCCACATTATATGTTGTTGTCTTTGAACAGAGAACTGAAAATGGCCGATTTTTATCCAGAGTCCTACCGTCTGGACATTCCATCAGAGAGAAAAACATTCTTCTCTCTTTATAAAGGTAAGTACTCATAATATATAACTAACAGCCACAGCTAACATAGTAGGGGTTCTGTCCCTTAATTTAATTTAGACACCCTTGTGTTTAACTACAGGTAAAGGCTTCTGGCAGTGGTCCAGAATGTTCAAATGGGACATTTTCTGCCATGCTCCTCATGTGTAAGAATGTACATTTTAAATGTACTGGATGTACTGGAAGTCACTATAAAAAGTTTACATTTCTTTTTAATTTGCACTTCCATGAATAAATAGAATTCACTAATTGCAATTTAATTTCTATCTTCAGATTCTCAAACATGGATTTGTAAGCCCACTGGCCTAAACCAAGGACGTGGCATTTTCTTGCTGCAAAACTCAACGCAAGTCAATGACCTACAACGCCAGATGAGGCTCCATAAGCATGACCGTAATCATGTCTCAGAGGCCAGCATTGTACAAAGGTACTATGAGAGCATGCAGTTACTCGTGTTACGTTACTAGTATTATTATTGTATGATAAGGTTTGAAACAATTCAACAAAATGTCTTAAGTTCAGGTTCTGGCCTTTTCCTCTATAGTTTCTGTTTTAATAACTATGTTATTTAAATCACAGTGCTAACCAACTAGTAGTGAATATTGAATTAGTTTTAATTTGTAAAGTACTTGATCATTATAAGTAATTTATTTGTTAATTGCTTGATGCCAAAATAATTATTTTGATTAATATTTTCACCACATTGACCCATCCCCCTGTCTCTGCAATAAAGTATGTAATATCCATAGGAAACTGTAATGTTGAATTTTTAGAATAAATTTAAATGTTCACTAAATAGAGTACATTTTCTTTCTTGTTTTGCAGATATATTCCAAATCCTTTGCTTCTGGGTGGACGGAAATTTGACGTAAGGTCCTATATGATTATCTCATCCACGGAGCCTTATGTCGTTTTTTTCCGTCATGGTTATGTGAGACTTACCTGTGAACAATATGACCACCAATCTACTGATCTCACTAGCCATCTCACCAACCAATACATGCAAAAGAAGCATCCATCTTATAAGGAATTGAAGGACGAAACTATCTGGTCTATGGAGAGATTTAACAACTATGTTAACCAAGAATATGCCTCCAAGAAACATCTACCCAGGAACTGGGTTCTGAACACCTTCACGGTAAGGAAAGAATAAATGGTTACTGTACATACATATAGCTTTAATGAGATGGTTCACAAGCGACCTTGTTCACTATAGGGGAAATATCGCTAAGAAGGAATAATTAAGGATTATGGGGAAATGCACTTAATCAGCATTAGTAGAATTTTGTTAGCATTGCCATAAAAATCTGTTCTGTGTGACCAAAATATCACAAAAGCCTGCAATGCTGACTTCCACTTCTGCACATCATGAGCGCATATTGTAACATTTTGAAGCAAAACCCAGTTTCACTTAGCGCCACACTATATTACTGTATTATTTTTATATTTAATATATTATAGTAATATTATCTAGAATTGTGATGAGATGGGGGAACGTTTTGCAGGGTTTAAGAGGGTTTTTTTGCAGAGGTCTAGTAGTTTCCTTGGGGTTCAGTCGCTAGGTGGTTGTGAGACGATGGTATCTTCACACACTATATTAAAAATTTAAAGAAAAACATTTATTTTTCATAAATTTGCTTTTAGAGTACACAACATCTTGTAAATCTACAATGTAGCCATGGTATTCAGGCATTAGTGATACTTCCTCTTCTCCAGTTATAAACTTAATTTTCTTGCCTGTTCCAAATAATGCTTATTGGCGTATGCATGATAACTCACAGTTGTTCTCATTGTCTTCCTGTTTCCGTAGAAAAAGATGCAGCTGATAATGGCACACTGCTTCAAATCATTTAAATCGAGGCTCACAAGTCGCCGGGGGTATTTTGATCTAATCGGCTGCGATTTCTTAATCGATGAAGACTTTCAGGTAATCTTACAATTCAAAACAATAATAGTATTCCCTTCTAGAACATAAGCACCATTTAACAAAACAAGTAGTATTTACTTTGATATGACTACGCAGGAGAAGTTCTAGAGTTACATTGTTAAGATTCAATAGTTTATGTGAAAATAAGCATTCATAAAAAATATTTCAAAAACATCTTTTTATTGAGTAAGATGTTTGAATATTTTATATCGCATCATTTTATAAAGCTTTTAGTTAAAGTGAGTATCAATAGAGTAACAGAAGAAAAGTCTGAGAACACAGATTTGATGAGATTTTGCATTTGTTCCTTTTTGCCTGTAGAAATATGTTTATGGTTCTTTCAATATTGAATCATAAGTAGTCAGTGTTTTGTATGTTGTATTTTTATACTAAATATTTTAACAGGTGTGGCTCCTGGAAATGAATTGCAATCCATCCTTGAGCACCAGCTGTAAGGTTCAGAAGGAGGTGATCCCAGGGGTTATTAAGGATACACTTGGTAAGTTCATGTATTTGATGTATTGACTTCACCTAGGAGGCCACCGCAGTGGTCCTATTTACCCTACCCTATGATGTCATATCCCAGCGCTCTACTTTCTCAGTGATGCAAAGACGACAAGCAAAATAGAGGGAGTAGGACAAATGGTTGCTCCTTCCTAAGGAGGGCAGCACACGCCATGCAAACCCTGGGGGCTATCCTATTTGCATGTAGCTATAGGGTTAATGTTAAGCAATTAATGTTGTATAACCTTATAGGATAGGATTATGGTATTCACAGTACATATTTCCAGAGTACAACACAGTCATTATCACATCAGTCTTATTCATGCTTCTAGTCTTGGTTTTTGTCCTGTAGTTGAGTATGTCACCAGCATTTAGGTTTTAATGATTTGTAGCAGAGAAAAAAACAGCACATATTTCTGGTTCACTGAGACTATTAATTACATTATTATGTTTTTCTCTTTAGACTTGACTCTTGAAATCTTTAATAAAAGAAAGGGCGAACTAATTCTTCCACTGAAAACTAAAAACCAGTGTGTACTTCTGTACAATGGACAGATGAATCAGGTGACCGTGAAATCTGACTGGTCCCGATCCACGAAAGTTCAGAGGGAACCACTGAATGTGAAGAAACTTCCACCAATTGCTAAAGCCCCTGACACCAAAAAAAGAGCCAAGCAAGTAGACTTGAGGATAACATCAGCACCAGCAGCAGCAATGTCCAAAGTCCGCACGGAGAAAGACTCCCTCAGATTACCACCAATACTCAAACAAAAACCTGTGCGTAAGTCTTCTGCTGAACTGCCAGATGTCAGAAACAAGAGGAACGACTCTTTGCAGACTTCCTCTGCAGGTAGACTCAGTAAGATTAAGACCTCACATGTACTGCCAGATATAAGAAACATGAGGAACTCATCTACGGGGACTGCCTCTGTGGAGAGACCCTCGACCTCTGAATGTAAGACCCCGAGGATCTCCAAGAGGAGCTGCTTGTTAACACCAGCTCCACCATCAGCTGAAGTTAAGCCTCTGAGAAAGTTCCAACGTAGACACTAAAATCTTCAAGAGACAAACTCTTCCTTATCCCATAAAAAGGCAAGAGGGGTCGCCATAATTGCTTCCAACAATATTAAAGTTGAGATAATTTATTCATATAAGGATATAGAAGCCAGGTTCGTTTTTATCCTGTGTAAATTAGATGACAGATTATTTTCGATATTAAATATTTATGCGCCTAATATAAAGCAGATTCATTTTCTTAATAGTACCCTACAGAAAATTCAAAACTATATACAAGGTACTTTTTTATGTTTGGGTGACTTTAATTGTGTTATAGATCATGAATTAGATAGGAGAAGCGCAAATCGAAACACTTATTATAAATTAGATAAGCTTTCAAAAGCATTTAGAGATACCTTAGGGAAATTTCAACTATATGACGTATGGAGAACTATTAGACCTAATGATATAGATTTCACTTTTTTTTCCCATAGACATAAATCCTTTTCCAGGATAGATATAATATTGACAAAAGCAGAAACAGTACAAGACTGTAAAAAAAAAAGAATATAAATAATATTGCGTGGTCAGATCATGACTCTGTATGTCTAGAAATTAATAAAAAATATAGACCGAACCCTTGTCCTTGGAGATTAGCATATTCATTATTGTCATCTAAAGAAATATGTGAATATATAGCCCAGGAGTCTGAACAATATTTTCAGGAAAATTTGACAGCTGAAATTAGCCTAGGAAACGTGTGGGGCGCATACAAATGTGTAATTAGGGGACTAATTATTAAAAAGACTATACAAATAAGAACTAAAAAAATAAAAATAAACTATCGGATTTGCATATTGCCTTAAGTAATTTAAAAAGAAAATGTATAGAATCTCCTGATATCTCTATAATGAATATGATAAAAATTAAGAAGGAAATACAAGATGCGCTTATTGCTAAAGCAAATTATAACTTAATTAAAATGAAGCAAAAATTTTATTATACGGGTAATAGAGCGGATAAAATGCTCTCTCAACAACTAAGAAAACGTAACTTAAAAGCTAGAATATTGAAGATCAAAGATAGGAATAAATACCTTTATAGCCCTGTAGAGATTTGCGTCATTTTATTCATCCTTATATAATCTACCTGAATAGAACCAGGATATGGATATTATTAAGAAATACCTTGTAGACTCTAGACTACCAAAACTTCTTGAGAACCAAGCAGAATTATTAGATACGCAATTTAAGGAGACAGAGGTACTTAGTGCAATAAAGGCACTGAAGATAATTAAAACCCCTGGACCAGACGGTTTCACAGCCTTATTTTATAAAAAGTTTGTAAAATCATTGGTGCCTCATTTAACTAATACCTTTAATGAAATAAAATTAAATAAGTGTTTCCCAAACGGTATGCTAGAAGCATCTATTCTCCCGATATTAAAACCAGGAAAAGACCCCAAAATAATGGCCAATTTTAGACCAATATCACTCATTAATACGGATAAGAAGATCTATTCGGCCATTCTTGCTGAACGTTTGAAAATAGTGATTCCCCATTTAATTCATAGAGACCAGACTGGATTTGTAAAGAATAGACAGTCAAATGATTATACGCGCAAAATTATGGATTTAGTAGAATACGTAACAGCTTACAAAATCCCAGCTGTGTTCCTGGCCCTGGACGCCGAAAAGGCGTTTGACAGGGTTAATTGGAACTTTATGACAGAGGCTCTGCGCGCGTATGGATTTGGTGATGGGTTTATAGAATCAGTCATGTCTCTATATACTAAACCAACGGCTAGAGTAATAGGACAGGGATTTATGTCTCAGTGGTTTGGCATTTGTAACGGTACTAGACAAGGCTGCCCTTTAGCACCCTTGTTATATATTCTCACTATCGAACCTTTTGCATCTAGGATCAGGAATAACTGTGATATTAAGGGAATCAAAATAGGAGATCTAGAAAATAAAGTTAGTCTTTACGCAGACGACATTTTGATCTCCCTATATGACCCAATAAAATCTTTACAAGAATTAATGCGAGAAATCTCTATGTTTAGTAAATTATCTAATTATAAATTAAATACAAATAAAACTCAAGCTACTGTGACAGACATCTCTGGGCCTATTAGAACTTTCTTGAACGAAGAATATGATTTTGTTTGGGGAACGGATAAAATAGAATATCTAGGAATTATAATTCCAATCAAGCTCTCTTGTATTATTGAAATTAATTATAGGAAACTTCGGGATGAATTATTAAAAAAAAAAAAAAGCTAGCTGGAAGGGATTATTTGTATCTTGGCTAGGGAGAATGAATATTGTAAGATCCTATATAATTCCTAAATGGCTGTACTTACTTAGGATGATACCAATTCGACTCCCGATGACATGGATACATGTATTTCAAAAAAATATAGAGAGTTTCATATGGGTAGGAAAAAAACCAAGGATAGCAAGGAAAATTCTATATGCAACTAAAAGAAACGGGGGCTTTAATGTTCCTAGCTTGGAGAGATATGCCCATGCGAGTATGATAACTCATATACTAAAATTACAATATAAATATTGTCATAAGGAATCATGGTTTCTTACAGACCAAGAACTAATAGGTATGACTAACTTAGAATGCCTTATATGGCAATGTAATGATAGAGCTTTTATAGCGAATAAAACTCTCCCTGCTACAATTAAGAGCACCATGGAATTTTGGATCACATTGAAAGGTAGAATAGGCTTGAAAAACAAAATCATCCCCACTGCCCCATTAGAAATCCTCATGTTTAATATACCCCAGCTGATTCTTAAGAAATGGAGTGACTATAGAACTAAAAGAATTAACGATATATTAAACCTAAGAGATATAAAATCGTTTCAATTACTTTCTGGGGAGTTTAATTTTGGCATTACAGAATGTTATAATGTATTAAGAATTAGGTATTATATACAATCAAATTTATTTTTGGGAAAATCACCGATAATAAATCGTCAGATTAATGAATTGTTCTCACTTGAAGTAATTAACAAATGTTTAAAGAGGTGCTATGCGTCAATGGAGGATATTGAATCTCCTAAATGTCTTAATGTTATGTACACATGGCATCGTGATCTTCTCTTTTATTGTGAAGAGTCCCAATTGATAGAAAGTCTAACGGAAATAAGTATAATCTCTCATTGCTTGAACATGATAGAAATGCAATATAAAATTATGTTCCGCTGGTATCTGATCCCGACTAAATTGGCAAATTTCATCAGAAATATTCATCAATATGTTGGAGATGCAACAAAGAACAAGGTTCCTTTAGACATATCTGGTGGGATTGTAGCGCAATTCTTCCTTCCTGAAGGGAACTATTTGTAATAATCTCTACAATTACCGATAAAAATATTGCTATGACTCCCGAGAAAGCATTATTACATATAGCCTTGATTACTTTAACTTTCAACCAAAGAGCTTTAGTAATACAGTGCCTGTTGGCAATGAAGCTATGTATTGCGAGGAATTGGCTTCAAAAAACTACAATATCTATTGAAAATATAATTAATCAAATAAAGCATCAATGCCTTATGGAACAAGGCTTTTTCCAAGCACAGCAAAGATTATACAAATTTAATAAGATATGGAAACCCTGGCTTGATAAATACCCTATTAAATAAAAATTTTATATGGGAAAATGAGGTGAAGAAAATGAATAGAACGAAGATATGATACGGAATAACCCTGAGAACTATACGATAAGTAATAAGTCCTAGGACTTTTATAATAAAGACCAATAGCGTAGAAGGTCATCCATAAGACTCGGTATAATATACATATTTTTGATTTAGAGCTCCTTATGTGTATGTATGGTGTGAATGAAGGTATGGATGGAGGGTCTTATGAATTTAGAAATATCTAGACCTTTTTTTTTTCTCTTTTTATTATATATATATTTTTTTTAACATGGGACATGGTGAATTTGTTGCAATGATATAGCAACAATTATCTTACATATATAAGTATCATGAAATATATTGATAGACAATATGATGTATACTCCTGATGTATATTCCTGATGTATATTTCTGTCACATACTCAAGGTATACCCTGACGTGTGGTCACTATGTATCCTATGTTTTGTTTTTTCTTTTTTTATTGTAATGTCTTTGTCAATTGTAACTGTCTATATCGTCTCAATAAAAAAAAAAATGAGACAAACTCTTTCCTTATTAAATAAAGGTTTTGGTTAACATCCATTGCTTTCAAGTAGAAATATATTATAACAAAAGGATAACTGTTTTGTAGGTGTGGCATATAACAAAGGGATGTAATGGATGTAAGGCTGGGTCGTAAAAGAGATAACGTAAAAGGAGTTAGATAGCAAAAATAGAGCAAAAAAATCAAAGAAATTTTATTGATTAAGTTAAAAAACGTAATGGTGAAATCAATTTAGCTGTCGCACAACTGCAGTACAGCTGGGGAAGGGGATCAGTACAGTTTATGTCCCCTAGAATCGAATCGCAAGTTGACCGGAATTTCTAACACCCTATAACTAAACATTTTCATAAGCCAAAGCTTAGATTCTTAAAGTCCTGTAAATTGCGAGGTTGGGCTTCCATGAATCGAACTTGTTTCTCCTGCATATCCCACATGCTCGACTAGATTGAGACGTAATGTAAAAGAAAACATGTTTCATCAGACCAGGCTACCTTCTTCCATTGCTCCATAGTCCAGTTCTTATGCTTACGTGCCCATTGTAGGCACTTTCGGCAGTGGACAGTGGGCAGCATGGGCACCCTGGCTGGTCTTGATGTGATTACACGGGCCAGCCTTTTCCCCTCACTTGCATTAACCCCTTGATATTTAAAGACACCATGGTAGAGCAAAAAAAAGCCTCTATGCTAAAAAAAGTGGCGTAGCTATAGTTTTTTCTAGTTTATCAAAAGTAAAATTGATCCACCAAGACCTTGACCCTGAAGCATGATACATGATCATCATTTGTAAAATTGATGAAAAAATATTCACTCTACTTTATGTTTATTTACCAAATATCAATCCAACTGGTTTATTAGTGAAAATCTTAGATACATTAGAATAGGTGCATAAAGGTTATCATAGCTGGGGATTTTAATTGTGTCATGGACCCGGATCTTAATAAATTACTCCCTAATAATACAATAGACAGAAATATCATCAATCAGGCTAGGAAATTAAGATAACATATGCAAAAAATACGGTCCATATGATATTTGGAGGTTGTTGAATCCAAAGGAAATGAATTATACCCTTCTCTGTAGACCTCGTGGTTCCTACTCTAGGATAGATCTATGCCTAGCTAAGGCTCAGATGATAAAACAAGTTAATAAAGTTTATATTAAAGAGATCTCCTGGTCAGATCATAGTTATTTGGTTTTAGAACTTGGACCTAGAATCCCATGAGTACAAAGCACATGGAGGTTGGATGAGAGTCTGCTGAGGAGTCAGGCAGATAAGGATTATATCATGTCTATGTCAGATTATTTTTGAAAATCTACCTTTAGATAACTCAAACACTCAAAACAACTTTTAAAGCAACCATTAGATGATTTTTGATCAAACTTAATAAAGAAAAAAAGAAAAAGCAGGGGTCTGACTTAAATGATTTGTATATTACTTATTATAAATTATCCGACGAAAATAGAAAACATCCCTCCAAAATTAATATTCAATCATTAGCAGAATTACAAATTAAAATTAATAAGAAATCAGAGGAAAATATAAATAAAACGATAAAAAAAACTTATACTATATATAATAGAGGTAACAAGGCTGATAGAATATTAACAAATACATTAAAATTCTAATAACAGAGTCGACAAAATACTAGAAGGTGAAAACATTTATACCACCCCGGAGGACATAGGCCAAGCCTTTAATGTATTTTATTCTAAATTATAAAATCTCCCTGATTGCTCTACAGACTCAAATATAGTTCATTACTTGGATAATACTATAATTCCTATAATAACTGAAACGCAAAGAGAAATTTTAAACGCCCGAAATAGAATGGGCAACAGACAGATTAGACCTGGTCAAAAACACCCAGCCCGTATGGATTTGGAAATGCGTTTTATAAAATATTGTCTCCCCTCAACTTTTGGACATGTTTAATGAAATTGTCTTGGTGACCTCTATTCCTAGTGAGCTATTAAATGCCAATATAATACCAATCTTAAATCCCAAGGAAGCTTGAAATTATAGACCAATATCACTTATAAATGTTGATATGAAGATTTACACATCTATTTTAGCTGAAAGGCTTACAAGTGTTTTTCCATATCTTATTCATTCGGACAAAGTGGAGTTTGTCCCAGCTAGATCTTCTTGTAATTATGTTAGACGGCTAATAAACACTCTGGACCTTGCGAGAAAAGACAGAAAAAGACGGACCCTGTCATTAGACACCGAAAAAGCATTTGACAGGGTCAGCTGGAGATATCTGTGTTAAGATCTTTCTACTCCATCAGCCAGAACGGCCAGTAGTAATATTTGTTCTCTGTGGTTTAATTTAAAGAATGGAACAAGCCAAGGATGTCCTTTGCCTCCACTCCTGTATATAATGACTCTCAAGACAGACTAATACATCATTATAAGAATGGAGAACGACAGAAACATTGTGGTGGGGCAAAATGAATATATTAAATTCATATATTATTCCCAAATGGGAATATCTTTTTAGTATGCTCTCGTTATCTGTCCCAAGACCTTGGCTAGATATGGTTCAGACCAGTTTTTCTGCCTTTGTTTGGAAAGGCAAGAAGCCTAGAATCAGTGCTAAGAAGATTTCTAAGGGAGGATTAAATTATCTTTTGATAAATCAGAATTATCAAGCTAATATTATTATCTTGACAAATTACTTATTATTTACAAATTACAAAATGTGTCAGAGCCATGGTACACCCTTGAATCAGAAGAAGTTGGGATTAAGAATTTAGAATATTACATATGTTGAATAGTGGTAAAACAAACTCTTTTTTATTAAATAAGAATTTGATAATGGATCAAATAATACAGTCGTGGCACTTAATCAAAAAGGAGATGGGCCTCCAGAATAAAAATCTGGACACTTGCAGAATGAGATATTTAGAAAATAATATATTGGATATTTCATTGAAGGAATGGTATATATTGGGAAACCACTGTACCTCTCAAATCTTGGAGGAGGGTACCGTAGTTTCATTCCCAGAGAGCTCTCAAAGGTGGCAGCTACCTAATAGGGAGATATTCAATTACTTGAGAGTAAAAAGTTTTCAAGATGAGGCCTGGTATAAAATAGAATCTCTAGTATTGAATACAGATGACTTAAGTTTTTTAATGTCAACTAATCTATATATTAACAATGTCGAAAATAATTTAATCTTATTGAACTTGTTAAAATTCTGGGGAGGGTTTAGAAAATTAAAAAAGCTGGGATGCGTTATGATTCCAACTGCCTCCTTAAAATTTTTGCAGATAAATATTAGAGATTTAGATATAAACAGCTGGCGCGCAAAGGGTTTAAAGAAATATTACCAGTTGGTTCAAAATAATAAGGTTAGACCCTTTGCGAAGTTGGCAGAAGAATTTAAACTAACTTTAAAAGATGGGTTTACTTATCTACGTATTAAGAGTTATATAGAGTCTCAAAATAGATTACATAATGATATTAAATCTAAGTTAATAACTTTGATGGAAAAGGATATAAATATTAGATCAGTGATAAAAAGTGGGATATGTGATGAAGAGGCCCCAGTCAACAAACCAAGAGCATATATAAACTGGCAAAATGAGATATGTCAAGAAATTAATTGGGAGGATTGGTGTAAAATGTTTTCTCAGTTAAAAAAAAAATATACACTGTTTAAGCCTGATTGAATTACAATATAAAATAATGAATAGATGGCATTTGGTGCCGGAAAGGTTGAAAAAGATGTTTCCACGGGTTTCTAATCTATGCTGGAGATGTAATCATGAACGGGGATCGTATAGACATATATGGTGGAGCTGTTGTAAACTTGACAAGTACTGGCTTATGGTTGTATCAGTTTTAGAGATGTTGGAGATTACGGGTATTCAGCAGTCAATCGAGAGTTTTCTTTTCCATTTATCATGGAAAACTGAAAATTCTATACAAAAGTTTCTAGCTTTCCATATCTTAATGGCAGCCAAAATCCTTTTGGCTCGTAATTGGAAAAGCCAAGAGGTTCCACACTGGGAAAAATTAAAATCACAAATAAGGTTCCAATTGCAAATGGAAAAAGGTTTGATAGAAGGTAAACAGGAAAAAATAGCTTGCCAAGCTTTGAATAAATGGTTTCTTTTGTTTCCTAATGAGAGTAATATACAGCCCTTGGACATATGAGATATATTCTTTGTATGGCGACTCCCAATATATATACTTAGATATTGAAAATATACCTATTTATTTATTTATGTATTTAATTTTTTGTCTTTGTCTATATATATTTTATTTATTTTTTTTGTTTGTGAGGTTAAGTCGAAATGTTTTTGTGATGTGGATTTTGTCAATAATAAAAAATCTAATAATAAAAAAAAAAAAAAAAAAAAAAAAAAAGTGTTTTTCCATATCTTATTCATTCGGACAAAGTGGAGTTTGTCCCAGCTAGATCTTCTTGTAATTATGTTAGACGGCTAATAAACACTCTGGACCTTGCGAGAAAAGACAGAAAAAGACGGACCCTGTCATTAGACACCGAAAAAGCATTTGACAGGGTCAGCTGGAGATATCTGTGTTAAGATCTTTCTACTCCATCAGCCAGAACGGCCAGTAGTAATATTTGTTCTCTGTGGTTTAATTTAAAGAATGGAACAAGCCAAGGATGTCCTTTGCCTCCACTCCTGTATATAATGACTCTCAAGACAGACTAATACATCATTAAAAGAATGGAGAACGACAGAAACATTGTGGTGGGGCAAAATGAATATATTAAATTCATATATTATTCCCAAATGGGAATATCTTTTTAGTATGCTCTCGTTATCTGTCCCAAGACCTTGGCTAGATATGGTTCAGACCAGTTTTTCTGCCTTTGTTTGGAAAGGCAAGAAGCCTAGAATCAGTGCTAAGAAGATTTCTAAGGGAGGATTAAATTATCTTTTGATAAATCAGAATTATCAAGCTAATATTATTATCTTGACAAATTACTTATTATTTACAAATTACAAAATGTGTCAGAGCCATGGTACACCCTTGAATCAGAAGAAGTTGGGATTAAGAATTTAGAATATTACATATGTTGAATAGTGGTAAAACAAACTCTTTTTTATTAAATAAGAATTTGATAATGGATCAAATAATACAGTCGTGGCACTTAATCAAAAAGGAGATGGGCCTCCAGAATAAAAATCTGGACACGTGCAGAATGAGATATGTAGAAAATAATATATTGGATATTTCATTGAAGGAATGGTATATATTGGGAAACCACTGTACCTCTCAAATCTTGGAGGAGGGTACCGTAGTTTCATTCCCAGAGAGCTCTCAAAGGTGGCAGCTACCTAATAGGGAGATATTCAATTACTTGAGAGTAAAAAGTTTTCTTAATGAAGCACTATTTAAAAATAATACAGAGATTAAGAACCTCATCAAAAATGTTCTGTTATTAGAAGGTTAGAAAGATATTAAGCAGATCTAAGGAGCTCATATCCTAAATATATAATTCAGAGATGAATGCAATCAGGTCTTGGCAGAAGGAATGAAAAAGTAAGATTGGAGTTGACAATTGGATTAGATCTCTGGTACGAATGAATAACACAATCCAATTTGTTAATATCATGGAAAATCAATATTAACTAGCAAACAGGTGGTATTTGGTTCCTAACTGTCTAAAATGTACTAAAATGTACCTAAATTGTACAGCTAATTCCTGGTGGTGTCGCGAAAGAGACGGTTCATTTTTACATACATGTGGGGATGTTTGCTGATGTGGCAATGGGTATTTGAAACATTGTACCAAATATTAGGAGAGAGATTAGCCCAGAATCCGGAACAAACTCTGTTACATTTTAATTTAAACCATTTCTCTAAAGATACTGAAGACCTATTCATTGTGAAGTCGCCTGTAAAATTATCATTGCTCGTAATTGAAAATCAACTCTCCCATTTTCCAAGAATCAATTATTGAGCCAACTAACGTATCAAATAAATATGGCAAAGGAAATAGGTTGGCTAATACCGGAAACATGTAAATTGTCTTAAGAAATTTGTCATAAGATCAGACTTCTGAGCTTGGCTCCACTTCCTTGTTGGTTAACAACGCAAACTAAGTAACATGGATATATCCCCTTATCTCCAGAATACTCCTCCTTTCCAAATGTTTTACATTTTCTTGTATTTGTAACTATTGGTGTAATCCAAATCAATTTGTACAATATATTTGCAAATAATAATAAAAAGGAATAAGCCATCTACACCCACTTATCTAATTTGCATTCAGGACTATTTTTAACAACAGTTTATCTGCAGCTTAGATCTGTTTCACTGAGGCATATTTTAACAAAACTTAACATCACTATATATATACAATTATATAAGTACTTCTTGAGCAGTTCATCACTTTAAGTATGTATATATATATATATATATATATATATAATGTGAAGAACTGCATAACAATTACATTGTACTTCTAGGTTCTAGGATATAATATTTCCATATCCAATATTCCTAACATATGCATACGGCCAGTTTCCTTTAAGATTTCATGCAGTGCTTCTCCTGATGACCTCACAATCGTGTGATGTCACAATAGCTAAGGGCAGTATATAAGTCACAGTTACTCAAAGAAAGAGGTTGTTAGAAAGAGACAGCGCTCTCACCAGTTGAAGTCTTTTCTTTCAAACCGAACTGCGAGTTCAAATAACAAATATGAGCCAAAAAGGGAACAGGCAACTGATTTCTCTTGAGGCACCAAAAGTGACAAGGAGTCCTCTTGAATATCTAAAGAGGCAGAACTCCTTCTTTTATATTGAAGGCGGTAATGGGGCAAATCTGTAAGTATTTCATTAAAGATAAGGATAGGTGCCTAATATGTACAGACTGGACTCTGATATTTAGCATTGGTCCATATACATTTTGTATTTTATTATATAAACAATTATTTTCTATGTTTAAATGTAGAATAAGCCATCTACAGCCACGTACCTGGCTGTTTTTAACAATAGTTTATCTGCACCTTAGATCTGTTTCACTGAGGTATATTTTAACCAAACAGTACATCACTATATATATATAGATAGATAGATAGATAGATAGATAGATAGATAGATAGATAGATAGATAGATAGATACATAACAATTCCATAGTACTTCTAGGATGTAATATTTCCATATACTATACTGCTAACATAAGCACATGGCCAGTGTCCTCCAAGATTTCTTGCAGTGCTTCTCCTGATGACCTCACAATCGTGTGATGTCACAATAGCTAAGGGCAGCATATAAGTCAGAGTTACACAAGGAAAGAGGTTGTTAGAAAGAGACAGCGCTCTTACCAGTTGAAGTCTTTTCTTTCAAACCGAACTGCGAGTTCAAATAACAAATATGAGCCAAAAAGGGAACAGGCAACTGATTTCTCTTGAGGCACCAAAAGTGACAAGGAGTCCTCTTGAATATCTAAAGAGGCAGAACTCCTTCTTTTATATTGAAGGCGGTAATGGGGCAAATCTGTAAGTATTTTATTAAAGATAAAGCATTTTTTCTGTCTGTAAATATGACATAGCTTAGCAACCATTTCAAGTTGAATTGAAGCAATATGTTTGGTTAATAATAATTTGTTCCTCTACTTCAGTGTTAAAGATTATTGCATGAATAAAGGGTGGACACCCATCCAGGATAAGACCAGGAATGACTACATGTTGAAGTGGTGTTCCATCAAGAGAAGATCTAACTATATATCTTTTCAAGAAGGTAAGTATGCCAAGCTTCCGCTACATATCATATGTATAATTTTATGCAGATCATATTTTATTTGGTTTGTATAAGACTATTCTAGTGTTCAAATATTGCGTGGTATTATAGGGCTGTGGTGTTTTTTCAAAGATATTAAAAACTCTAGAAATGCTCTCTATATTCTTTAAACAGATTATTTAACAAAGTAAGAAAAGAATGATAAAGCATATCGTTTATTAAAACCCATCAAGATTGCTATGAGGATATGACAGATTTAAATAAAACATAAAATAACAGCTATTCCAGTGCTAGGTTTTTATATGAATGACATGAAAGATCAGGAAGCTTTAAAATATTGTTTCACATACCTTTTTTCTAGGCAAACAATTGATCTACCAGATTCCAAACAACTGGATTTTCACTACAAAAATTGGTCTTTTAAGGTGCTTGAGGGACTACGAAATCCAACAAAGCAAAATCTGGAACTCAAAGTGAGTAGCAGTTTAGTTACCTTCCTTTAGAATATTCAACAGCAATACCCAGCACATTTATCAGGGACAGTAATACTGAGAAGCTGTGCGATACAGATACTCTGTAATACAAAAGCAGTTGCTTATGTTGGTAGGAAGCCTTCTAATAGTCATCTAGGATGGATTTGGGATTTTCTCGAAGACCTCTCCTAGACTGTCATGTGGAAATTGTTATTTTTAATACTTCTTGAATAAAGAGTAAGTAATAGTATGCAATATGCCGTGTCATTGTAAAAACATGTTTAAAAAGATATGTTCATGAAAACATTCCTTGGATAGAATACAATACAGGATGTTAATTGTCTTGTAGGTAGAAGGCAGAAGGACACAATATTTATTCTTATTACAAATATAAATGTATTAGTATCATTGACTCTCCACATTATATGTTGTTGTCTTTGAACAGAGAACTGAAAATGGCCGATTTTTATCCAGAGTCCTACCGTCTGGACATTCCATCAGAGAGAAAAACATTCTTCTCTCTTTATAAAGGTAAGTACTCATAATATAGAACTAACAGCCACAGCTAACACAGGGAAGTTGGAGTAGGGGTTCTGTCCCTTAATTTAATTTAGACACCCTTGTGTTTAACTACAGGTAAAGGCTTCTGGCAGTTGTCCAGAATGTTCAAATGGGACATTTTCTGCCATGCTCCTCATGTGTAATAATGTACATTTTAAATGTACTGGATGTACTGGAAGTCACTATACAAAGTTTACATTTCTTTTTAATTTGCATTCCATGAATAAATAGAATTCACTAATTGCAATTTCATTTCTATCTTCAGATTCTCAAACATGGATTTGTAAGCCCACTGGCCTAAACCAAGGACGTGGCATTTTCTTGCTGCAAAACTCAACGCAAGTCAATGACCTACAACGCCAGATGAGGCTCCATAAGCATGACCGTAATCATGTCCCAGAGGCCAGCATTGTACAAAGGTACGACACACATTACTATGAGAGCATGCAGTTACTCGTGTTACTTTACTAGTATTATTATTGTATGATAAGGTTTGAAACAATTCAACAAAATGTCTTAAGTTCAGGTTCTGGCCTTTAGTTTCTGTTTTAATAACTATGTTATTTAAATCACAGTGCTAACCAACTAGTAGTAAATATTGAATTAGTTTTAATTTGTAAAGTACTTGATCATTATAAGTAATTTATTTGTTAATTACTTGATGTCAAAATAATTATTTTGATTAATATTTTCACCACATTGACCCATCCCCCGTCTCTGCAATAAAGTATGTAATATCCATAGGAAACTGTAATGTTGAATTTTTAGAATAGATTTAAATGTTCACTAAATAGAGTACATTTTCTTTCTTGTTTTGCAGATATATTCCAAATCCTTTGCTTCTGGGTGGACGGAAATTTGACGTAAGGTCCTATATGATTATCTCATCCACGGAGCCTTATGTCGTTTTTTTCCGTCATGGTTATGTGAGACTTACCTGTGAACAATATGACCACCAATCTACTGATCTCACTAGCCATCTCACCAACCAATACATGCAAAAGAAGCATCCATCTTATAAGGAATTGAAGGACGAAACTATCTGGTCCATGGAGAGATTTAACAACTATGTTAACCAAGTCTATGCCTCCAAGAAACATCTACCCAGGAACTGGGTTCTGAACACCTTCACGGTAAGGAAAGAATAAATGGTTACTGTACATACATATAGCTTTAATGAGATGGTTCACAAGCGACCTTGTTCACTATAGGGGAAATATCGCTAAGAAGGAATAATTAAGGATTATGGGAAAATGCACTTAATCAGCATTAGTAGAATTATTATGTAGAGTTTTGATAAAATGGGGGAAACATTTTGCAGGGTTTAAGAGGGTTTTTTGCAGAGGTCTAGTAGTTTCCATGGGGTTCAGTGGCTAGGTGGTTGTGAGACGATGGTGTCTTCACACACTATATTAAAAATTTAAAGAAAAACATTTATTTTTCATAAATTTGCTTTTAGAGTACACAACATCTTGTAAATCTACAATGTAGCCAGGCAACCACAAATAAAACTTCCATATGCCTGTCCCTACTTACCAATTTTATGCACTCCTCTGTAGTCATTGGTTTCATGGTATTCAGGCATTATTGATACTTCCTCTTCTCCAGTTATAAACTTAATTTTCTTGCCTGTTCCAAATAATGCTTATTGGCGTATGTATGATAACTCACAGTTGTTCTCATTGTCTTCCTGTTTCCGCAGAAAAAGATGCAGCTGATAATGGCACACTGCTTCAAATCGTTTAAATCGAGGCTCACAAGTCGCCGGGGGTATTTTGATCTCATCGGCTGCGATTTCTTAATCGATGAAGACTTTCAGGTAATCTTACAATTCAAAACAATAATAGTATTCCCTTCTAGAACATAAGCACCATTTAACAAAACAAGTAGTATTTACTTTGATATGACTACGCAGGAGAAGTTCTAGAGTTACACTGTTAAGACTCAATAGTTTATGTGAAAATTTAAAAATGTGAAGTATTCATAAAAAATATTTCAAAAACATCTTTTTATTGAGTAAGAATATTTTATATCGCATCATTTTATAAAGCTTTTAGTTAAAGTGAGTATCAATAGAGTAACATAAGAAAAGTCTGAGAACATAGATTTGATGAGATTTTGCATTTGTTCCCTTTTGACTGTAGAAATATGTTTATGGTTCTTTCAATATTGAATCATAAGTAGTCAGTGTTTTGTATGTTGTATTTTTATACTAACTATTTTAACAGGTGTGGCTCCTGGAAATGAATTGCAATCCATCCTTGAGCACCAGCTGTAAGGTTCAGAAGGAGGTGATCCCAGGGGTTATTAAGGATACACTTGGTAAGTTTATGTATTTGATGTATTGACTTCACCTAGGACGCCACCGCAGTGGTCCTATTTACCCTACCCTATGATGTCATATCTCAGCACTCTACTTTCTCAGTGATGCAAAGACGACAAGCAAAAGAGAGGGAGCAGGACAAATGGTTGCTCCTTCCTAAGAAGGGGAGCACACGCCATGCAAACCCTGGGGGCTATCCTATTTGCATGTAGTTATAGGGTTGATGTTAAGCAACTAATGTTGTATAACCTTATAGGATAGGATTATGGTATTCACAGTACATATTTCCAGAGTACAACACAGTCATTATCACATCAGTCTTATTCATGCTTCTAGTCTTGTTTTTTGTCCTGTAGTTGAGTATGTCACCAGCATTTAGGTTGTAATATTTTGTAGCAGAGAAAAAACAACAGCACATATTTCTGGTTCACTGAAAGTATTAATTACATTATTATGTTTTTCTCTTTAGACTTGACTCTTGAAATCTTTAATAAAAGAAAGGGCGAACTAATTCTTCCACTGAAAACTAAAAACCAGTGTGTACTTCTGTACAATGGACAGATGAATCAGGTGACCGTGAAATCTGACTGGTCCCGATCCACAAAAGTTCAGAGGGAACCACTGAATGTGAAGAAACTTCCACCAATTGTTAAAGCCCCTGACACCAAAAAAAGAGCCAAGCAAGTAGACTCGAGGATAACATCAGCACCACCAGCAGCAATGTCCAAAGTCCGCACAGAGAAAGACTCCCTCAGATTACCACCAATACTCAAACAAAAACCTGTGCGTAAGTCTTCTGCTGAACTGCCAGATGTCAGAAACAAAAGGAGTGACTCTTTGCAGACTTCCTCTGCAGGCAGACTCAGTAAGATTAAGGCCTCAAATGTACTGCCAGATATAAGAAACATGAGGAACTCATCTACGCGGACTGCCTCTGTGGAGAGACCCTCGACCTCTGAATGTAAGACCCCGAGGATCTCCAAGAGGAGCTGCTTGTTAACACCAGCTCCACCATCAGCTGAAGTTAAACCTCTGAGAAAGTTCCAACGTAGACACTAAAATCTTCAAGAGACAAACTCTTTGCTTATTAAATTAAGGTTTTAGTTAACATCCATTGCTTTCAAGTAGAAATATATTATAACAATAGGATAACTGTGTTGTAGGTGTGGCATATAACAAAGGATGTAAGGTTGGGTGGTAAAAGAGAACGCAAAACAAAAACAAAAGAACTAAAATAATAATGTTATTGATCACATTAAAAAACATAATGGTGAAATCAATCTAGATGTCGCACAACTGCAGTACAGCTGGAGAAGGGGACCAGTACAGTTTATATCCCCTAGAATTGAATAATAAGTTGGCCAGAATTAAACATTTTCAAGACCTAATGCTAAGCATCTCTCCTTCTACATAATGTACAGCTATGCTCCTCTCTAACTCCCTTCTTACACACCGTATTTGCTCGAATATAAGACAAGGTTTTATTTTTAGAGCAAATCATCTTCTATTCAAAGTTGTTTTATAATCTGACCTCAAATAGAGGTCTGACTATAAAATTTAGATCCAGATTAGCGCCCTGAGCGGGACTGTTTTCTTAATCCTGCTCCCGCCGAATTTCTGACCATTACCGCCTACTCCTGCAACATGTGCGTTCCACTCCTGTCCGTTCCCGCAAACATTCTGTATTTTGTTTTTATTTTATTTTTTATAGGAAATTAGATTATATAATTAGAAAAAATGGTATCTGAATAAAGGCCTTCTTGTCCTGTAAAAAAACAACAATATATAACTTGTGTGGGTACACTAAATAGGTGAGGAGAAAATTATAGCTAAACACGAGCAGTACAAAAGTGTTTAAACAGCCTTGGTCTCGAAGGGGTGATTAGATATATTTATTATTCTGACGATATAAACATCATGCTAAGTGGATGCTTAGTTCTATTTGATGTATATATATAATGCAAACCGAATAAAGTATAACAAGTAAATATTTAGTCATATATAGAAGGCCTGGTGAGTATTAGGTATACAATAGTATCAAGTATACACTCAATGGTAAAGTATACATATGTTTAGTAATGCAGGTTGTAAGTTGTAAATAACAGTCGATGTACGTCACAGTTACAATTAATGGCTGGTAAACGTCATAAGTTGTCCATGTGTAAAAACGAAAAAAATAAGTATTGGGGAACTGAGCAGGTCAAATCCCAGTGTTGTCACCAGACTACAGGGTTTTAACAGTAGTGACCATCAGGTAACAGTATCAGTTCATAATGACTGATAGTACTTGGCAACTACAAGAATAACATAAGTATTTTAAAGTAAGAAGGAAGTATAATCAAGTTCCTCATTAAGACCTTGAGGAGTCAGAGTATGTAAGCTATCAATCCAAATGGTTTCCCTTTTACTAGACTTTGCACATTCGTTTTTGTACGAATGTGTTTTTGTGCCAAACTAAAAAAGTAAACAAATGAAAACGAATGCGTGATAAGGAAAATCTTTGTCATTCATCCATTTGTTTCGTTGCTGCGGCCACCATTTTAACTACACTAAGAGGAGGAGAATCTCGCCATTTTTCCTGCACTTGGTGAGCCTCAGCCTGCCCTTTTTCACAGGGCCTTCCCTGTTTTTTTGTAAATTATTTTTTAGAATAAAATAAGACTGGCAGTATTAGGTAGAAAAATCAAATAGCCTAGTGAAAAAGCCTTAGCCTAGTCTAGCAGAAAGAAGAGATCTCTCAGGTTATTAAGTTAATCTTGCTCGTGGTGTTGTGTTTAACATTTTAAAGCTTAAACTTAAAAATGTATGTTTAAAATAAATGTTTAAACATGTAAAGCTAAACTAGCCGGTTATACTAATTTTTGTGAAGTTAAGCTAATCTTTCTTTGTAGTACTGGTGCTGCCTTGTGCTTTGTGTTAGCACAGAAGATACAAAGTACATTTTTCAAATTTTCAGTCCGTCAGTGAAGTGAACTTATTGGGCTAGCAAGCCCAGCCACATAAGTGCTGCGGGTTTTATTCAGCAAGCAGTGAAGCTTACCTAACTGTTTTGCTGTTAACTTTTATTTTTTTAAATTCTTTAAAGAACAATTGTCTGTGTGTCGACGACTGTACTAAGCAAAGCTACAAGGTAGCTGAAGTAGTAGCACTAACAAAAGGAATTTAGCTAAGGGTCACCCTTGATAAAGCCTTTATCGGCGAAACGTTGGAGATCACATTTGTTGTCCGCCCTCCTGTCTATTTTTTGTTTTTGTGTCTTAATTTTGGTATTAATTTTAATTTTTATTGCATGTATTTAACTGCTGATTTACTCCCACTTGTAATATTGTCGTTTTAAACATTGTTCTCATATAAGTTATATTTTTTCTTAATTATACAGTGGGTTATGTGTTCTTTTTTTTTTTGACAAGTGCATCTCTTACTTTTCTATATTGTCCATTGTGTAGCCATTGGGATGGGATTGGGGCTCTTGCACTGTCTTTTGATTTTTATACGCTTACATGATTTTATGTAATTTAGAGTGCTGCCTTTTGCCGTATTATGTATTTGGAGGCTATGTGTATTTGAGGTAGACGTTGAAGCAGTTTGCACTTTAATTTAACTATTGCAAAATCAGTACTCTACTCTATAATTACCAGTCTTTTGTACATTTATGTCATTTGTGCAAGAAGCCTGTAATAGTAACTATTTAATTATGTTATGTATTGCAGCCTGTTACATTTATGCAGGACAATTGCCCCAGAGGCCCACTTTGCCGCCCCAAGCGTTTTTGTTTTTTTTAAGCGGAGGAGAGAGTGGGGTTCCGAGTGGTTTTCGCTTACCCGCTCGGCGCCCCTCTCTCTCCTCTGCGAACCCTCTAGCTCGGTTTCGGTGCCGGCTTGTAATGCTGAGCGCCGGAAAATGACATAATTTCATGGCAGAGCAGGGAGACTCGCCGCAGGACCCCATATAAGACACTAGCACTTTATTTGTTTTATTTATCAAATGTATCTTTATGTTAATTGAGTGGTTTAGTACAGAAGGGGTTACATAGTTACATAGTTAGCTGAAAAAAGACATGCGTCCATCAAGTTCAGCCTTTCCCATATCGGGTTAGAGGACATAATTGATCAAGTGATTGGTATAGAAGGGGGTAAATGGTTCTATAAATGAGAAGACTGGAGGAGGAGAGATTATGCACCCGAGGAAGCCGATGCAGGGCAACGGTGAAATGCGTTGTGCTGAATACGCCCATTGAGGAAATGGACGCAAAGGAATTTCGTGAGAATCAAGCTGTCACTGCAATTTCTCCTCTCCACAGAAGATATTATTTTTTTTATTTATATTAAAGTTGTTACTTATTTTAACTATTTCTCCTCTGGTCTTCTTCTGTTATACTGGTACACAGAAGCTCAATTCCTCTTTGATAAATTAAAGTATTGTTTAATGTTCACACATATTGTGGTACCTTATTTTTCTGTTTTGTAAACTTGAGCTAACTAACTAGTGGCTATAACTTGAGAATTTTCTTAAAAATAAAATTAAATAACTAAATTTTTGGATAGCCTGCACCACTGTTTGCACTGCAAAAGTTTAACAGTGAGCACTTTTTGGCAGACTGCACACAGCAGCACAGTGCAGTTGCGCATTGTTTTCCAGTAGCACTTTAGAGAATCTTCCTCGAAATTTGTTTTGTATGTGATTCTTAATTACCGTAAATAAACTTAAACAGCTTCCCCTACTGTTAAAAAACACCACACGGGCCACACACACCTAAATAACATTTCCAATGCATCCTCTTTTTGGTACTAGGAAAGGAAGGGAGGGTCAGGCTCCATCCACCACCACAACCACCAGTCGTTCTTCTACGATGCAGCTTTTGTGTCTGTTTAGTCGGGCAAGTACTTCTGCCGCTATATCAAATATCGGATGCTCATGTAGATATATTCTATATGGTAATTCATTTCCCCGCTATTGCTGCACTATAAAATAGGATTTTGGTTAAAGTTTATTAAAGAAGGGTGTCGCCAGGGGTGGTCTTTCAGGCATAGGTCATTATATTTCAAATAATCTTGGTAAGGTAGCCCAATGCTTCACTCTGTTGACGGTTGTTTTCTCCTTTAGACAAACTAACTGTATATGACGCAAAACATAAGCGCTGCAGGAAGTGGGCGTGGCACGTACTGTCATACAAAATGGGTGAGCCACCCGGGAAAACTCCCGCCTCCTCCCAATGGGAGTGGCACATTAATGTGTACAGTAACGGCGAGACTGGCACCTGTGGAAGCATTGGGGCGGGGCGTAGGGCAGTACCCGGAGGGATGCACAGTGACAGGGAGAGCCGCCCTCAGACATGGCTGATAATGAGGAGCTGCTGCCGACCGGCCATGCCCGCTCCTCTAGTCCGACACAACCAGAGCCCAGCGATGACAGCCATTCTCCCCACAGACCCTCGGCTGATAGCACCCCTCTGGGTGCCCACACCCTGTCCCATTACACCTCCCGCTTGCCCCCGGGGTTGCTCCCCCTGCCGCCCGGTCTGCCTCTCCGCTTTGACCGAAACATCAAACAGGCTTTCTACAACACCGGAGCGCTGCTGTTCGCTGCCGGCTGCTGTGGGGCGGCCGTGCTGGTCTACTTCATCCTCGAGGCCTTCCTCAGGCCTCTCTTATGGGCTGCGCTGTGTGGCACTTTCCTGCACCCGTTCAAGAGCTCGCTGACCGGCCTGTGCCGCCGCTGGCTGTGCCGCCTCCAGCGCCAGGGCTCCCCCATCGTGCTGGCCACCCTGCTGCTGCCTGTTAGCTTCGCCAACCACTCTCTGGAGGCCGCTGGGGAGTTCGTTGGCCGCAGACTCCGTGTTCTTGTGCCCCTTCTGGCCGGAGCCCCCGTTGTGTACCTGCTGTACTGGGCCGGCAGCTACCTGGGAGTGCGAGAGCTGCTGGGGCACCTGTGCTCGGCGATCTGTGGGGCCCTGGAGTACTTCAGCACGCTGTGGGTGAGGACGGGATTGGGGGAAATGGGGACGTAGTCACTCTATGCTGCCCATCGAAGGGAAGGGAAGGTAATAAAAGATGCACCTTGGACAGCAACAGCCATTGGCCTAAAAGGTGACAGATAACACACGTAATAAGTCACAGGAAAGTTCCTTGGTGATAATGCCCCATATTCATCCATGCAATGGAATCAGTTTTCGTACATTGAGCATGGCATTCCTTCACCTGGTAGATGTATAGTGTTATCGTGCTGTACTATATGGTATTCCTCTACTAGTTGAATGCACATCACTATAAGGCGACATTACATTGCTGGGTAATTCAGCATTTAATATTTTAGCATCGGTCCATCTGAAGCTAGATGGACGGGCTCAATGTTTGAAAGAGATGGGCTGTGGCCACCACTCATGCTCCTGTTTGTAGGAGATGTTCTGGAGGTTGTGTTTCAGTGACTGGCCAGCTTGGTCCCTGCTGGCTTGGCACCAGGTTTTAACGTCTAGTAATCATTGAGGAGCAGGCAGATGGTCTGCAAAAACCAGGGGGTAGGCATAGTATCCGTACTTGGTCACCAGTGTCGGTGACAAGCCTTGTCGAGGTCATTGCTTTATGGGGCATTTGGTCAAATGGCAAACTAAAAATGTTGCTGCCTACCCCTGGTAGGTACCCTCTTCTAGATGCTGCAGTAGCTGCCCACCTATGACCAGTATAGGGTAAAAGTGCATTTGAGTCTAATAAGTGTTTTTCTGCAATGGCTTTGTTGTAGATACGCATGTAAAAAAAAACCCAACAGATGAGTAGGCCGTGTTTATATTTTCATAATATATACTGGATGTATCCTGCCCCATTTCTGTTTAGGGCTAGCTGTGTGAATGCAAATGCAGTTCACGTGCTCTGGGGTTCATTCACTAAACTGAGTTCAAACTCTCCCAATTCACCGTTCAAATACCCTGTGAGCATCTTCTGCTTGAAGGGCTGAATTGGCCGTATATAATACATAGCTAAGGTTTGAGATTTCATGGATATTAACCTCACTGGTTTAACCATGCATCATGCAGGGCCTTTTTAAGATAGCCGGGCCTGGCTTTTTATAATACAGTACATGGTGAACTTGTTGCAATATTCTGCTTACTTGGAGGCTCGCAGTTCAATGAATACATTTTCTTGTACTGACCTTTCTGCTCTTTGTACGTCTAAACCAAACATGCAAAAAAAACTATTTGGGAACATTTGGAAGCATGCCTAATCCCATTTGCTTTCTGCACTCGTTATAAATGTCAGATTGTTGTGTTTTTGTCTTTCCCGGTCCTTGCTGCTAATAAGAAGACATTTTGTTCCTAGAATTACATGTCTCTTAAACCCTGTGTGGATTGGTGACAACACCAGAAAAAAACAAAACAAAGAAGCCCCCCAAATAGTTAATATGTGCCATCACAGAAATTCACACAAAGTGCTTTTAACAACTTTCCTGTTTTGTCCCAGGCTTTACAGTTAGAATTGCTATACCGATTTGAGATACCCTTTTACTTTAGGTTTCCTAACTTTCCTTTGTTTGCTTTTTCCCGAAACCTGCATTACACATATGTAAATATATATTAGGGCTGCAACAACTAATCTATAATGAAAATTGTGGCCAACGAATTTCATTATCGATTAGCTGAATCAATTTTATCTATTATAAGATGAGGGTTTTTTCAGAGCAATGAAGGTTTTTTCCGACCTCAAATAGAGGTTAGATGGGGGTATAAGGCATATCTGGGGGTCCAGAGTGGCATATCTGGTGGGTGTAAGACATCTGGGAGGTCAGAGTGGTATATCTGGGGGTATAAGGAAGGCATACTGGGGTATAAGGCATATCTGGGGAGGATGGAGTGGCATATCTGGGGGTATAAGACATAGGGGGCACAGTGGCATATCAAGGGGTATAAGACATATAGGGTATATGTGGGGAGGGCAGAGCGACATATGTGGGGAGAGCAAAGTGTCATATATGGGAGGCAGTGTGACAAGCCTGGGCTCATATGTGCATAACTGGGGGGGCAGGTTGGGAAATAAAAACAAGAAATGCATTTTTCTCAATTCTCAAAGTTTTTTTCAATTCTGCTGTTTGTTTTTAACATCCTGTTTGTTAAATTATTTTAAATAAATGAAAAAATTACATTTATTTCTTTATCCAATTAATCGAAAAAATAATCGGCCAACTAATCAATTATGAAAATAATAAGTTGCAGTTTTTTCTGTATAGGACAGCCCAGATATATGTGAAGTAATAACAATGAACTGTTGAGAACTTCACTGGCTTTGTTACAAGTGTCTTTTCCAGTTAATTTATTTCTTTCATACATTTAATTTATTACTATCTTTCGGTTTTTTAACTCTGTAATTTTTTTTTCGTCCCACCCTTCAAAGATAACGGATCCATAAAGTACATCTCAACACCTGCTCCTTTCTGTTCCGGCTGAATCCTGTTCTTGGAAGCATTTACAGATCCTGTATCGATTTCCAACCTTTCCTCTAGATTATTTGCTTTACTGAGTAGGACATTTCTGCCCCTCTGTCTTGGTGTTCTAAAATGTGTATCTCTCACTACAAAAGGTACATTAATCCATCTGATAGCTGAGAGGTTCCTTTCAAATTTTTGTGGTGTCCACTTTGCAAATGCATTCTACAGAATCACCCCATATGCTTGTTCCGCCTTTGTTCCCCCTTTCCTCACCCACAAGCTGTTTTCAACCGAAGATAGCTCTTTGTGCAAAATATGCTTACTGTTATTCTGCTCCAGCTTTGGCTCGGAGAAAGTTGTGGGGTCTCTTCAGCCCCCCATATACGTGCACAGAAAGTTGTACTTCTCGAAGCAGGCCATCAGTGGTGAGAATCTTTGGACCACAGTAGAAGAAGGGAGCGGCTTTAATATGCATTCTTTATGTGGGCTGTCAGGGACATTAAACCATCCCTTTTTAAAATATAAATGTCGAAAAAAAACAGAACTGCCAATAGTGTTAAGCTTTTTTTGTATTGTGGAGTAGAAAAACATAAAGAAATACAGGAGATGGTTAAAATAAAGTTTATTGTGTTGGTTATGAATTTGTGTGCATGACCAGCAACAATATGTAAGTAAGTGGACTAGCAATTTAGGTTTTCTGGATAGGAAATGAACAAAGTGAGCTTATACTTAAGGTGCAGTTGTGCTGTATATTGTAAACATACAATACGCAACTGCACCTACAGTATCACAATTGATAATGCTTGTTTAAATGTGAGCCAATGGGCTAAGTCTGTATAGAACATATAGAATACCCCAGGGCTCGACAAATCCCAGGCGGCAGGTGTTTGTCAGCCTGCTACATCTACAAAAAAAATACCCCCCGAGCCTGTGATCAATGCAGGAAAGGGGGTTGAGTGTTGATTGGGTCCCCACACAGGTGTGGGGACCTGACACAACATCCCCCTGCTGCCTGATCGCTCCATGAGAGCAACAGTGCAGCGTTAACCCCTTCAATGCTGTGATCGCTGCATTGTAGGGGTTAATTCCTGTTTTGTACGGGGCTCTGCTGCTGCAACAGCAAAAATGAGCCCCCACAAGCCCTTTGATGGCTCCTGTAGGCATGGAAGCTTACAGCAGTCATCAAAGAGACTCCCCCTGCAATGGCCGGTCTATAGACCAGCAATTGCGTCCCAGCTGCCAGAGGCAGCTTCAGGGACAGGGGGAGAGGGTTCATCGGTCTCCACATGTGAAAGTCCAGGGTGCTTCCAGGTCAAATGCTGTGAGTTTAGTAAGTGGGCTGGTGATCAGATCACTCCTGACCAACTGTTAGTTTAAAAAAAATCCTGGCTCCTGACTTTTTTAGCTGGCGCCTAGATTCACAACAAATTTGTCAAGCCTACCTCTCCACTATCATTTTTGATATTTGATCAAGAGCTACTCAGTATGTGTAATGAATTGTATTATAGGCATTCATATTTGGAAGATCAGTGGCTAAAACCATGATTTGTATGAAACGTTTGCAATTCAAATTCCATTCATTGTTCAGCAGTTGATCCGGGAACACGATGCGCCTCAAACGTTTGGACGGCTTGCTGCAATGGTATTCCTCTGATAAGTTCAGCTTAACCTTTTCATTCTAGGGTGCTGGGTCATTTTGAACAGGATCTGTCTCACTTAAAAGGAAACAAACGAAATGAAAACATTTTGTGAATATTATATATCAATCACAAAGCCAGTCAGGAGCGTGAGGTCATTTAAAATATTAAAGACACTCTGCCCCCCCCCGACTTACCGGAGCAGACTCCCGGGTGTCTTGCGGGGCCGGCGGGGGGCATCTACGCAATACGCGTATACAACCAGAAGATCACTCCTGACCAACTGTTAGTTTTAAAAAAATCCTGGCTCCTGGAAAGTGCTGGCAGGGGAGGCTGTCTGAGCATATCAGAGAGTAGGATACAGGTCCCCTGCACCGCTGCGGGGGATCTGTATCCTAACCCCGCTGCCTGCCCAGCGCCCGGGACTGCATGTCCCGGGCGTTGGGCGCTAGACCCCGAATATAGGCTGCACCCCCACTTTAAAGACTTCATGTGGGGGGAAAAAGTGCGGCCTATATTCGGGCCAATACAGTACATACTTTTATTATATCTTTTATGTCTGTCTACCATTGTAGACTGCACTGTATATACAGGTATTGAACAACCTGATTCTGGATATCTGTCATGATTTGTTTCTATATAAAGAATGTGTCATTTAATGCTGTGAAAAATGTGCCTGGCAACTTATCGCCTCCATCAGCAGGTTTTTAAGCAGCAGTGCTAAAAGAAATAATTTTCACTTTTTTTTATGCAGATGAATTCTCCTGTATTTAAATTAAATATACACTTATGGCTTTAAAGTCCAGCATTTCTGCTGTAGACTGGGACTTCTATTGTTTTTGGTTTCTTTTGGCCTTTTGTTGGCATCAGCTAAGAAGTCTGGTGAACTACATTTGGTTTCATTGTAAAATGAATATGGATGTATCTAGGAACAAACTAGCGCTGGCTGGCTAGAGCTCCAACTGTCCTGGGGAAATATCAGGGGCTACCTCCATTTAGCTATTGGTGCAGTAGGTATCAGCGACAAAGATAGATGTTATCTTTGGGGTCTCTGGGGACAGCCCTAAATGGTATTCAGCTGCCCCTTCCCCTTTTCTTTTTTCCTCTGTTCCTTTTTCTTTGTTTCCTCTTTCTTCTGGACCTGCTATACCCACTCCTGGTGCAGGCCTACACACGTTACCTCAATATCTCCTTAAAGGGATCTGAATTGGGCAGAATCAAACACTGCTACGCTACCTACTACTTCTTAAGCTTCTGGGTGAAACTGCAGGTTCCCAGCTATGAGTATGATGAGCTATGTTGGAAAATCAAGTCTATTACGTGCTTACATATATAATGAAACATTACAGTTGCCTCCATTTCTCCAAAGTGCTCCTCTATGTGTAACATCGCAGCAGGCTCACCACCTTCAGCTACTCCAACCAGTCCTTTCATGCCTGTGCCAGTGAAACAGTAAATTCTAATACACAGTGCTGGGCAGTGTGTTTTGTCTGATGGGAATGATGTGTGATAGGTGTGAGGCAATGTGGTGTTTTGTGAGTAAACCAGAAGACTTTAAAGCTAATGCTCATTCTGTGATGTTAGAGATTGGCAGCCATAGCTGTGCAGGCAGGCAGACCAAATTACCTAGTGATACCTTGTGTACATTTCACACCTTTGTGACTGCGTCTTGAAAAATGTTTCAAAAATGTCATTTTTCACCACTGTTTGGCACCTATTGCAACTAAGCATGAAGGCAAATGCACAAATTAAAATGTGTTTAATACATTATTTGATTATAAATAATAATTTAAAAAGCTCATTACCTGGTCCTTCACTGCTGCACACTCACAATACATATTCCACACATTACATATAATCATAACAGAATCTGGCCATAATGTAAACGGCGTGAAAGAGGAGACTATAGATTTAAATGGCATGCGATGTATAGCTAAAATAGTGTTTTTTTTCTTAATAAAAATTCTACATAGGAGTCATGGATACCACAGTGTTGCTTTATTTGGTAAAAAAAAAAATCCTCACATGGCTAGAACTATCATTTTTTTTATTATTCATAGCCATGCTTACCACATATTTTGATTTGAATGCTAGCGAATAAAACGTGTGCATGTAAGGGAACGTGTTCCGTGATGTTTTGTGTTAATTTGTTTTATTCGACTAATTGGCACAGTTCCCTTAAATGTAGCCATTATAAATTCAGTCCTTGTAAAGCCTCAAGCAAGCCTTTGGGTTCATCTGGAATGCTTCTCCCCGTTGCTGTTTGACATTTATTTACTCGAACCACATTTGATTCATGTTTATGTTGAGTAAAATCTGGGTCAGCCGGATTTGTACTTTATTCTTTAAAATGTTCTCGGCATGGGACGGCTGAGCTGGAATCTAAAACCTCAGCTGGTTTTCGTAGTCAAGTCGCATTATGAAGGTTACTCTGTTGGCCTAGTAAAGGGTATCAACTTCAACCAAAGACCCCAGGGGAGACTTTTCCACATCTTTCTAATAAAGATACAATACCTAAAGCTTTCCAATGAGCTTGTTCATCAGACTAGAAACCCATGTGTTGCTGTAACACTTCCATAAAGCACACTTACTAAACGTACTCACCTAGTGTGGAGATGCCATCATTCAAAACGTTATGGCAAAGGTCTTCTGTAACGTGTCAGGTAGCATACAACAATTCTTGTACACCATTTGTTCTCTTCTGTGAAGGCTAAATTGAGGTAGCTTATAAAAACTGGATGTACCTTTTTTAAAATCAACCCTGCTGGAAAGTATTAATAGCCATGTAGTCCAATGAATAGTTTTTTTTTTTTTTTTTTAATATTCCAAGTATGTACCTAAATAGGGGCATAAATATACTATAAAGTTCATTAATTTAAAAAAGAATGTAAACTGTGTCGTAACTATGATTTTTGTTTGTGTAGATATGGACGCTGGTGGTAGGCTATGCACTGGCCGTAACGTTTAAATGGAACCCAGACACCCAGCGATATCTCTCTGCTATTTCCATCCCTGTCTGGCTCATACTGCTTTTTCATTTAGGTATGTAATATTTTCTTTAGTTTGGTATCATTTTATTTTTCTTTTAACTTGTCCTTTTTTAGTTGCCATATCTAGACTAACATTGGATGGACCAGAAACAAGTTATAATAAATAATGGCTAATAAAATTTGAGAACACAAAAAATATGAACCAATGATAACATTTATCACCTGTCTTATCCACCTCTCATAACCAGTTCAGGACAGGAAAATGGTTAACTTAGCATGTGTTGCATAAATTATCCCCAACTGTATCTAACATAGTTACACTAATAATAAAACAACCATGAAATAAAGGTAGTTTATATAAAAACATATTTGGATTTATTCACTAAAGCGGGAGTATTCAGGGGAGTTTGCTGGTGACCACGTCAGCTCCCTGACTATTAAATGAGCAACCAAAAAGATATTGTCAATTTTTTATTCAATAATCACAATTTATAGTTAAATAAGTAATATATCTGGAAAGTCTCCTTGAGTCCTGGAAAAACCCGTCGGCATAGGCGCTTCATAATGGATTTCAAAGTTGAAACTGCAACTGTCCCACAAACTCTTCTTTAAAATCCTGTTTTAGTGAATAAACTACAGAAGTGATTGTAAAAGCTGGATAGGTGAAACTTCCACTTTAAGTACCGATTTGACCATCCCTACAGAAGAGGCAGGCAATGCTTCTGGTTCGGTTCTTATGGTGAGAAGATGAGTTTTATATCATCAATCTCACTGGGGTGAAAACTGAAAATCAAGCGTTTTGGGTTTGTTTATACACATGATGGTCATACAGTTTAAACAGGTGTGTTTGTTAAATTACATAAAAATCTGCATTCTCTATGTTTTCACAGCATCGGTTGCTGGCTCCTGGAAGATTCCTGTGTTTCTTCTGATTGTCTTCCTCATGACTGTTGGTGCGTTTCATGAGAAACACCATGCACATGGGTCATCAGGTAAGGGCTTCATGCTTTAGTGATTTATTAAAGGTACATTGTATCAGAAGGCTCTGTGGGATGGCAAATGTGTGAGAAGCACAACCCTAGTATTCTGCTTTATAGGGTTTCTTTACAATGTAACTTTTGTTTAAATGCTTAATGGTGACATTACCCGCAACTTGGAACATCAGTGGATTTTGTGCTTTTTAAAAATTAGCCATTTGAAAATGAATTTGCAGTACCATTTAAAAGTATTATATATATATATGTAGACTACATATCTGAAGTGGGGTAATGAAGACATGTAATAAGTAAGAGTTCATGTGTAGATTTTATTTTTTACCAGAGAAATACAGAACCTTAATAAAAATGTAAACAGATTTATGTTCAGATCTTCTTGTTGATCCTTTTGGTTCTGCGTTAATCAGAATCTAGTTGCTTCTCAGGCACGGTGCTACCTGGACAAATGATCACCATAGCGGCCTCGACCATTGCCATGGCAATATCCATTACCGGCTTTGAGGAACAACAGGAGGAGACCTCTGCATCACAATCTGCAGGTGACTAAACACTCAAAAGATCGTCTCCGTACTGATCTGATCTTTAAGGAACACATTCTGCGTTAAGAGCTTAGCCAATGAGACACCATCAACCCAAATATGTCATTGTGTACCATGGTCTCAATTGGGTATAAATCATAATTTTTTCCATTTTGATATAAAACTTTTATTTTTTTATGGAACCTTGATTAACTTTTGAATACATGTATAGATGTGGGTAAGATTTGTATTTCTTTTCTATGTCCACCTACGGTTTCTTTATCAGCAGAGTTTTTCACACCAGTAGGTTTGTTGTAGAGTCATGTGGTTGCGCGAAGCAGCATCTCTTCAAAACGCATGTTCTAAAAATGAATCCTTCACTCCTCTTGGTTAAGACCAAGAATAATGTGAAACTACAGTTCTGTGCACTCAAGTATGTTATTGAACATTCCCTGTGGGTCTTCTGGCCAGCATAAGTTTATACAAAAATCTTCAAGGACGGCATCCATCTGTAGAAAAGCAATTTACGGAGCAGGTGGAGAGAAGCTTTGTGTTGAGATCGTGTGGCAAGATGGAGGCTTGCAGAAAACTTGATATAGGAAAAGCTAGAAGGCAGAGGGAAAATATTAGTATATGTAGTTGTGTTATATAATCTAGTAGCCAGTGATCAGTAATTGTTATTTAATGCTGTGTACTTTGTTGTATTCTGACGCTGAAATAAAAGTCTGTGATATGTTTCTGTTCTTAAAGCTTTCATACATTTTGAGTCATGTATTGAAACACTGTGTCGCTCTAGATGAGAACATGAGCAGCACCTACTCGATGAGGGCTGCTAGGATATGGCTCTTTGTTCTATAAAGCTACTCAAGATAGCAGCTTTTCATTTTGCTTAAAATGTCACTGTTAATATAACCTGTTGATTTTTTTCCCACTGTCTCATTGTTTTAGTGGAGACGGATAGGAATGATTCGCCTACCAGCACACCACATGGCAGGAGACAAAGAAGTGACATCAGTGCCTTTTTAAGAAAGAAGAAAACCAGCGACATTTACTTTGTGCTCCTCGTCTGGGCTATTGTCATTGTACAGCTGTGGCTCAATTTGTGGATAATACAGCTGCTTCCAGTGCCTATTGCAGGTGATCACCACTTAAAATCATTCCCCTGGTGTTTATATCAGCCGTGTTATTTATTCATTTTCTGCTTTTATTTATTTTTTTCTGATAATTAAAAGTAAACCTACATTTTTTTCAAAGAAACAGAGAATAGTCAATTCTAAATAAGCTGTAGTAACTGTTTTTTCCCCATTATATTTCATATACTTTCTGTATTCGCACAGTGTTGCATTTGAGTGGATGTTTAGATTTCTGTTTGTTCACAGCTAGATAGCTGTTTTGCTATTTTGTTTGATCTCCCTATTAATATCCCTCTTTCCAGAAAGAATTAGATGTGACCTATAGTGTCACCTTTATGTGATGACTGTAATAACAGACTTCCCTCGATTGCAGTGTTTGCCATTAAGAAGCTTATGACCCACTTTGGCGTGGTGAACTTCTTGGTAAAGCGTGTTGGCGCTTGGTGGGAAGTGGTAGAAGACTTTTTGAAGGAACGACAAGAGGCATTGGCACCCAGACCAATTCGAGGACTGGGACGGTTTATTCTGAAAGTGGATACTAAGGTAAACTGACATATCAACAAACCATTAAGCATTTTCTGTTGCAGACTATACTTTGGGAAAACTATATAAGCCTCCTTACACCATGACAGAAATTACCATACTGACACTCTTACCTGCATTGCATATGTTTATTGTCTTGCTCACATCTGTAGATGCCCTGTCCTTGCATAGAGGTTGTCTTCAAGTCCTCATTCAGTTTTCCACCTTTTTTATTTGACTAAAAAGGTCACGTAGAGCTGGGAATGGTTTATACATTTATATCAACAATGAAGGATCTACATAAATCTAGATAAATGTATAATATAGTGCCAGCAGTAAATTTTGAGAGGGAGAATAAGGGGGGCTGTGGGTTTTGTCCAGACCATGGTCACAATGGTCTATACTCATGTTTTTGTTTGACAATATGTACAGAGAAACATATAATTTGATGGCATATAAGAACCTATCTAGTCTGCTTGTGTTTTGCTAGTGTAAATACTCAAAACCTTGGTCCTCTTCGATTCAGGATAGCCGTATGCCTATCCCATGCATATTTAAATCCCCCAATTTATTAGTCTGTACCTCTTCTGCTGTTTGTGTTTATCTACCACCCACTCTGCAAAATTGCCACATCTCCAATGTAAACATGCAGCTGCTCTTCTATATCTGGTGATGCAAAGCACATCAATGGGGTTGGTATCATAGTGTAGTTCTAAATTCAGACTGGATTCATTAATTTGGGGGTATGTGCCTTTATTGTAAAAGTAGTGCTGTTTTGCAAACACACAACCAGTGACCTTTCGCTTTTGCACTCTTTAAATAAGCCTTTACCATAAATTGAGTATTGACTAAGATCATTAGATTTGTTAAACTGACTAGTGGCCTAATTGGCAATAAATGTGTGTAGATTATATTATGGCTTGTTTTACCCTTATATTTAGATTATCATTAAATGCAAATATGGGTAATTTTGGAAATCCCTTTTGTCTTTTGTTAAAAATATATAGTCTCATTTTGCTATATATTTGCTGTTTTTGTGTCTTAGCGGTTTTTTGTGCCCTCTGTTCTTTCCAAAATATGAATGCATTTTTCACTAATGCACCACTGTCTTTTCTCCTTTTCTTCTCCCACCCTTTTTCACTTCCCCTTTCCCCTCCCCACATAAAGATGTGGCATTGGCTTAATGAGCAGGTAAACCAACAGATTACAGAACTGTGTGTTTTTCTAATGTGGATTTCTGTCCTTTTTTAACACCAAATGGGATACTTAGCATAACTTCTATAATCTCCGCTTGTATTTATATGAAACATTCTACCTCCCAAACTGTTTGTAACATACTTATTCTATATACAGAGCTATTTTTAATGTGTGGTGTTTTGACGTGTTAAATCTTTAATCTCTACTGTGTCTTACATTGCGCCTTCTCAAAGAGTATTCATGGCAGTATTCTACAGTTGGCCGTAGGCATTGGCTCAACATGTCCGGTGCCCCCAGTATGTTAGAAAAGACACTGTTTTATTGGGAGAACATAGGTGGTACGGAGAACATTAAATAAAAATTGAAGTGCATCGGTGGGGTCAGTGGAGCTATCATTAAGCCAAACCTAGTCACTTGAAACCCGTGGAAACTCTTAGATGGTGGCCTGAAGTGAAAGATAACCTAGACGAGACTAACTCCAGGTATGCTTTAAGGCATTGTGGCCAAGAGACCTTCTCGTTCCATGCGTAGAAAATAATTCACAAATAACTTTTTCACACATTTTTAAGGGTGTAAAGCTGTCTCAGTTTGAGATGATTAAGTAGTAGATAGAGATCAGATTACTTTTTTCATATTAAAATATGAATTTAGTTGAGTTTCCCCAAACAGCACTTGGAGCTACCCCAGGAAAGGAAAGCAAAAGTTGTTTTATCATTGCTGGTTGAGGGAGAATATTGTATGGATGATTACAGCTCTCTTTAAATACAAAACAGTGTAAATGTGTATTAAATTTGTATTCTTCATTATCATTAACCGTGGTATGTATCATATGTAACTTTTTTTGTCCTGGAGCTCCAGGTGCATTCAGTAGAGTGAAGAAGGCTATTTCTACTAAGCGATGAGCCATGTAATATTTGTTGCCAGATTATTTTATAATAATTCAAAGGCACATTTACATAATGTATTCATTTCCTTTAATTTCCAAGAAGCCATTTTTATATACATTTCACAAAGTTACTTCAAGGTATGTAAGGTTAAAAATGTAACATCCCAATACAGTTAAGGAATATCTATCACTATTTGTTGGCTACTGGATAGATCTCTGTGAAAGTGAGACTGAAGCAGTGTAATGGGATCATTAATAGTAGGCTGAGAATAATCGCTCCGTGACCATACTGAAAAAGAGCGTGGAGGCCTTGTTCTTGACAGGGTTTCTATGGCTGACTGCTTTTTGTAGACATGGGCCAGTCTGTGTGACTGTATGTTTCTTCTGAATATCTTTGTCTTACAACTATTCCTCTCTGAGGTATATAGTGTTACTCTCCATCTCTGCTTATGAGCTTTTCCACAGGGTTGATGACAAAGGGGAATGCCAAGTTGCTGCTGTTCCAATTTGCTTATGGCTGCCCTCAAATATACAGCCGATAGGGTGTCCTGAAGATGTAAATGCCAAATTGCCTAGAAAAACAGAAAGCTGTTAAACTCCGGGCTAATACCTTAGTGAAAAGACTGATTTAACCATAGTGAGTGAGCAGCCAGGACACTTTAAGTAGCATTTTGTAATTAAGATTTGCTAACGTATAAATAAAATGACTGTTCAGAAATATTTTCAGAGCTAGTTAATAGAACCGTTTTTCAGAATTCAGAACAATTCAGCACACCATTCTGACCCTCTAATATGCAACATATCATATGTCTGTATAAAATATGACCGTACTGTATTAGTTAGATTTGTGCATTTATTTTTAATGGTTGCCTTTAAAAGGGATTGTGGTTTTTCTGTTAAGTTTTTGGCCTATGTGCCTTTGCCGTTTCTGCCATATGGCTAATGCTGCATAAACATGAGTTGAAACGAGCCTTTCATAGGACTGTTCATGGCGTTTACATTACGATTTACACGTATCTTGCTATTGATTCCCATCCAGACCGTATTGACAAATACTGGATCGTTTGCTACATCGATGACTGATGTTGATGAGACTGTGCAGTGCCTCTCTGTCCATAAGAAAACATGTTCAATTTGTGCATGCGTTGATCATTCTTCATTGTGATTCTATGAGAGGGGAATCATCCTTCATACTTAATAAGCATCCGATACAAATGTTAGGCCAGCATATTATCACTAGATGGCAGTATTTCCCTTGCCATTTTCTTTAGCTTGTCGGGGTGAAAAGCTTTTTTCTGAGGTCTGGCTTAAGTTTGCAAACGCAATGATTTATTCAATGTTTCCTTTAGGGGAGCTAAGCCAGTTTGCACAGTTTGGGGAATCCTTATTTTTTTAGTGCTATCGTATATTATATCATATAGGAATATTACCATTTATTTCATATTTATTATGTACTTTTTGTTTTCTCCAAAATTTCTATTAGGTGTAATGTGTCAAAACATGTGCACGTACTGTATGTATATATCTGTATTCTTCACAATTTAACAGTTCAGTGTTTTAACTCCATCAGTATTTTTTTTTTTAACTTGATCTAATTTATATACCACCCTGCTCTAAAATAATGTTCTAATATGAAATAATGTGGGAATTGTGCCCACTTTCCCTGCTGGCTCTCCCATCCCTTACAAAACTGGCACATGTATTAAACTAGTTCTAAATGGTTCAATGTATATTGCATGTATCCTGGCATTTCAAATGGACTACAGTGGGACATCTAGAGTTGTGGCTAGAAGACCAGGCTTTACCAAGACTTCTGACTGTTGATTACTGTTTAGAAGAATATTAAACACATTTTTTTGCTTTTCCCACAGGAAAATGGTATAGCTATATTGGCCCAAGAGAAAAATGAGTCTGTAGTTGAAGTTTAGTTTAACCTTTTATTGAGAAACTACAGAAAACAATATAACTTTACATAAGCTTTCAGTACCTTAGATGTTTTTTTTTTCTTCTTTAAATGGAAAGAGATGGACCTCTCATGTCCTGAAAGCTTCTATGTTGGCCCAATAAAAGATATTGGCTTCAACTAAAGACTACTGTTTCTATACACATTACTAGGGCGCTGTAAAACACTATGATATGCTCATACCAAGGGGAAAAAACCCGAGGGATAGAGAATTGGGCAACAAGGTACGCTTTGGAGGTATATGTATTGTTCTCCCCTGTCTTCATAGTTAATACAAGACTAGCCAAAGTGAAAGATTCTTGAAATAACTGATCGTAGTCCATTCAGATTCATCGTATCACATATGATTCAATATATTCTATAAATCAAGTTATTCTTTTAATCTCATTTCCTTTTTTTCAATTTTTTTTTGTTCTTTTCCTTTATATCATGTGGAATTGAATCATCTGGTTGCTGCTACTTTTTTTGTTCATTCATGTCTTTCCTTTCATTTGCACAGATGATTGTCTGGCTGGAGAAATCACTTGACAAAATAATCAGCATATTTATAATATTCCTGCTTGTCATTGGAACTCTTCTGCTTGCCCTGCTTCTAACAGCCAAGGTGCGGTAACTTACAAACCAAGAGGTGTTCTTCTTTTCAAATATTGCATGTTTCCTTTGATTTTAAACACGTCTGCCCCAAGACAAACAAAACTGAAGATTTTTATTATTTTTGTGTAAATATGTATTTTCATGTCCAGCACATTTTAAAAAAAAAAAATTAGTTTTAACCCCCCAAAAAGTGCCATTTTTATGGTATACAACATAAATGTGGTGTTTTGTATGTAACGCAAAGAATGTCTCATTAAAAGCCCCTTGGACACTTCTCTCTGCTGCCTTCCTTCCCATCTATTGCAGATCTGTGTTACACAAGCATTTAAATTACTCCCCCAAATTAGCAAATTCTTCATCTGCTATTAACTGGCTGCCAATTCTCAATAGAAGGGACCCATGTTTTCTGTGTCTTTATTGATGGATCCATGCAAATCATGTATACAAATACATAATAACAAGAGACCTAAATATTGACATAGTTGCTTGCATTAGCACAAATACAATTCCACAACCAGTACAAATTTATTTATTTATTTATTTTTTTTTTTTTAATCCCTTCCGTTTCTTATAGGTTCATGAAGAAAGTGTGCATATCATTGCAGTGACAAGCAACCTTATAAATGACACTGTTTCCAACCATCCTGAATGGGCAAAGTAAGATACTATCCTAGAAGATGAGATCTACTACAGAAAATTCACTTTGCATTTCTAATTGGTCATTTTTTTTAAGGAGAAAAAAGTACATAAATCAAGTCAAGTGTCTAAAAGATGTATTATTATTTTTTTTTTAAATGGAAAATAATTTAGTATAAAAAATATAAACAGGAAGATTTCCTTAGAACAAATTTTTTTTACATAAAAATTTAGATATATGTAGGTGTTTGTCCTGATTTCATGAACACACCATTTCCGTGGTATATTATGTCTTCTCTGCTTCACAATCCATGTAAAGGAGTGGGAGGCAGCGATCACTGCCAACAGCAGTGTTGATATTTGTTGGCAGTATGTGATTGGCTTCTCAAGCCATCACATGCACAGAAGTGGCTCCTATTGGCTATGGGCAGCCAGGAGCAGAGCTCCCGCCACTGATTGTAGTTGCAATCTGTGGCAGTTGTGTAGGATGTAATATTACATCTCTGGGGTTAAAAGCCCATTTTTGGGGGGAAATAATTCTTTTAGAGGTTTAAGATTACATGCATCTGCATAGTGCATGTGCACATCTAAACCATCTGTTGTAAAGAGTGTGGTAGGTGCAGTCCCTTTAATGCCTGGTATTAGATAAGTGTAGCAATAAAGAAACAGGGTTTTAATAGTAGCTGAACCTCATTTATGGCTGCATACTTCCAATGCACACAGAGGACACCCAGTCATTAACAGTTTCTTTGGAAGGTGACATACATTATGAGTACAACTGTGAACGTATACTATAATATGGCGCATGCTGTCGTGAGTATCCAGCAGCCCAGGAATCATGTCTGTAGAATATGTCTTGCATTATTGTACAGTATGTTTAAATGGTTATAAGTTTGGTTGTAAATGTTTTTGCAGTTGGCTACCCGAAGCTCAAGTTATCCAGAATGCTCTCAACTCCGCTGCTAATAATGTGTATCAGTATGGAAGAGAATGGATTACCCATAAGGTAACTCACGAACAAGCCTTGTTATTGATGTAATTTGTGTTTATATCTCAGTGTAAGTTCATACCAGAAAACTCCCCAAAACAAAAGCATATGTACTTGGAAATAAGGTTATTGAATCATATATATTATGATAGTTCTAGTATTTCCTAAATGTTTTTACAAAGATTGGAGATAATAGTATGGGATATAAAATACCCCACGCTGTCAACCACAAGTACATCTTAAACCAAATCAAAAGCTTTTACTTTATGTAGACTCGTGCTGCTTAATTACTCCTCACCTGAAACACAATAACATGGTAGCGGTTTGTTTCTTGCTACGTAGAGAACCGTATTGGGCAAAATGAGGCTTTGTTCTGGGAGGGATTGCATTTGATATTGTGGTTTAGCTGGTAGTAGGTTAATTTCAAAAACAATTTTCCCCAAAAGACATTTGCATTTATTTTCCAGACAAAGGCACTTGCCGAGCCATCAAAAATTCTAGTACGTGGTTGCAATGTAGATGCTTTCACTGTAGTCTTAAAAATGTCTTCTAACTTTCAATTCACAGCATCCAAAGCCAAGCATTTTGAACTAGTGTGTGTTTAGAGCATTGTAGAGCCTGATGGTAACTGTTTGTGCGTGTGTTTTAATTGAGTTTGTCAAATGAAGCCTAACCCTGAATATCTTTAATATAACTCACATTCTCATAGTGTGTGGAATCTCAAAACCTGAATCTGTAGTAGACACCTTTTTCTGAATTCCTGTGAGGGGCTGATGTGTAAATACTCTACAATAAGCTGGGCGGTTCATTCTTCTCCCGCGCTTTTGCATCCTGCAGTTCTAGCACAAGGTGGATGAATGTGGTAGCGGAAGAGAAAACCATACCAACAAGGGTTTTCTCTGCTCACCTTTTAAACCAGCAGCTACAAGAACTAGTTTCTTATCCTGATTCCATGTGTAAACCCACTGCAAGCATAATGATGGTCCCAACAATATAGAAACATCTGAGAGGCTTCCCATGCCCTCTTGGGTAATCTTACAAAAAGTTGAGAGTGGAAGAATTAAAGAATAGTTCAATCTTTATTCACACTTTTATTTTAATGTAAAGTTCCTTATTGTAAATCTCATGTAACATAGAGCCTGGATATATTTGGGTAAACCCCGGTCAAGTTTAATGTTTACGATACATTTATTTTGAGATGTGAAATAATGTAATGAGTAACCAACATTGCATGCTTGTGCATGAAACCTTCATTGCATACAGTGGGTGTACAAAATGGGTCGGGTGTTACTGTTTTATGGGGAAACTACTGTTTTCCCACTAATTCTGGGACTGCATTGTTTATTTAGTGTTTTCTTTGTAGCTTCATAAAATCTTGGGGGAGAAAGTCAACAATACTGCAGTGATTGAGAAGCAAGTTCTGGAGCTTTGGGACAGACTGTATCATTCCTGGGTCAATAAAGTAAGTTTGCAAAAATATCAAATGGATAATACAATACATTATTTTCATTTTTGCTGGAAAACTATTCTTAAAATTTAAACCATAACATTTTGGAAGCATAAATTACTGTGGAAAATACATTTTATTCTATGTGGCCAATATAATAAGAGCATCAGGAAGTTTTATGCCATGGAGACACTGCTTTAAGAAAGTTTTGTTTCAGAATTCAAGTATGTTAATGTTTTTAATAAACTAAAAAAAAAAAAAAATGTTTAAAAAAAATATTCACTTTATCTTCCAACCTAAACAGAATATTTAAAACGCAACAGATTTACTCTGCATTAAAACCAAAGCCCAGAGGACCTCAAATCCATTTGTAGTTTGTGTAGTTTTTTTCTTCTCCCAAATGACGTTTGTAGTGTTTTTTCAAATATTTCTTTAGAGTGTAACGTTTATTGCTTTTTAAAAAAAAGTTTTAAATGGTATTTTGTAGAAAAAAACCCACAATGTAGTGAATTATGATAATTTCTTATTTGCGTACTGGCAAGTTAAATTCAGAGACATACTTTGCATTGCAGAACAGCACTCAAGACAAACCCTGAAGACATATACAGTAATAAAACATGAGAATGTAATATTGCCTTTTGGCCAAAACACACAATCGCTCATGCCACATCAAGGGACCTCAGGGGAAGTTTAGACAGTGACAACAAAATAATGGCTGAATTTCCAGACCAATTCAATATCTATTTTCAGAAACGGTAGGCTTTATACGATCTTAACAGGGATCTCGAACCAAAAAGAGGACGAGGAACGCCAACCTAAGTGTCAGTATATGTATCCAAATAAAAACCTAAAAGGTTTGTAGCTGCCCAAAATAATTCCACGAAGCAAAGAACAAACCATCTTAAACTTCTTTTTTTCCCCTTTTTCTTAGAATGTTACACATTCCGGAAGACACAAGGGACAGCGAATGCAAATACAACGTCAGAACAGTTGGTTGGGAGAAATTTTGGATTGGCAAGACATAGCTTCCTTCGTTCATGAAAACATTGAAACCTTTCTCTCGGTGAAGTGTTAATTCATTATTTAGAGTGACATTTAGGACATATTGTATAATGAAGGCAGTATGGCTGATTTGGAAAAACATTTTTAAAAAGTCGTCAACCCATAATACGCCTTGTATCTTGAAATTTGTAACCCGGGTAACATTTTAAAAGAACTGATCAGTTGTAATATTTTTACTAATAGTGTTGCATAGCATGGTAACAAAATAATTTTTATTACTTTACAGTGTTACACATCAAACAAATTCTAAATTTGCATTCCACTGCAGCTCCTATTTGGCCATCTAATGACTCTGCAGCTAAGACTGGGGCTCTTCCGTAACGGGATGGGATGGCCATACCTCTGGCCCTACTCCTGGCTCTTAGCCCCCCCAATGCAGGAGTCCTAATTTGAACACCTGCAATGTTGAGGGGTGTAGCATGAGGTCAGAGGTTTGGGGGTTTTTTTTGTTTTAAGTCCGCACGCAAGTACTACATATATGGACAAAAATATTAAGACATCTGACCATTACACCAACAGTGACTTTTGATAATATTGCATTCTAAATACATAGACATTATCAATTAAATATTGATAAGTAGTTGGTACCCCTTTGCAGCTATAACAGCTTTCAGTCTTCTGGGAAGGCGTTCCACAAGATATCGGAGTGTTTCTGTGGGATGTTTTCCTTCATTGGATCTAGCCCAAACCCTGATTTCAATAATTAACAGGTGTGTCCAATACTTTTGTTCATATAGTGGTGGTGCACAAAGCAAGGTCCATAAAGACATGTTTGAATGAGTTTGGTGTGAAAGAACTTTACTGACCCACAGAGCCCTGACCTCGACCCCATTGAGCACCTTCGGGATGAACTGGAAGGGAGATTGCAAGCCAGACTTTCTCGTCCAACATTAGTGCCTGACCTCAAACATTCTCTACTGGATGAATGGGGAAAAGGTGCCACAGAAACACTCCAAAATCTTGGATCAGTGGAAGCTGTTATAGCTGCAAAATGGGGACCAGCTATATATAATGTGTGTGTGTGTGTGTGTATACAGGTTATGAGAGAGAGAGAGAGATTGATTTTGAGTAAAGATATGTGTTAAAAGATGTAAGGAAGGAGGTTGATTCTTTAGTGTCCCATGAGTGCACGTGTATAAAGAAATGTATTACAAGAGAACATTTGTGGGGACACATCTAAAATGACCAGTTAAGTTGTGAGAAATGTGCTAAATAAGAGGTCTGATTTGCGTAATGGAGACTGGTAATATTGTGCATTTGATTACCTCTATTAATTCATCCATAGAGAATTCTTAAACATAATAAAATTGTAATGTCTGAACGCTTACAGACTCATGGGCTTGACGTGCCAAGTTCATTGTAGATCACTTTTAAGGTTTGTTTTCCTTTCTTTCAGATACTGGAGTCTCTTTGGATTGTAATGAGTCGTAATTTAAGTCTTCTTTTTACTACTGTAACCACGTTATTTACTGTCATCATCTACAGCGGCACAGCACTCCTCAACTTTGTGTTATCGTTGGTATGTATTTTATACGTGGCACTCGTTCTGCCAGGCTAAAGATGCAGTAAGTATTAAGTATACCTGATTTAGGACGTCGGAGTGGTATTTTTATGATTAACTATACATGATGAATAGAAATCTTAACCTTTATAATGTCATTTATATAACGGGTAGACAAGGGAGTAATATGCAAGAAGATTGAAATGTGTATACTTTTTACACATTATAAAGCAATTACTGTTTTTCTGGACACAAAATGGTTTGATTCCACATGGAATTTCCTACAAGTCACAAAGTCAGCCCTTAGGTACCTGTGTAATCTAAAACTCATAAAATCTGTATTTGCACATCTGCTGTGTATGTGCTTGGACTTAATTAAACAGAAAATGTGTTCCTCCACAGTAAAAATCCTTTTCAACATTATGCACGTATATTTATTTTACCAATATAAATGATAGAATATTGTGCCTGAATGGGCTGTCACTACTGTATAATTGCCAGCTGTTGTATCTGTAGAATTGCTGAAATTACACTGTTGGATTTGTTTTCTCATCCCTCAAGCACTGTAACATGTCTTCTTCATAAATACTAAGCCATCAATGTCTTGCGTAATATCAAGATCCAGTAAGCAAGTGTTTCAACTATTTTATTTAATCTATACTGCTATATCCGGACGGTGACAGGAAAAACGCTTTCTGCTATGTACACCTTAAATAAGATATATGCAAATAGGATTTATGTTTTATGATATACAGGGATATAAATAGAATAACATTAATATTTTAGAGCTTCTTGATCCAAGGAGAAATCCGATTGCCTCTGGGAGTCAAGAAGGAATTTTTTCCCCCTGATGGCAGAATCGAAGTAGCTTAATTAGGGTTTTTTCTGCCTTCTTTTGGATCAAGAGTAGGAAGGTTAGGTAGAAGGGTTGAACTTGATGGACTTAGGGCTTTTTTCAACCTTATTAACTATGTAACTATGTTGTTTCAAATGCTTTTACTTTTGTTAAAAGAACATTTTAGTGTCCAAAATTGCAGTGCTATTTTTGGTGCACATTGTAGTTATTATTTGCATGGACTTAAATGCATTTTACAATGTGTCCTGATTAATGCACCCTAGTATTGGTAGAAGCAGCCAGAGGAGACGTTAAATACTGTAGTAGTGCTCCTTTTAATGACTTTTAATCAAAACGATGGTTTGCCATTTCTTCCCCGATCATATAATGGTCCACCGGAATTACTGTGAAACATTTGTCTTACAGGTGATTTTCCTGACCACCCTGTTTTACCTATTAAGCTCAAGTGACGAGTACTACAAACCCGTGAAATGGGTGATAAGTCTCACCCCACTATCTCAGCCAGGACCATCCTCCAATATCATTGGTCAGTCAGTTGAAGAAGCCATAAGGTAAAAACCATCAAATAGCTATTGCCTGGAAGGTAGTTATTTTTGTTGTCTGATTGTCGGAACATGGAAATTCATGACTTTTCTTTGCAATGCTGAGCTAGTTGCAGTATACAAACCATGATTTGCATCATTAACTTGCGGGGGATCTGAAAAGCAAAGTGCCATCCAATTATGTTTCGGTGAATATGTACTGTATTTAACATGTGACTTTTTCAACTCCTGCAGCTTTATATATGTTCTGAAATTGCTTTAAAGTGCAGTAGAATGTCCAATTGAAACTCAGTGGGAGTTGATTCATTTGTTTTTATAGTCGGTATGTTCAAACTTGGCTTAGTATTTAGGGCAACTGGCCCACCTAGTAGCTGCCGCGAGCGTTCATACCGGCTTATCGTCTCGTACAGAGATTGTTGTTGAAGACTGCTTTACCACCAAGGATCCAGGAATAAAATGTTACATAAATGATAAACCCAGAGAGGGGCAGTTTTTTAATGTTTTATTTAAAATTATCAGTGGTGCTTCATTATAAAGATCTAGTTGATAGTTTTATGAGTGCTCTCGACACCACAGCAACCAACAAAATGATCCACTCAATGGGAGCATCTCTTTGTTTCTGTGGCAATAAAACCACTTTTAAAACCTTGCACCACAGTTGCTTGGTATAAGTACTCACTGATTTATCCATTATGTGATGTTTCACAGGTTACCACCTCGTCATATTTATTAGTTAGTGTAGAAATCTCAATCCTTTATATTCTTATTGTAAATCGCTAGAATATGGTGGGAACTCTGTAGTCAGTAACTGATTCATCACCAGTGATATTTGTAACTTTTTTTTTTTTTTCTCTTCATTTGTTTTCTGATGAATTTTGTAGTTTATTCAAATTAATTGATTACTTTTAATTTAGCTGAAATCATATTATTTTTTATTGACTTTGATTTCTTTGGGTTACCCCCAATTACAATTTGTATAAATAAGCTCCACTTTGCATGAATAGTAGAAAAGATATATAACCAGGCACATCCCGTTTGGCACTGACATGATGTGTTGGGTCATCATCATACTTGGGAACTTCCCAGAGCTGGCTACCTGGAGCTCTCCCTCTTCAGAGGGAGTGGTTGGCAAAGGGACAGGGCTAGCCATGTGTGGGATCGGGCTAGCTGTGCATATTTGCTTGGGTGGGGAAGAGGAACTAGGCGCTGAGTGGGCACGGTCACAGAGAAAGAGGAAAGTTACACAGAGTCCCAAGGAAGCAAAGCCTCATCCAGGGATTCCAGGTCAAACCTGGAGAGTTCCCAGGTATTGTCATCATGTACACATTGTTGCTTGTTTACTACCTGAAAGCTATTAGCAATGATTGTAAAATAGGTTGTAGTTATGACGCAGCCCGCAATATAAGGAGCTGTTAAGTAAGTGCAAGTTGTCATCCTGAGAAAGAAACCGGTACTGTAACTTATTCAGACCAGCACCATTCCCCCAGGTGCTTGCACATTCTTTTTTCTGAATCAAGAGCTCCTATTCAGCCAGTGCTTCTACGCCTGCAGCATGCACATCTTTGCACAAGCCATTCCTTCCTGTTTGTTACGGCATGTCTTCTTCTCTCATGTCCCATGCCTTGTTTCCTTGCATTTCCCATATTGCTTGCTCGGGTGGGGGTATTGCACATTACTAAGTTGCATGTTGTGTCAGTGCAACTTAGTATGTGCGATATTTTCACATGAGTGCATGCACAGGGGCCTGCCTTGGTCTTGCTCATCTATTTCCTATTCCTATACGCCTACGGGCCAAACAGTTGGGTGCTTATATTTATGCTTTCTATTCTGCGGATCACTAACTGAACAGTGCTGCAACTTTATTGGACAAAACTGTTGTACTAACAACGAGATTTACATGTCATATCAGTTTACATCCAAGGTGGTTTAACTATTAAACAAAGTTTTCGTTCCCTACATATGCTTGATATTGCCTGTTACATTTTTTTGACATGGAAAAAAGAAAATTGTAGACACTGAGTAAAGCAGTAATTTTCCTGCTTATAGTAGGGACGGAAATAGTATGTAAGTGAACACTGTGTCTTTTAATAAGGATATCTCTTGCCTGTCGTGGATCCTGCTGTTTTAATTATTAACTTACTTGAAGGAATGCTGTTGTCTATTGTGAACCTTTTTGAACTGTAAATGGTTAGCAAAAAATAAGTAGATAAAGATTGAAGCATGCAGCCTTATGTTCGAATGGACTTTTCTAAAAGTAAACATCAACTACTGTCATTTGCATTTGTAAGTAATTGGACATTTTCACAAAAGAGAACAATGCGTTTTACACTTGGTACATTGGCAGATTCATTTACGAAATCCTTGTGCTATCAGAGAATGGAACCATCACTGGAACTTGCTTCTTGAAAGCAGTATTTTATCTTAAAAGCTTATGTTTGGTGACTATGTGCTCTGCTCACTCCAGGTACAGGATGGTCATCTTCTTAGTCAGATCTATAACTGTGTAAGAATGCAAAATTACAACCAGTGTTTGTTTATTTTAATAGATTTACTACAAAGTCCACCCTATACACTATATGCTTAACAAAATTTGCAACCTGCTATTGACTGTGGATGGTGAATGATCTAGACATTTGTCCTTCATTTTTAGGGGTGTGTTTGATGCGTCCCTAAAAATGGCTTGCTTCTACGGACTATATACTTGGCTCACTCATACTATTTTTGGGATAAACATTGTCTTTATACCATCTGGTAAGATTTCTGTGCACCTATATCTCTGTTGCTTTTTAAAATTGCATGTTTTCTGCATATTCACACTGATAGATGAGAATATACCAAACATCTTTTGGCTTCCTCCACTGCTTCTATTTTCTTGTTTGCTTTTAGTTAATTTTCTCATCTCCAATATAGCAAGGAAGGTTATGGTCACCTCTGAGGAAACACATCATGCGAAAGTCACACTTAGATCTTTCATCACCCTAATATAACAGCCAAAATCGGCACATGGTCTTTAAGGGGGCCCAGTAGTAAAAGCATTTGCACCCACTGGAATTGTTGAGTGATACCATATAATCAAACACAGGGCAGTTGGTTGGTAGTGTTCTCCGACACGATAAGCAATTTGTGGTATTGTCATACCTATTGTACCTGCATGTATATGTTTCATTCTTCACAATTTCCAGTTACAACGTGCACATATGTTTTCAACAAAGCTGGATTCTTATTTGTACTTTATTTTGTACCTTAGCCTTGGCGGCAATTCTTGGAGCAGTACCGTTTTTGGGGACATATTGGGCAGCTGTACCTGCTGTGCTGGACCTGTGGTTTGCCCAAGGAGAAAGCTGTAAAGCTGTGTTGCTGCTTGTGTGCCATTTGTTACCAACCTACTGTGTAGATACAGCAATTTACTCAGATATATCTGGGTGAGTGCCCCTTTCACTTTGCTTTTCAGTAGGAAACAGAAAGTAAATGGGAAAAATCAGCAATTGTATTCCCACTTAAATGTACAGTGAAATTGTTCATTGCTTGTGCAGTTAACGATAATGTAGGAAGCATGGTCCCTAGGTTGGATTTTTTTTTGTTATTCCAAGAAAATAGACAATATTAAGGAGTGAGTTACAAAAGGTGGTGCAGACATGAGAATTGTTCGTTTGCAAAAAAAATCTACATAGCACGACAATACAGATTTTTAGGAATGATTTTAAGATGATATGTCATACATTTTTAATGTGTGTTGCATGGTTGAGAATACTACATGTGTTAGGCTAAGAGTGGTATGTATGCTTGGGTGTATGTCAGTGTGGCTAAGAGTAATCTGTATGGTATATTTAAGCCCGGGTGTATGTAGGTGATCTATGGGGCTGTCTGTGATCTGTTTGTGGTTGAGTGTGATCTGTCTATTTGCTCAGAAAACGTTGTGTGTTTAGCTAAGAATGGTGTTTGTTTAAACGTGTGGCCGCCATGAGCTTGTCTCAGTGTAGTTGAGTCGTCAGTTTGTTGGCATTAGTTTGGGTGAGAGTTGCCATTGTGGATAGGAGTCATCAGCTGAGTGCACATATTCCCCCTTTGGGTTTTTTTAATTATTATTGTAACCTCAAATAAGTAATTTCCTCATTATGCGTTGTGCAACACTTTATTGTGCACCTTCATAGTAATTTTTAGTGATCAAATATTTTTTCCTCTTCAAAACAGAGGAGGTCACCCATATCTGACAGGTTTGGCAGTAGCTGGAGGAGCATATTATCTTGGACTAGAAGGGGCTATCTTTGGACCTATTCTACTTTGCATACTGGTGGTTGCCTCTAACATCTATCGTGCGATGCTTGTAAGCCCAACGTCTACGTTGCCCACGCCTTCATCAACCCCATGGCCATTACAGTTTCCCCGGTAAGTCGATTGTATGTCTAGTTTAGTCTACCTATTAATTTGCTCTTTTAATGCGCTAGTGGTGTAGCTCATTAAACAGACCACTGAATTTTGTATATTCTGTTACTCTGTCCATGTGTTTTCTGCATATATCCTATTGCATGAATAGATACATTTGAGTTTTAAAAGAGCCAGCTCATCCCTCCTGTTAGCTTAATTGGTCAAAAAATGTTTTTATAAGGTATTAAGTTGTTACTGCTAAAAAAAAAATGTTTTTGTTTTTTTTAAGGCCATTCAGAGAAAATCTTCAGGAAATGAAATCCGCAAACGAATAATAAACTGAAACTATCTTGATATCACCAACATTAACCTTACAAAAGGTGGCCTTTAAGATCCCTTCTATGGCCTGTACTGAAGCAAATATGTTGCCATGCTTTCTACAGCGAGGGAGTGTTTGTTTTGTACGATCTGTCCTGAATGGATTTCATAAGAGTAACTGAACACGAGTTTTACTTTGTGTAAAACCGAACAATGATTCTGCAAGCATTACAACATAAAACCAGCGTGCATGGTTTCCTATAGCTATTTGCTATATGTTGAAACAGTGACCACAATCCATTGAATGTTTTAGTGGACAAACCAACCAAGGGAACGTAAACGATTGGACTGAAATATGCCGTTATTGAAGAAGAATGACTACTTTTTGTGGGTTTTTTTTTCTCCCCCATTACTTTTACACTGCTAACAAAGATCGGGCCTTTCAAGTGTTCTTTGTGTGTTGGCAACAGCTTTCACATAATAGCAATACACCTTTCAGAGTGCTAGAACGTTCAACAAGTGTTTCTAATACCTAACAAGAGCTTTGTAATCTCTGGCCAAGGCAACTGCACTTTAAATATTAGAATGCAAATACATTATTTGATATTTTTTGTACATGTTTTGTCTTTGATATTTGTACTGTGTTGAAATGGAGGGACATGAACACTTTGTCATGTGTTCAGACCCTAAACAGTGTCTAATTGAAGAACCACTTTTGGTATTACGTACGTTCTTGTGTGCTATCATACTGAGCACCAAAATGTGAGTGTTTTTTTATAATCACAAATTAAAGCAAACAGTAACCAAAATCTGTATGTATTGCTTCAAAATGTAAGGGTTTGATAGAAAATGTTATGCGCTGGGTATTAATGCCAAATTGGATCTGAAATGCAGTAGGAATATATACATTTGAAACACATCAATAGCTTATTGGCCATTGTTTTTATGTATGTGTGTGTTATATGTATATAATTTATTTGTTAACCCCTTAAGGACAATGGGCGGTTCCTAAACCCATTGAAAACAATGCATTTTGTACAGGCTTTGTCATTAAGGGATTAATATTGCATATATAATATACACCGATCTGCCATAACATTATGACCACTGACAAGTGAAACACACAGTGCATTGCAGTTTATTGCATATGGGGCTGCGTAGCAGCAGACCAGTCTAGGTGCCCTTGCTGGCCATTGCTGAAATTGCCTACAATGGGCACGTGAGCATAAGAACTGGACCACAGAGCAATGGAAGAAGGTGGCCTGGTCTGATGAATCACTTTTTCTTCTACTTCACGTAGATGGCTGGGTGTGTGTGCGCTTACCTGGAGAACATATGGCACCAGGATCATTCCATGGAGACCCTACCTTGCAACTTACAGGACTTAAAGGATCTGCTGCTAATGTCTTGGACTAGTCAGCGCTGTTTTGGCAGCAAAAGCAAGATCTACACAATATTAGGCAGGTGGTCATAATGTTAGAGCTGACCAGTGTATATTATGTATTTCACTCAGTAAAGTGGGTGCTGTTCACAGGCACTTCCTGTAAACATGTGAATGATCCCAGATGTCTGGTATGTGATAGAGCTTTGAGGTCCCTTTACACAAAAAATTTATACATATTTATTACATATTGTCTGATTTCTCCCGTGTGCCTCTCTTAGAGAATTGATGCACTTTTTTTTGTTTGTTAAATATCTGATTTGCGCACCAAGTTATGGACTGTGCCCATTTTTTGACTGTTTTACTTAGCGATATAGACATTTGAATAAGCTTTTAAATGTAATATTACCTGCTGCATTTGTGCAATTAAATAGTCACTAGTTTCTAGCTAACACTTTGTTCCAGGTATTTTTTCCAGCTGGGTAGAAAATGATATAATTAGACAACAAAGTTGTATTTACCTTTTCACCGCTGGAAGGAGGATAAGACTCAAAGGATTACCACTTATTATTTGCTCTTATAATAGTGCTATGATTTAAGTAAACATTAAAATAGGCAGCAAAATCACCCTGTTATTACACATAAATGCTGTAAGAGCTCCTACCTAACAAAAATCATTTTATACCAACATCCAGCTGATGTAGGAAATTTAGCCAAACTCCAGGAGTGTTTTTTTGTCTCTAGGAGTTGGCAAATGCAAGTAATATCACAGAAAATTGCAATTTACAATCCATATTTCTGTATACATTCTAATAAATGTAAGAACAAAAATATATGAATGTCCCGTACCTAATCCCAAGCAAAGCCTTAAAATAGGCTCATTCAGGGCCATCTTCAATACATGGCAAAAGGGCAGCTGCCCTGGATCTGGTCATTCTTGGGGGCCCAATTTGGTGGCCCCACCTTGCCAGCTCTATCTAAAGGTGGACTTGACTGCTTGCCGCTGTAACCAGCCTATAATTGAGGTATGTTCATATGAAGAATGCCGGTTATTGATGCTGAGGGCTGGGATATGAGGTCATAAACCGGCATTCAGCAGTGAAGCTGTACATGCCACAAGGGAGCAGCAAAACAGAGATATGACCCTCACGCTCCCACCACATGAGGTAAGAAAGAGATGGGGAGAAAGGGAGAGATAGCGAGAAAGAGGAGATATAGTATAAAAATTGAGAGATAAAGGGGAGAGAAATAAAGTGGGCATAGGAAGAAAGGAGAAAGAATGCTAGATGGGGAATAGGGGAGAGATAATGAGAAGAGATGGGGACAAAGGGGAGAGTTAAAAAGAAGGAAGATAGAGATAGAAATGAGCCAGAAAGAAAAGAGGGGGAGATGAGATAAAGGAAAGAAATAGGAAGAGGGGGAAGAGATAAGGGAAAAGCTAGGGAGACATGAGAAAAAATACTGATATTTAATTTATTTGGATGACTTTAAAGCAGACATTCAGCTGAAGCTACTTTTTATTTTTTTTAAAAAATGTATGTGGGGGAGCAGCATTTCTTCTTTGGCCCCCAGCAGCACAATGTCTTGGGCCAGCCCTGGGCCAAAAGCAGCTTCCCCTCGAGCCTGCAACAACCCTGCACCATTAATTTACTATGCCATTGGCATAATATTGCACTTCTGCCCTACGCGTGTGCCATGGGGACTTCTCATGCGGAGTCACGCTAGGGTCAGAAGGAGAAAAGCCGGCACTGACTCTGTCTCCTCCTACACATGTAAACTCTTCTGTATTTTCATTTGATGTTTGTATCTGCATAGTTTATGACCAGTTCTGCATTTGATCCCATGAGATCCCATGATATCAAAATGTTAATATAGTGTTATAGTGTTTGGTTTTGTGCCGGTATTTAGCCTTAGATGCAGTTTACCACCGGCTTTGGGCTGCATTCCCAAACAACCCGACTCCAAGAAGACCGAGTCTCGCTGGTGGACTTGTCCTGCTGGTCGGTTCTCCACTGGTTGTTATAGAAAAAAGTAAGGGAAAAAAATACACTTCATACATAATCCCTTAACCTTTTTTGTGTTCAGGGATTTTCACATCCTAGCGAGTTGAGTTTTCTCATTTTTACCATAGTTCTGTTCGTGATTCTCTCTTTTTTCATGTTTAGTGTACCCACTCAAAATATATATTGCTTTTCTTTCAAGGACATGCCGAGCTTTCATTTTATGCCATTTTTATACTATGCATCCTTTAGTTTAAACAATGGTATTAAAAATAGAAAACTTGAAAAAACATTTTATCTGAGCATCTTGTTTTATTTATTTTTTCATCTTTTAAACTTCCCTTTTTACCTTTTTTGTTGTTTTTACTTTTTTGTGGATTGGAGGTCTCTTTGGGACAATTAGAACCCTACCCCATATGATGTCATGGTGTTGGTGTGATAGAGCCTGTCCTGGTGTGTGTGCGAACACAGAAAACCCCAGCACTCCAATCAGCTCAAAAGGCCCTGTTTGGCCGAAACGTTGATTTTTTTTTAATTTTTTTTATTTTTATTTTTATTTTTTGTTTTGCTTTCTCCGAATAAAGTAACCTAAGGATTGGAAGCTGATTGGTGCACTGGGATTCTTTTCTGTGTTTGTATACTTCAAGAGGGTTTATGCTGTCCCTTTTTTCCTGCTAGCACCCAGCTTCCTGGGAGTTGAGTGCTGAACCATTTTTTTTCTTTTTTAACTGTCCTAGTGTGTGTGTGTCTGGTGTTGGTGTGGCAGAGCCTGTCCTGGTGTGTGTGTGTATTTGGGTGTCGGTGTGGAAAAGCCTCTCCTGGTGTGTGGCTTTTTTTTTTTTTTTAAAGCGCAGGAGAGGGGCGCCGAGTGGTTTTTGCTTACCGGCTCGGCGCCCCTCTCTCTCCTCCGCGAGCCCTCTGGCTCGGTCTCGGTGCCGTCATTTCCGGCGCTCATCATTACAAGCCGGCATCGAGATCGAGCAAGGAGACTCGCCGCAGGACTGCTGAAAGGTAAGTACAAAGGGGGGGGATAGGGTAGATAATAGGGAGGGAGAGGAAGGGTAGATAATAGGGAGGGAGGGAGGGAGGGAGGGAGAGGAAGGGTAGATAATAGGGAGGGAGGAAGGGTAGATAATAGGGAGGGAGGGAGGGAGAGGAAGGGTAGATAATGAGGGGGGGGGAGGGAAAGGGTATATAATGGGGGGTTGACTTTTATGTCCCAAGTGCATTTTTTTTACATTTATCAATATTAAACTGCAGCTGCCACACACACCTGGCCACTATTCTACTTTACTTAACCCCTTCGTTACCAAGGCTTTAGCGCTTTAACTATTGTACATTGTACACTGTTGTAGGTTTAATCAAGATTCCTCTTTTCCATGTTTGATGGAAAATTATTTTTTTCCTTAGATACCATAAAAAACATTAAAAAAACTAATAATTGTGAGTGCTACTATGTAAAAAAAAAAAAAAAAAAAAAAAAAAAGCTTTCTTAGTATTTCTTTTTTATTTTATGTTCTAGAGGACCAGATCCATCCCTTACATAGTACCCTAATTTTTAATACTTTTCGCTTAATGGGTTTGGGGTAATGAAAGGTGGGGGGGTTACAATTTTTTACATGTAGTGCTAGGGCAATAGGATGTAAAGGCTTTTTTATTTGTTTTTTTTTTGTTTTTTTTTTGCTCTGTACATGTTATGTATGCCAGTGATGTCAAAATGACATCACTGAGCAAATTGTATTGCTTAATTTTTATGTACCGTATTTGCTAGATTATAAGACCAAGGTTTTTTCAGAGCAAATGCTCTGAAAAATACCCCTCGTCTTATAATCGGGGTCATCTTATAATCAGACCTCAAATAGGTCTGACTATGAGACTAAGATCCAGATCCCCCGCAGCGCTGCAGGGGACCTGGATCCTCCTGTCTTATGCCCCCTATTTAACCCCCCCCCAAACTTACTGGTGCATCTGACTTCCTGGTGTGTAGTCGGGGGAGCAGGTAGACGTCTACGGGATTGGCTTAGGCAACTTCCGCTGCAGCTGGAAGGAGGTGTGGTTAGCAGCGGGGATTGTCTGCGTCCGTCGCGCAGACCTTCCCCGGCTGTCAGAGATCAGAGTTCCCCGCACCGCTGGGAGGAATTCTCTCTTACAGCCGGGGATTTGATTTCTCATTTTAAATTTATGTTTCCATAAAAAAAAAAAAAACTTTTCCATAACCTTTGTGGGAAGTGAGAGAAATATTTCTCACTCTATCAATTTCTTTCCTCTGTTCTCGTCTGCACAAATCACACCGACTAGATAGACCCTAGATCGGCCGTTCCTTATGTAACGGTGTACCGGTGCTTGTGCCGAGCTCCATTACAAACAATCGTTCTGGCTTCTGCTTACAGCGGAAGTCCAAGCTGTCAAAAAGACAGCCTGATCTCCATTGCAGTGGCAGGGAGATGTCTATGCTACTGTCGAAAACGCGGAACGTACAGGTACGTCCTACTGGTAATATTGCCATATCGTTTTGAGGATGTACTTGTATGTCCATGGGGTATTTAAGGGGTTAAATCATTTAACTTTTTCCACCTGGAAGGTCTACCCTGTTAAAATGGGGACAGCATTCAACTGAGCTCCGCGGTCTATTTAGTTACCCAGCTAGCATGCAGCTAGTGCTAATAGGGAAGATGGTATAGCTCTATAGCAATTTTATAGATCTATTTTATATTCTTGTTTTCGGAGAAACTAAAAGGAGTGAAATAAGAGTTATTGGTTTTGGTTGCAATTGCTACAAAAATATTTTAATACTTTAGTAGAGATCAAATTACAGAAAAAAATGCCAACTTTATGGGCAAAATTACCCCATATATTTTTATGATCTATCCACCAGATGGCAGCATACACTTTGCAATTAAAATTTCACTTGATCTTTAGAGAAACTGTAATTTCTGTTATGTTGAAAATGTAATTAAATCTGTAATTATATTTTACCAAATGATTGATAAATTCAATTAAATATGTACAGGGAGTGCATATAAGTCCCACCTTTCATATATCATGAACAAAAAAGGATAATGGCCAGGCATTGCCTTATACACCGCTATTATCTATCATGTTTTCAGACAGCTGCATATTAGGAAATTGTATGTGTGCAAATGTTTTTATTTTATCTTGTAAACTAACATCCTGGCTTCTTATCGTATTCCTTGTGGTAAGCAACAAACTTGAGGAATCAGCTCAGTGTTGTAAAACAGGAAGCATAATATATATATATATATATATATATATATATATATATATTACCCTCTGCTAACCATTTATCTTAAGGAGTCTATGATAACTGGGGCAATTAGATTCACACCAAGTGAAGTATCAAATAGCCTTCATAGATATTGATCTCACTTAATCTTGGGCCACCATTTTTAATTCAACTCACGTAATTTACTGTAATCTTTAAATGAGACTTTAGGGAAGTTACGCACCTTATGTCTGTTTCAGCTGGTCCTTTACCACGTTGAGACCTGCAATTTAATTGTTTGTGTGAACAAGTCTTTTGACACATTGTGTTCCTAAATTATTTTTATCTGGCAGGCATATCTAAATTTTCCATAACGGTCTTCATTGTAGACTTCCAAGCTTGTAATCTTCTAGAAGCTCATCAGACTGTGCGAGACGTGTTCATGTAAGCTCATGAGGTATTGAGTAGTTTGTGACATTAAACAAATCTGAGTTCTTAGCATTTTATCCTTACAGTCTTATATAATTGGGTGTTACTGAATTCACTGCTCTTGTTGAAAGTGGCCTTGGTGAGACCTGAACTTTGGAGAATATTACCTCCCTTACACATGTAGCCTGTTTTGTGTCCATACCTGTGCTACCAGACTGCGCTTACCAAGGCTACTGGATCTAGGTCAATACGCTTCGAATTTATGGCGTATTACACGCCATACTTACCATTGTCAATAACATATTTATTAAAGGGCTTTCTAGACTTGTTTAGGAGATAGTCTCTGCTCCATTTCACCATGACTACAGTCACTAAAACAGTCCTACACACCAACCTTTCATTTTGCCATAGTTACAGCTTTTTCCTTCTTTTTATAGTGCTTCATATTCGTGCTCTGCTATTGCTGTTTTTAGTACTGCTTCTTTTTTGCCACACGTGCCATTGGTTTACAAGGGTTTTTGGTGATGGAGCACATAATGATCTGGGTTCTATTAGATTAGCTATCCTGTTCTCGCACTTCTTCATCCTTGTAGATAAGTGTGATTCAAATAAGTATTTGCAGTTTCTTCAATGCTTGACGGGAAAGTCAAATACTTACTTGATCATGTTTTATCATTTCCAACTAGCGCTCAAATATTTGATACATTTTTCTCAATTGCATCGCATCATCAACAATTGACAATTGATATATATATATATATTAATCTTAGCCTGCTATAGCTTCACACATCTACTAATCCATCTTTTTTTGCTTTATAACTTTCTTTTACCTCTGCTGTGGATTTATTTACTTACTTAGGTTTAGTGCTTTGTTCTCCAATCCTTGTTCCAAGTAGAACATTGTTCTCAGGCATTTTGAATAGAATGAGTGTCTCTGATTGTTAGGATATATCTCCATAAAGTCTGGCAGTGTTTTACAGCAATTTATCATTTTGCAACAATAACCTTGTGTCACTTTATTGCGGACAAATTCATGCACGCTTGTAGAATACTTAAGGCAAAAAAATGGCTCCTCTTTTAAGCCGCTAGGAATCCTTATGGTAAACTGTATGTGTGCTTGGTGTCGGTTTTTGTTAAAGTAGAAGAGCTGGAAAACAATACATTTAGCAAGATATACTCTTTCTTTGTGTTCTTGCTAATGTGATTTACTGGCAATGTTGGTCACAGTTCTGCATTGCCTTAGCTGACATCAGAAACACCATACATGAACGCAGACTAATTTTGCATTTCATGCAAAGATATACATTGGCTGTGTAAGGAGATTTAATGTCGTTTGCAGCTACTCATTTATACAAATTTATATGTGGTGGAACAATAAAAACGTGAATGTGTTGCAAGCAAAGTGACAAGTAGTCATACCTGAGAAACTCTCTTGATTTTGCCTCTGGGTCGGGGGAGCAGCGTCTTGATACGCCCCACTCCCTGCCCATTTTCCCCTTGGGGGGTGTACCGCGACATCAGAGGGGCCACCAACTGACATCAGTGGGTAGTTTTGGCCGCGTCCTGCAAGGGTAAGCTCCGGGTAGCCAGAGCCCAAGAGTCCCCAGGTACGCAAATATTACATACATATTCTTTAGAACCATAAGACAATAACACAAAGATACAGAAGTATGGTGGGAGTTCCCACATTGAGTGTTAAGCTTCATAAACACTCAATGGTTTCCTTGACTACCGAGAAAGCTCTGTAAGTTCCTTTGACAATGCAGATTTCATTGTTGTAAATACTAGTTAAATAAATAATAATATTGCTGGACATCAGTACAGTCTGAAAGCAGGGGACAGTCTAGGAAAGCTGAGCTAGATGTTGTTGGGAGAAAGGGAGTTAGCCTGCCAGTCGCTATACATCCCTAAAGAAGTGCCTAAAGGGAGAGTCAGAGAAGCTGTGGAAAGGCATTCCAGGGCATGGGGTGCAAATCTTGTAAGTGTACATTATAAGTAGAAATCAGAGTAGAGGACAGATGGAGATTATCAGATGAGCATACCTGGGAACTTTCCGGGTTTGACCCGGAGATTACCGGGTGAAGCACCGCTTCTCCGGTTCACCAGGTCAAGACCCGAATCCTCTGGGTCGCGGGAGTTGGGGTCTTGACACATCCTGCTCCCTGCCTATTTTCCCTTTAAATGGGAGTGTTTCCCGCCGCCATCAGCGGGACCTCCCACTGACATCAGTTCTGGGCATCCAGGCTGAGCCCCGCAAGGGAAGGCTCCGGGTAGCCGGAGCCCAGAAGTTCCCAGGTATGCAGATGAGCAGAGAGGCAGAGGACCAGTTAAGAGACTGCCAGAGGTAAAGGTGTTAGTATAGAGATGGCTAAGGAAGATAAGTCCTCCAGCAACTCCATGACAGACTGTAAGGGGACAAGATGGGTATAAGGTAGACCAGCTAAAATGGTTGCAGTACACAAGACAGGAGATAATGAAGGCATGAACAGGAGCCTTAATTTTGTTTGGAAGGAGAATTGTTTTTAAGTTGTAGGTGGCAGGTTTCCTGAGGTTAAAATCAAAGGTGACACCAAGGCATTCAAGGCGTTCAAGCAGGGATATAAACAATAACACACTTAGATTAAGGCAAAAATGGTGAGGCTCCACAGGTATGGCCATGGATACAAACAGGCTAAAATTTGGCTATATTTATACATTTTAAAATAGATCCGATTCATTTTTCAAAATAGCAGACTACTTTGGTCTCTTCTTCAAGGATGCGGAAAAAGTGTTAAACTTAACCTTGTATTAATTTTCTATTCTGTACTACAGAACCCTTATAAGACAATTATATCAACATTGACCTTTAGGATGTTTTAAGGAATATTCCACAACCTTTTCGTGTTGAAGACATCTTAACAAGTTTCAAGGGGAAAAATATGTATTAAAGGCTAGAGACATTCAAATGCTTTTTTAAAAAATTCTAAACGGTGAAAACCATCAAGGATTTTAGAACATGACCTTTGCTTTGAAGTGAAAATATCAATCAAAAAATGTCATTTCATACATAGGCATAACACTCACAAACGGATCGTTTTGGATTCCCTAACAGTTTTCTACTGGAAAATCTAGGTATAATTGGATTCAAACCTTAAGGGTGAAGTTTCTTTAAAGATTTTTTGAAAATAGAATTTAGACTGAAAAATGAATTTTAGGACAAAGGAAGGTGGATGATGACTGCATTAACTGATTTGGCTTGTCAATTAAACTACAAATGTTCTGTTATTCTATGAATTAGAATTTGTGCTCTTTTTTATTATTTTTTTTAAATAAAAAAGCTATTAAAGTCCACTTAAGTTATAATGTGCCTAACATGAACTAATAATTGTGTTAGCAGGTTTTAACAGATTATAACCCATATAGATATGGTGTTTAATGTATTGACGTATTTAATATGCATAGCTTAGAGGATAGAAGAGAGGAGAGAAGAGAAGAGCTATGAAGCCAAGTTTGTAGAGTATGTCCACGGATTTTTTTTATTTTTTGTTGTTGACATGTTGCATGTTTACAATGACTAAAAAATTAAATCTTTTATTTTTGAAGCACCAACAAATTACGCAGCTCTGTACAAGTAAAATGGGACAGTTAACATACATAACAAATATATATTTGTTATGGCACAGTTAAGATATATAACAAATATATATACACATCAGGAGATGAGAAACCTGTCCCTAAAGTAGCCATTTACTGTTATGGTACTTTTATACAAAGTTCTAGGTGAGAATCGTGGGCTTTTGAGGGCCCCACTCAAGAGCTTGTGATCTCAAGAAAACACACTTGCAAAGGCTCCAGTGAGATTTGAACTCACGACCCCTGGTTTACAAGACCAGTGCTCTAACCCCTGAGCTATGAAGCCAAGTTTCTAGAATGTGTCCACGGATTTTTTTTATTTTTTGTTGTTGACATGTTGCATGTTTACAATGCCTAAAAAATTAAATCTTTCATTTTTTAAGCACCGACAAATTATGCAGCTCTGTACAAGTTAAATGGGACAGTTAACATACATAACAAATATATACACACATCAGGAGATGAGAACCCAGTCCATAAACCAGCCATTTAGTGTTATGGTACTTTTATACAAAGTTCTAGTCGGCAATGGTGGGCTTTTGAGAGTCCCACTCAAGAGCTTGTGATCTCAAGAAAACATGCTTGAAAAGGCTCCAGAGAGATTTGAACTCACGACCCCTGGTTTACAAGACCAGTGCTCTAACCCCTGAGCTATGAAGCCAAGTTTGTAGAGTATGTCCACGGATTTTTTTTATTTTTTGTTGTTGACATGTTGCATGTTTACAATGACTAAAAAATTAAATCTTTTATTTTTGAAGC